>NW_026018611.1:5981855-6171707 GCF_020466585.1 Dendroctonus ponderosae
GCTATTGGAACTATAAAGATCGTTTCAGAAACCGGCCATTAGCGTTTCCTCCTCAGCGTCAATTTTTATTGCCTCTCTGAACAGTTTGCGCGTATTCTTTTCAAACACCTTGCAGTTTATTGACCGTGTTTTATCATTCCGATTTCATCTGGGAATCAAATATTTGTTGAAGAAAATTGTAGCAAATATCCAGCTAATGCCTTAATGGAAACGGTTGATACGGGGGGGCCAAAAACCGAGATAAGAAAGGGAAAACAGGAACACACACCGCTGTTTAAAGTTCCGACCCGTGGAAACAGGTGCATAAACACACACTCGGATGGGTCGGCTGCTCGTTGAAGGCGCATCGCGTGTTCCGTGTTCGTTCATTCGTTACCAAGTCTAATTTTCAATAAATGCCTCCCATTAAAAACTATTTCTAAACGTATAAATTACTTTGCTACATCATCTTCCTCATACCTGGAACGTGTAAAAATTTGTACTAAGATTAGACGGACAAGTTTGTGAAATCAATGAAACGCACTGGCAGGCGGGCCTGCAGCTGTGCAGATTATGTTATTTGGGTAACGGGCAACTAATACGCATTAAAACTCCCCATCTTTCCATTTGTAGACTGGTGCTTGCAGTAAATATTGCAACATTTGAACAATCGACAATATTTTTCCGAACTCTATCACAGTATGTAGTGAAATAACTTCCAGACCCAACATTTAAGGCCTAATGAGTTGTCATGTTCCGACAGCGGAGGATTTGAATACCGGTAGAGGAAGCAATTTCAATAATTCCTTAGTCCCAACGTCTTCGACTTCCGTTCGAAGGGTGTAATCAATAATGAAAAATAAGGGGGTCTTTTAAGCAGTTGCACTCGTAGGTACAGATAAAGATAAAATAAATGCCTTTTTAGCCGGTTTCCCAAAGGGAAAGGAAGCACGTGGAACGTCGTTGTCTTTTAACCGAAAGTTTGGTCAGGTGTAACGGCGAGACACGACAATGCTTTAAGCCTAGGAAATATCTTGATGGCATATTGGATACTCTTTAACAGCTCATTATCATGGGAAGCAATCAATTAATTCGCCTTGAATGTTTATAGTATTACTGAAGAACAAAAAAAAATGGGCTTTTAACTAATAGAGATTTAAAAGTCTGTCTGAGATTCAAGTGTCCTTTTAAGCCCAAATTTTCCGCGATTTTCTTAAAATTATCACCATTTACAAACTCAAGCGTTTTCCATGGCTGGCCAAATTTGCAAATCATCAATTGGTCCAGATCAGAAGTTATACATTTTTAAAACAAAGCTTGCAATCGCATAAAATAATTTCCTTTATGTTGCAAAAAATACAGATTACCTGCGATTTTCCTCACATTCATGATTTAGAGATTCATTCATAAATAAGGCTCTTTTTTAGCTGGTGAAATTTTCAAGGCTTCATTTGCACAGTTTAATAAATTAAGTTGCAGTCGTAGGAAGTCGTTAATATTTTGGCCAGCATTCAAAAAGTTGCCAAAAATCAAAAATGTTTAATATTTTTTTCAAATTTTCACCGTTTACGCATTTCAGTGTTTTCTTTGGCTGGTGACGGTTTCAAGTTGTTAGTTGCTCTAGATTGGAAGTTATGCATTTTTTAAACAAATCGTGCAGTTGCGCAAAGTCATTCATATTTGGCTCACATTCGCAAAGTTGCCAGAAATACAAATTCTTTGTGACTTTTTTTACATTCTCATAACATAATATCTGTAAAATGGAGAATGCAGTTTTTTTCAGTACGTGAAATTTTCAAAATTTTACTAGCATTTAAAGTTAAAAAAATTGTTACAAAAACAAAATGCTACATGTGGCTTAAACACCTCTTAAAAAATTATTTACAGCTACTGTCTAAAAGCCCGAAAATATTAACCAAAATCAAACAATTTTAGCTGGTTAACTTTTTTCATAGTTGGAATTATACAAAATACAAAGATTATAATTGAAAAGGAAAATAAAAGTTGTTGTTTTTCAGTAATGAAGAAGTACCATAAAAACCCTAAAAGGAGCCCATATGGACGAAGTTGAAACAAGCACCTATAAAAAAGTAATGATTGTTATATATAACAATGCCATTATATATATTAATGGATTTTCAAACTCCAAGAGTTTTCCTAACTCAAGCCGCAACAAATTTTAAATCGGTACTAATGTGATTTTTGAGTTCTTTCATTGATTGATATTTTTTTAAACAGTTTTTTTATACATAGTGAATAAGGAATTTTACGTTTTTACATAAATTGGCGATAATTAAAATAATTTTGTGTTTTAATGTATAAATAATGTGTAATTTAGAATTTAGAGTTCAAGAAATTTTCTATCTAGTTTACCTGGAACTGACCTAATTTTTGATGACTTAGGTCGAAGTTTTCAAGGAACACGTCCATTACACAATATTTATTTATAAACACGAAGTTTTGGTCTGAAAATGGCTCCAAAGATAAAAGTTCTTACAATTTTTCCTATTTTGGTAAATTCTCGGCATAAACACACTTGAGAAAAAACAAGCAAGGAATATATTTTTCATACTTTTATATGCCGATATTATTGTTTTGATCATTATTTTAACTGCTATATTTAATTTGCATCTTTTATCAATTTTACATCAGCTTTTCTCAAAATTCTTGTAATTTTTAGACAGACAAATGATGATTACTTGCATAATATAACAGCAATTATTTCTTACAGTTTCACCGAAACAAAGCCTGTTTTATTATTTTGAAACATATTTTTTCTTTCTTTTATGACCTAGTTTTTTCTTGATTTTAATTTTTGGTAATTTTCTGTTTTGTTTTTAGATCTGAGTTCTATTTTTGTATTCACTTGCATATAATAAATATACCTAAACCAAAAATGGTTTGAGTCATCCAGCCATACGCTTTTTTTGCATACTTTGCCAATTTTTTGTAATTTTTTTGGTTTTGCAATTAATTTACTTTTTTGTAGTTTTTAAACCAGTTTTTCTAAAATTCTTTCAAAATTATCTCTGTCAGATAATTATAATTATCAAATCTAAATATAATTTTTGAAGTTTTACCAAATTAACAACTGATTTATTATTTTGAAAAGTTTCTTTCTCGCCCTTTTATTACATTGGTTTTTTCTCTATTCACTTTGCGTAACTTTTCTGTTTTGTTTCCGGCTCTCGGGTCTCATTTACTATTCACTTGTACTTCTTCAAGCATTAAAAGATCTATTTTGATTTATCGGTACTTAAATAACTGAAATTGAATGAATGAATGAATTACACAACCAGCCAATGGAGCCAAAGTATTTCTATGATTTTTCTCCTATTTTAAGTTTAATCTTTTCATTAATAATTTACATTTTTTTAAGCATTTGTGCTTCACTAGGTACATTTACATAGCGCACAAACTATCGAGGCTTCTAAGAAAACTGGTGTTTGTTTCGTTTGTAATTCGACTATTTGCCCAAAATGCTGCCCTCAAATTCACGTATTAAAATCCCTGCGAAATCCAAAAAAAAATTAATTTAAATCTATTTGAATATACAGAAAATTAAGTGGTAAGTGAAATCTAAAAAAATGGGGATTGAAAAAGGATTTTAGTGTATTCAACGCATAAAAAGCGGTTCAATTCGCATCAAAAAAATTAAGTTCCTTCATTTCACGTGAAAAATATTTTATTACAATGATATAAATATTGGGACTGTTTATAACCGCAACACTCAATCGGTCATCTTAAAGTATGAAATATTTTTAACAATTTCTGTCAAACAATTTACATAAATTAAGAACAACCTGCAAATGTTTTCGGTTATATTTCTATGTTTATGTTGTTCGTTTAACAGTAATAATCGGACAAGCTGCATTATTGCTTTTTGTTGTAAATATTCGCCTTATTTTCAATTTTATGTCTATTTTAATTGCCAAAATCGTAGTCTTAAGCCCACAGGGTGATTCAGGACGGAATGGAACTTTCTTTAAGTAGATATATGTTTTATATTAGTTGTAAATTGTAATTTAAAGATTATTACAAAACAAATAGCAATGAGTCATCGTAAATTTTCGCGTTATTTCTTAAAAAGTGTTTAGAAAGTTGTTTATTTTCACTAAAGATACAGCGTCTATTAAACTAAAAGTTCTAAAATTATTTACAGATATATTGAACGGGTCAGAAACATTTTTCAAAAACTTTTTAGAACGTTTTTCTTTATATTCAGGTTTTAAAGTTGGTATGTGTTGTCTATTAGGTATACGGTACAGGTACAGATGCGGCCGAATTAGGTAGGTATAAAATGTTCGCAATATAAATTTGGATAAATAAAAATGTAAGTTAGAGACATCATCTGTATCTACCGCTAGACACTTTTTCTGTAGTGCGAAAGTGTAATTTTAATCTTAAATACACTGTTAAATGTTATTGGGGCGTTTAGAAAAAATATGTAAACCTCTCTATGCGTAGGACGTACCTACATCTATCTAAAATTGATTTTTTAAATCTACATAAGTAGATGCAAACAAGAGCATATCTGTTCAATTTGTACCATTATCGAAGGGGAAGGAATTGAAAAATTAATAAATTCGAAGTCCAACGCCTCTTTGAACACTACGCGAATGAAGTGAAAAATTTGAATTTGAAAACATTTGTAAAACTACCTGGCGAAGAAGCGTGATTTATTTTATGCCTTAACTATTAATTACTTCAACATTTGAAGCTGATTTTTTATAATTAGGTATCTACGTTTAGCTTGTATTGAACACATTTTTCTACCTGATTCACATATTGACGATTTTACAAAAAAAATTAAATCAAAGCACTCTATATAATAATTATAAAGGTACCAGTTCACCTAACGAGTCAAGTGAACGTTTCATTAAAAAGACCAGTAAATAGTCAGATATCAAACTAGAAATATATACTAATAGACACAAGCAAGAGAGGAAGTCAAGAATTAAATGTTAAATAAGGCATTTTAAATCTTCTAACGAGCGACGAATGATGATTTCTCAGTCGGCAACTAAATCGAAAGCCGACAATGTGTATAAAGTTAGCAAACAACTACCAAGTCCAGTTTAAGCAGCATAAAACTGAAAGACTTTTAAACATTATCCAGTGTCAAAGCAGCGACCGTGCTGCATTCATCCGAACCAAATAAAGAGAATTATAGAACCTGAACATTAATTCCTATTGAAGCATCTTCTCGAGTTTCATAGCCGATATAAAGAGAGGAGAGTCGAAAAAAAAACGAAGATATTCGGAAAAAAATAGGGATATGCGCACATACATGGCGAAGAAAAAAACACAATACATATAAAATAGAAGGGAAGGGGTAAAAGATATACGCGCACACTTCGATTTCTAGGAAAAAAGAAAATATATCCGAAGCAAAGCAATCCACTATTGGCCCAGCCGGCTCGAGACGGACCAAAACCTTTCAATCCATCTTACAGTGCATTAGACAAGGAGGGGCATAGATCGGTGCACATCCAGATGGCAGCACCTACCAATAGGTTGGGCGGAGCGAGCTTGGTGCGAGAGAGCGCGCAAACAAGAGTGTGTAAAGTTGCACTGAGGAGTTGAGGATGTCATTCAGTACGGGGAAGTCTTTTCTCCAATGAACACGTGATAGGTGCCGAGCACAGCCGACGTCTGTGACGAAATGCACTAAGACGAAGTTGACTGACACTTTACGTATTTTAAAAGACGCGGGTGATTTAAACAAAAACGTTTCTAGGATTATGATCGTTGAAAAGCGAAGTTAGTGGGCCGGTTCCAGTGACTCGAAATGGTTTCACAGGTGGAATTGTTGCGATCCTAAAAAGACTGTTGGACTGATTAGTGATGTTTGCATCTATTGAGTGCGGCAGGTGCTAGATGAGACTGCATGTGCACGACAATGCAAAGGACTTAGCCAAGCGAAAAAGAGTTGTTGCGGAGGATAAGTGAGTTCAGTTCAGTCCAAGTACGCGGAACTTTTCCAAACTGGCTGAACTGGAAAAAAGACTGGTCATGATGCAGCCCACAACGGCTGCCAACGTTCCTCCAAACGGTGGTGAAATGAATCTGGAGGAAATGCAAAATATGGAATGGCTCTTCAGAAAGGAGCGGATTTATTTGTTGGCGCAGTTTTGGCAACAGGTTAGTTTCGATTTTTCGAGTTATTTCGACGACCATGTCTCCAAAATTGCAAACTTGCAGTTGCTTCGATTGAAAAAAACACGAAAACTTCAAACAGTTTAAACGACTTACTGCGGTGATATTGAAGAGTTGCTCCTTCCATCTGTAAAAGACAAGTCTGTTAGTAGGAAACAAGCGTCAAAGTGTTCATTCTCATGTTAATCAGCTCGAATTCATTCAATTGAGAGTTGAAAATTTGTTTCAGTTCAAAAAAGAGTGAAGTGGAATTTTGCCAGACTCATAAGCACATTTTCGATCTGATTTCAGTCAATATCAGCACAAAGGAATTTTTCAAAAAATAGTATCAAAACCTGACCTTTGATGGTTGCTCGTTCTATTTACTTAGATATTAACTCCCATTTGCGATTCAACCGGTGAGAGCTTCAAAAATTAAAGAAAATAAAAGGTTGCTTAGTAATATACATTTTCCAGTAGGTAGACCAACGACTAATACATTTGCTTGGTTAATATTTAATTTCGGACGGATTTCAACTTCCTTTCGCTGAATTCCACTAAAAAATCCCAGTGGACAAATTTTGAAAAAACTAAATTTCTTAAGTTGAACACGCGAAACTTGCCAGAAAATTTAAAAAAATTGCGCTCACAACATCATTAGTGTTTTTATGTCCTTATTAGTTTCTTGTCCTATTAACTGGTTGAACAGTAAACAAATTTTCATCAGAAATTGTTCAGCACCTGAAATTATAGACAGCAAATAAACGATTCAGAAATTTGCTTAGTTAATATTTAATTGCGCACTGAATAAACACTAGTTTCAATTTCCATTCCGCTCAAATCCATTAAATAGTCTGAGCGAATCAATTTTGACAACTGCAAAACTTACGCAAAAATCTACGTACTATAATTTCCAATTTTTGTATGTCATGTTTTTGAAATAATTATGTTGAAAAAATTTGCAAACATTCTGCAAAAAACAGATTTTGTTTTGAATCGTAATCCTGTGAACTCCAATACTTTACTTTACATTCTTCAACAAACGACCACAAGCCCGCATCTTTTGCTACGAAAGTTCTTCAACCCAAAGTTTGCATTTGTAACAAGAATCAATAACACTTTTAACATTTCCTCTCTTGCTGTTTTGCGAGTGTATCAAAATTTGTATTGTCACCAATTTTATGCCTTCCTGTAGGTACTAACCGTTTTTCGAGAAACTGCAATTTTCACAACTTGTAAACTTCTTCCCTTTGCATGGCCTTAATGTCCACTTATGATTATTAATGCCGACTGTCTCAAGTACCTACTGTTATCTTTTCAATAAATAAGTAATGAAAAATTGGTCAACTGAATAATTTTAAAAAGTTCATGAAACTTGAAAATTTCCCAGGAAAAATAGCATTTATCTGCTACATGCTGACCTTGTGTAGTTCAAGGTAGAGAAGTAACGCTTAAAAATGCGCAAAATAATAAATGTTTGGGCCTCTCTGTTCTAATCGTTGTCATTACCTCAGCTTTAGCTCTAAATATCTGCACCATATATTCAAACTAATATCTGTTAATGTATCAGATTTTAAATTAAATTTGAGCAACCAAAATGTTGAAAAAAAATATATAAATCAAAATAATGGAAATCATTGAACAACGTTATAAAGAACGTAATTGCTAATCGATAATTTTGTACTCTAAAAAAACGGTATTTATTTGACCGCTCGCAATTTGTAAAAGTCTGGAAGTTGTCGTTGTAAAATTTCATCAACTCTCTATAATCAATAAATATGAACATAAGCCTAAGCGTGCATAACGAAGTGAACAAACTGGAAAACCTCTTAAGGGAATTTAGGGCTGTACTTAATAATAATGAGAAAACCCCTGAAGGAATGACAAGTTTTTCCGGCTTTGAGGCTTTTGCGAAAAGAAATTGCTTCCTACGTTTCGCAGGCACGAGTGGCTTGCATCTTCAGAGGTGTTTCACAAGTGAAGATGCGAACTACTCGTGCCTTTCAGGCAACTCTTATCAGGCAACTGCAATCAACCTAAACACTAGGATGTAAATTGTATTTGTATTAACTGGTTGCTTGTGTCATTTTTGAGTCCAATGCTGATTTTTTTCGCTTCAAGTTCATTGCTTAATTAGTGCTTGCTGTTGTGTACTTGCTAACAGTGTTAACTAACATAAAGTAATGTTCTAAATAAAAAATCTAAAACCGATGATTTCAAAGAACTAAGAAAAATCGAACAAGTGGTAGGAAAACAATGAAGTAAATGTGCATAAAAACCCATATGAAAGGGAAAACTCAATAATTAAAGAGCTGATGATGATGACGAGCTTAACTGCATGCCTAGGCGGAAAAACATCGGCAAATTGGGCGAAAAACTAATGCGTGTTTTCTGTGATGTCTTCAGATCGCTAAACTAGTGATCCATAGTGGATTACCGGGCGTATTTTTAGCCTGGTAGAAGAATTGACAATTTCCACACCGTTGGCATCTTAAAACATTTCGGAACATATAGCCGACGAACTCCGAGACCTGATCCCAATTTGTCTTAATGACGTCGCAGGCCGGCTCGCAACTGCTTAATAAATTCTTCTCTAAATTCTTTTCAAAAGCGTTTTAAATCTTTTTCTATTTTTTGTCCGAAACCACGGAATCGAAAACCTACATCGACACCGAAATCCCGGGCGACAAAAACATCAAGGTTTTTGGTACCCGATGGAATCGCTTCTAATCCACGTGTTTTCCTTATAAATTTCACGACGGGCCACGTAAATTTTCGGCGGGGATTAAATATCCTGTTTATTGATAGATTTAAAATGGATGGCTGAACGATCGTTTGTCACCTGGCTTTGTCACAACCCGAAATATAACGACCGTTCAAGTGGATGTTATTTTTAATTCAAACTGTTTTGTTTTTTATCTTTCATTACTTTTACACATCAATTTTCAACTGGGTTTATTTCGAGTTTTAGTTGATTTTCATTTCGAATGCCAACACGTCTCACAGATAGAATAAATGTGTTTCTAAATCGCATGGGGAAGATGGCAATAAACAGCAAAGAGTAAAACAGGAAAAAGTTGCAGATTAGAAAACACCATAAAAAAATATCAAGCGAAGGAGAGACTTTACAAAACCAAACCAACAGCTCACTTGTTATTGCAAACAATGATTTGTTATCGGGAAGCGGTCGATAAAGCCAATCAAGCAAGAAAACACTAAAAAATAAACTGCAAAACTTTTGCAAAAAACTCAAAAAATATTTCATATTTTTATATTTTCAAATTCAATTTTCCGAAATACCGAAAAAAACAACTAATTAAAGAAACGACAAATATTGGGGGAAATGGGAGGCAACACCAAGAAGTAACTTGAGAGACCCAAGAAATATAAATTAATAAGGGAAACGGAAACTACTGACACCCTAATTATATTTAAATCATACGAATGATCTAATATTTATTTATGATACAGACATTCTTAGAAAGAGTACCTGCCTATAAATACGTTGAAGCAAGAAACAATATAAAATCAACTGCAAAACCTTTGTTGAAAAATCCAAAAAGACGAAAGTTTAAACTGAAGTTAAAAAATAAACACTAACATTTCAAATTCGCAAAAAATGCTTCAGATCAAACCCAACAGCATCCATCAGGAATTGTTCACTCCTGATCAACAAAAAATATTTCAAATATCGATAATTAAAGGCGAATCATCAGAGCAAGAAAATTAATGAAATTGGGGAATTTGAACACCGAAAGAAGCAATAAATTGAAGGAAACATATTATTAATATTGGGGGCAAATAGGAGGCTAGCAGAAAAAGAGTTGAGAGGCCCAAGCCTCGCAGGTTCAAGGACATTCTTAGAAAGAGTATAAATTTGTTTGTAAGTTGAATGAACGAGATGGCAGTAAATAGAAAAGACTGATAAAAAAGTAAGAAAATGCTGCACGATTAGAACAAACACGCAAAGAAAATGATCGATCAAAAAGAAACTAATGAACATTTCGGAAGGAAATAACATGTCAGGGGAAAATTAAAGAAAACAATCAACCAACTACTTATTGAAAACATTCAACAACATAAAAACAATCACTTACACAGAAAATAAAAGGAAAACACAAACGCTGAATTCATGACTGAATTTTTTTTTTATTTAATGCATTAAGAAGGTGGCAATAAATCGTAAAAACTAATAAAGAAGTACGGAAAATGAGCAGAATTAGATAAAACCACAAATAAAATAATTAAACCATGAAGCGAATTTTTAATGGAAAATACCGAATCTACTGATTGCAATTAACCGGCCAGGAGAAAATTGAACTATAAAATGAAAATAAAACTTAATAAGTAGTTCACTATAAATATTCTAAAAACGATAAATGAAGAAATCACGCAAACAATGTTTTAACCAAATCAGAAGAGGAAAACAAGCGCACAAACCAGTCAATAAATCCAATATATCACGAAAATTGTAACATAATTCAGTGACTTTAAACCAAAAACTTTTCGCGTCAAAAACTTGAAACGGAAATGAAGAACTAAACATCTAGCATTTCAAACCAACAAAACACTATTTCAAATAGCAAACAACAATATAAGTAGAATTAAATGGAGATTAATGGGCAACCGACAAAATGCAAATATAGCCAATCTCAGGCACCCCCGGGCTAGTTTCGAGCCTATTAGAAAATAAATGCAACCGGTACTGGGGGTGCCTGAGATTAGAACATCTTTCCTAATGTGAAATGCCTAAACTTAGTCTCAGTTCACCTGATTTATTCCTGAGATTAACACATCAAGGTTTGTACCTACTTACGTTAGAAACGTTAGACTGTGGTAGAACTGAAATCGAAAAACCCTGGGCAGTTTTTGTATCGAAATTGTAAATTTCCTGTTTATATTGCTTAAAATAAAAGCGCTTCTAAACCTCCGAAAGTTATTCCGATAGATAGTCATTAATATTTATTAGCTTGATTTTAACTTGCTGTTAAACACGATGCAATTATTGGTACATATTATTAATTTGCATATATCCATGTAGTGTTTGAATAATTGAGCCACTAAATCACTAACAATGTGAATATAATAAGTGATCCGATATGTGGCATGGGGCGAATTGAACATAAAAATGACAGAAATAAAAAAACACGAAAAATAATTAATACAAACATCAAAACATTGGTAGAAACATTAATTAATAATATTTTTACACCTGTCCGCGGATAGTCTCAAAACAAGTCGTTTTCCTCAACTTTAAAAATACAGTAACCCAGTCCTCAACTAAAAATAACTGGGTTTGGGCGAAAATAAAGCAACTTGAAGACAAACGCACGCTCCGTCTCGTTTTCTTCCATATTTATTCGATTTTCAAGGAAAGCAACACGAGAAATTTGTTACCTACTCCTAATAAAATAACATAATAAAAATACGGGGCCGCCATTAAAACCAAAATACCAAAGATCCTATCGGTTAAATCGAAAGAGAGATATTGCTCTTTTCAAACGAAACGAATGTCTTTCAGTGGCCTGAAATATTGAGGAATGTTTGTCATATTAAAGTTGGATGGTATACCAGGTGCGGTGAAATATTGGATGGACTTGAGAATGTTTTTGTGTTGGAGCTTGAGCGCTGGTAACTATATAAAATGGAAATTCAAGTTTAGTGCACCATTTATCAACTATTCCATATGAAGCCGCTTCGGAAAATAAAACTCAAATCTTAAGAGGAGCTATGCGGAACAGTAACACGA
Source organism: Dendroctonus ponderosae (assembly GCF_020466585.1). NCBI lineage: Eukaryota > Metazoa > Arthropoda > Insecta > Coleoptera > Curculionidae > Dendroctonus > Dendroctonus ponderosae. The sequence goes on from NW_026018611.1 coordinate 5,993,722, forward strand.
GCCTGCTAAATGGTCAGGCAATTGAGTGCTGTGAACAAATATTTTCCTTTTAAAGAATGCAAAGTGTTTTTTCAACATTGGCAAAGATCTGGATTTCAACACTTCTTGCGCAAAAAGGTGTCTGGGTAGGGTTTCAATAATAATAAACATTCAAACTCACGTGCATGCCATGCGAAATTTATGCGCTTAAATAGTTTTCATCAACTGGATGGGCGTGTAATTTTCTATATTTAGATTTTCAATTTTTTGACGCTTTTGTCTGTGTACGTTTTTCATATTTTAGCAAACATATTGCTTTCAGCTCATTCCACGCATCAAAACTTGAAATAATGTCACGAAAATTCGTCGATATTTTCGAGTTGTTGACGTGTGTGATCGAACACGCATAAGTATTCACTCGTCTATTTTAAAATCGACCACCTACATCGGATAAAAAATACGATTCACCTTTCCGAAAATATGCCACGGATTTTACTAGTTTTAACCGAACACATAAATCAATCAACAGTGCAACGCAATAGCAAATAATTGCTGATTTTTGCTACGTTAAGGAAATTGAAAGGAAATCAACAACGGGCCGACGAAATGCGAAAGAATTTGAAGCATTTCACCCAAAAGATCACATTCAATGGGCCTGAATTATACCGATTTAATTGCGCTGATCTGGTGGTGGCAAACATGTTTACAAGCCGGCGACTGTTTATCAATCTTCAATGTATTTATTTTTTATTTTTACTTTTTACCATGGTGTCAATCTTCAACATGTTTGCCAGGATAGTTTGGAATATTATGGTGTGTCCAGAGGTGTTTTGATCAAAAGAATTTTCCGCGGATCATGCTGGGTTAGGGCTCGGCTCGATCTGGACGCCGCATTATCGAGTTTTCAAAATAGACCAGAATCAAATACTAGTTTTCAAAAAAACTCGTTATTTCACCTGAAACGATTGGGCAGGTTTTGTTGAAACGTGTTGTCAAATACCAAGCAAAGCTCCTAAACAAGTTATCATTCGACGATAAATCCGGCAATTTATCAAAAATCTAGCACAAAAAGTGCTTTTCTGCAACCGAATCTCCCACAATAGCGATTATGGAAACGAGGCATGATCAGGCTTGCAAAACCCATCAATTTTATTAACAGCCTCGAGTGTATATATGGTAAAATGTGTCAATAAAATAAAGTACTTCTTATTCCAGCATATTTATAATATCGTGGCAGTCTACACCTTAAAAGTATCGCTTACATTAGTAACCTTTACTTCAAAATTTATTAGTTTCGAATTGGCGACCTTCGATTATCCGCATTCATAGATGCGGAATCGATGGCAAATATGTTAAAGCATGACTTTAATATATCGTTTATATGCAGTGAGGAGATATCAAGTATCATGGAATAGAAATGTATTTCAAACAGCTGCTGGAGGTGGAAAAGCAATAATTTAGCTCATCGATCAAGCACCAGTTGTAGCCAAAGTCTTCAGCAAGGCTGAGAAAAAAATAGGGCAAACCGCGCATTTTCCAGTTACCATCTCTCTACTCATAGTCGATGGTTTAAACAAAAGCCCACATTCAAGCTTCAACAATAGATTTACCTATGGATAAATATCATTGACAACCATTTGTATTAGTCACTTTATCTGCTGTGCGTGATTTACACATTCATTAGTCATCGATTTCACAAAACTCTCCGTTAATAACGAAATAATCTAGAGCTGGATGCAGCCGATTTCATATCTGCAAGAACAAACTTCCAGGCTTTGCCGTTAAGGGCGCGAGGCCGCCACTGCACAGGGCAAAAGGGCTCGAATCGAAAGTTTCCTAGCGAGTTTCCATGTACGAATTATTCTAAGTTAAAGTTAGTCGTGTTACTTTTCCTGACTGTACTTCAATTTTAATACAAATTCGTTTGCTGGGTTTCAGTCTTTTATTTACTTCCCTATTACAGTTTCTTTCATTCTTCAGAATACGTTTCGGTGTTTTTTCTGTCCACCGTCATCAGTTCATTGTGTAACACATTGCATACAACGTATTTGTATTAAAGTTGAAGTTAATTCTGGAGAGTTTCCTTCAAAAAAAGTAGGCTTTTGGTCGTCTACCAAACTTAGTGTATAAGTGGAGAAGTAACAACCTCCGAATCAATAAATTAATATCAGGAAACTAATGTCAATTTATTATAGGAAAATTGCACGAATTAAAGCTGCATTTTATGCCTGCATGCACACAGTCGTAGTTGAGGTAAATTTGAATGATTATTTTGCAGAAAAACGCTTTGTAGATATTATTAAAATGAAGTGAATTTTGGTGGCCAGTTTATCAAAGAATAAAGGCTGAAGTATTGAGCAATTGTCAATTGACAGAAAAAAATATGCCGAGCAACAGTAATAAGCAAAGCTGAATAACAGGAAAATATAATTCGAGTAAAAGTCGGCTAAATTACTGTAATATTGAGCATTTTGATGCTGAGTACAATGGTGTTTAAATCGTTGATAAATTGCAATTGATTCCAGAAATATTATTAAAATCCGACAGTTTTTCAAACATATTTTTTCCGAGCTTATTTGCACCAATATTTTTTAATAATTTTCACATTATTAGAACACCTTTTAATTATCTACAAGACTGGACTATCAGATCTGTTCGGTGTTTCGGTTTCGACCCACCATCATCAACTTGAAATTTTCAAATGTTCTTGTTTTATTAGTTCTTCGGATGCCAGTAATATGTAGGGATATAAAATACGTTTTTTCATATTTTAGGCATTTCTTCGCAATATAATTTTATTGTTAAAAAATTTAAATTCTAGCCTGAAAAATGAATGAGCCGATAGAAAATTAAACACACTAATTAAATAACAGCAACAATCAATCAGAAAAGTTCCTAAATTTTCAATAAAATTAGTTAATCTGCTGCTGGTTTAGAAAATATTTTTAAAATCAAACTAAATGTTCTCGGAGAACAATTATTTTGCTTATTACTAAGCAGCAAAGGCTGAAATAATGACAAATGGCAGACAATTGTCAGAACTGGCATAATACAATGCAAAGAAAAACGATGTAACTAATAGAAAATTGGAAAAAATCCCGAGCAGCAGTAACAAGCAAAACTGAATAACAGGACAATATAATTGGAGTAACAGTCGGTTAAATGAAGGCAAAGTTGCACGTTTTTATGCTCAACACAATGGTGTTATAACCGCTAAAAATTTTCGATTGCTTCCAGAAATAGTTAAAAAAAACCCAATTTGTTCAAACAATATTTTATCTGGGCTTATTTGCACAAATATTTTTTTTAAATGTTCACATTATTCGACCACCTTTTAATTATCTAGCAAATCGGGGATTAAATGTTTCGGTTGCTACCCACCATAATCAGCTTACTTTTTTCAAATATGGACCTGTATGTTCGACACCGGTTTATGAATTTCACATCTGAAATGTCGTCAAATATTGGCAGTTCTTTCGCAATATCAAATTTATCATTTTATCATTAAAAAACGTCAGTACGACCCGACGATTAGTGAATGAAACAATGAAGAAGGCACTAATTAATGAGCAGCAGCAATCGAAAAACTTGCTAAATTTACAACAAAACTAATTAATCTTCCGCCACTTATTTTACAAGCAAAATACATGTTTTAGGACACTTATTTTGCCCTCTTAGCTCATTTTTTCTTCAAAGATTGTTAGGAACTGGCCTTAATTTCATGCAAAGTTGCTCTATAAGCCTGAAAAATTTGCTTAGTGATCTCTTAAGTTACGAACGATCCATTCAGGCATGTACAGTACAGTTGCGCTTAAAAGGAGCGATATTATGTGGGGAGATTGAGAGAAGTAAAAAGAGACATCTGTTTTCGATATTTCAAATTCAAATACCACCCCAGACATACATCGGAAAGCACATGTTCGGGAGTTTATTAAAGCGATTTTTCAAGCCTTTTGCTTATATTCGTTTTATTTGACGAACATGAGCGCACAAAACTTTCAATTGCCTTTTTCGGGTTCCATCTTTCGGACTCAGAAAAAATCAAGTTGCTGGGGTTTAGTCTTTATTCATTCATATTTCCGTATTCTGTCCTTGATTTGATTTTCTTCTATAAATTCTTCTTTCATCACTTTGACCTTAAGCATGGTCATGCAACTTGCATGATTTTCCATCAGATTTTTATTTAAAAAGTAATTCTTTCGAGCTCCTTAAACTCATACACATCATTTCTTACCAGTAGATTGTTTGGGGATGCATTCATAGTCAAAATAATGTCGACAAAGGCTTTCTGAAGTGAACAATTTTTTATGTATTAAACAAACCAGCTTTCAACTTTGCCCAAGTATTTTTCCGGAAGATTCACCATCAGCAACCAAAAACGAATACGCAATAATCGTTCGCTTGATCGTGGTTTGGTTGTTGTGTAAAAATTCAGTGCACGCCCCTGAACTAATATCCACCAGGCTGAAACCCAAGTTTTTTAATACGGGAACGACGTTCATTAATTTTCAGAAGCATTAATTATTATACGAGTGTCTTTTATTGGGAATCTTTACTCAGACATATGTCATTTTAATATTTGTGTCTGCTGAACTGCGCTAGAGACATGTGTGCTAAAAATAAACGTTTTCCGAATGTCGTGAAAGATTTCTTTGGATTCGGTTATTAGGCATGTCCATTTCGGATTGCTTGCATTAATCACGGAAGTTCTTTGCTTGAAGATGGCTTATTTTTGGATTAAACACACATGCGGGATGCGACTGGGGAAAGAGTTTAAATAACGTGAGGAGTAAAGTTTCAGGGCCTTAGTATTCCTTTAATAAGGATTTTTAATCTTCAGTAATTTTAAGAAGCTTTAGCGACAAAAACATAACATACATTTTCAGGATTCTTCATAAAACCAGTCACTGTAGCAAAACCGACCAAGTCAGCACCAGCAGTTAAAGGTGAAAATTCGGCGAAGTCGCAATTTCGATTGGGAACACTTAAAATGGTCAATTTTATCCTTGATCCGGACAAGCATAAATTCCCATTAAAATGACGAATGTGGATTTGAATTAAAGTTCAAGGCCAGTCGTCAATCGGCCCAATTAAAAGCGTTTTCTTAGGCCGGTAAACAAAGAAACACGAAGACCATTTAAGGTTGAAGATCGAAATACGAAGATCCCTCACCTTTATACATCACATAGTGCAACGCCTGTCTAATTGAGAATAAATTACACGGTTTGTGGCTGCTATTAGGGAGTTTTCGTCGTTTTTTTGCACGATAACTCACAAAACGCTATTTGCTATGCGAAGAACCAACTAATCGATTTTTTTAAGTTTTTTAACCCAAACTAGTTTAACCGCAGAAGCCAATATTTTTTCTGACGCCATACGCGGATTTCGTTTATTAAAGCGGCATTGGCGAGGTCGAAATAGAAGTGGGTGCTGATAATTTATCAATTATTTGCGGAAAAGTTGTTTGAAAAATCATCATCCTGAAGCCGCCGCCGCCTAAAAGAGCATGAGCGCACAAAAATTTCGACTAATTAAGAATAAACTTACTCTAACTGAAAATATTCGGTTTACAGTTGTTTTCTTTATTTTCTTTATTTTTTATATTCTCAAATGTGCAGTTGCTAGTTAGTGTTGGTGTGTTTATAATCACTTGATGAAGCCAGTGTTTTTTTATCTGTTACCATACGATGAATGCTTATATAAAAGCGGCATTGGCGAGGTCGAAATTGAAGTGGATGGTGATAATTTATCAATTCTCTTCGGAAAATTTGATTATAAAATAATTAATCCTAAAACCGCTGTCTAAAAGTTTCTCCCAGAATTAAAATATATCGACTGCCACCGGGAAATTTTCGAAGTTTCCGATGATATATTGAATTATAAATACTCGCTGATGAAAATGCAATATCGACTCCCGTTTTACCCAAACTTTTTAATTAGTATTACCTAATTTGCCGAAATCTGGATTTGGGGAATTCAGGCAAAAAGGGATTGGGAAATAGCGAATCATCTTTCGTTGTCACTGTTCCCGAAATAATTCAACAGGGAGATTTTTTAAGAAAGTTTCAGCATCAAATTGAGTATGTTTTTCTTGCATTAAAGCATCGAACATATTTGCTAAACATGGAGCCTTGTTTTTCCTCGAACATCCGCGAAATTTGCAAACCCAATTATAGTGTGAAGGGTGGCAAAATCTGGTCCTTACAGCGCGACGCACTAATTCTATTTTCTCAGCTAAATGTAAGAATTCCACATGAATTACTTTCGTTTGTCATTTTCCAACATGGCTTAATGCCGAATTTCTAACCCGTTTTACTCCCGATTTCGCCCCCTTTCGGGTCTTACTTATGCAACGCTGCGCCCTACAATCTACTTTACTTCTCCCCTTCACTTTTGTATCTCCTATTATATTCCGGTTTTCAGTTGACCTTTTATATATGAATTAATTCTCCAGCGCCAAAATACACAGTAGGAAACCAAAAAATAATTTGGTTGTCATTTTTTTTAATGAGAAACATGCGCCTTTTTTTCTGCAAAAGTGTTTCCGGACAAAAAAATCATCCGGCAATAAAGACCACCTTTCCTCTATCATGGGGCTCCCTAGTCTGACCTACCTTAACCTGTAGACGCTTCCCGATTCCTGAAAATCCCCTCAAAAAAGGGCTTTTTTCACGTCTGAACGGTTTCCTGTCTGTCGTACGCCGAAGAATGCAAGTTGCCGATAAATCGAGGGTGAAACGATGAAAAAACAACTATCGAACAGATTCTAAGAGGGTGGAAACCGACGAATTTTTATCACGCGCCTTGCTTTTGACGACTTAATTGTGGCTGAAGAATTCATTGAATCATTTCAAACTACTTATTCGATTGGTGAATTTTATACAGTTAAATTAGCTTTGGATAGTGGGAATGTGGAAAGTGGTTTAAAAGGGGTGTAAATTAAGTGGCAAGTTTTTACATGTAACTGTTTTATAAAGCGTTGTCAAAAATGGTTAGATTTCGTATGAAAATATTCCAAACTGTTTCCGCTCAGATTAAACACTTTTCAATGAGAGCAATGGTGTTGCCCCCAAACAAATCGGGATTTGTGGTCTAAAACTCACCTCTCATTTTTATGGAAGCTGATGTTGTGAAGTGAGATAAAAGTGATGTTGAGGCTTTCATTTGTGAGCTTCGACAAATTTTATGAAGTTTGGCCACAAAAGTCTTCGTCAATTTACAAAGATTTTAAGCAACCTTTTGCCCTATAAATATTTTTCCTGTGTTTGTTTAATTTCAGTTAGGTATTAAAGGGAGTTATTAGTGGTCTCAAATCGACTGATAAAGGCACCATAAATATTAATCAATAAGTTCATTAAAAAATCAAACATAATTCAACATCAGCTGTAACAATCGAACAATGAGCAAAATAAAACCCTTCAATTATCTGGTGTTCGGAACCAAATGAAATGATGACAATTTTCTTGAAAAGTCAATAAATGTTAACATCGAAATGAACCTATAAGGCTTTCTCACACAGCAAATCGGCACGAAAAAAAAGTTGAAAACCTGCCAATAAACGATCTCTGAATTCTCTCGGAATTCCTGCAGAGCCGATGCCGAACTTTTTCCCGCAGGAACGAAATTTAACCCACTTTTTACCGCAGCAGGCGTGGGAAAAATTGACGATCGACAATCCTGAACGGCGGTCATTTGTTTTGCGTAATTTGCTGTTTAGTTTCTTTTCAGCGGGGACGCGTCCGCTTATTTGTCGTTTGTTTTCCGATCGGAATGGGCACTTTAGAGCCGACCTTTATTCAATTAGAGCTAATCAAGGATCTATCAATTAGATCGACTACTGATCGGCTGATTTATTGACAGTAAATTGGGTTCATTCATTGATTTCGGATTGAATGATTTATCGAGGTCAGCATGGGTTAATCTCTAGGTGTTTGGCCTATTGTCTGTTATTGGAATGGGATTAATTGCTAATTGGGCACAGTTGCACCGTAAAAAACACTAACTGAAAATCGTACAAATCGCCCAAGAAGGAGTGGAGAACTGCAGTTTTTGCCCTGAAATCCCAAAAATTATGAAATTTCTCCATGTCGCATCCGAGCTTCCATTTTCCGCTCTCACATCAAACAAATCTTTTTCCACATCACCGGACCATACATATAATTTTACACTCGCGCGAATTTTTCAATTTTCTCCGGCACACCAAAGGACAATAAAAGCTCCCCGGCAATTAATTTTCCACCAAAAGTCGTTTGGATTTCCCTTTTCGTTCCCGCAGCCGCCGACGCCGCCTCGGCGAAAACAAAAAAAAATACATTCGTCCAGTCGTCAAAAATGAATTCATATAAAAATCTGATATATTCAATGGCATATCTCAAAATGCCGGGGTCAATAAATTCACCACCCCCTAAAATCGGACCGGGGATGGGAGGCTGGATTTTTTCCAGGACTGGATCCAGTCGACAGAAAAAAACAACTGAAACTAGTAGCGAATTTGATCAGAGTTTAGTTGATTTTGTGGTGGTTCAACTGTGTGCCATTAACACTGTGTCATCGGCTTATCGCAGGTTTCGCCGAATTCGCCGAAAAAATCAATGGTTATTTTAGCAAAACAAAGAAACATTCATTTCGCAACACATTTCTGAATGTAGAAAAACGATTTTGCAAACCGCAAACTATTCGAATAAAAAGAGACCAACATTTGCTAATCAAATTGCTTTTTGAAATGAAAATTTTAATGAACGTTAAGCTGGTTAAGCAACCCCGATTTAACGCCTATTGAATCTTTCTCTCGCATCATTTTTTTCATTTCAAGTTCGGAATAACCGAACTATAATCTCCTGTTGCAAAAAAATTGTGAATTGATCCCAAGCTGGACAAATGCACTTTTCTCTATTAATATTTAGCCTATTTAGGCTATTTAGAAAATATTCTGCGTCAACAGCTAATTTTTAATTGAAGACGTTGCCACTTTTCTAAATATTTTTAATTCTTCTGATCTTGAATGTTTAATAGAAATCGAGAAATGAATCTGTTTAGTGCAATCCATGAACATGTGAAAGTTTGAAACACCAAAATAAAAAAATTCAAAAACTATATGGAAAATTTAAATAATAAAAAATACAAATCGTGGGTTTTTTGTATGAATTTACCCCATTTCAAAAGCTGAGATTCCAATGGACATTTTCTGGCCATCGGTCCGGTCCTGAAATAATAAAGGGGTAACTAAGGGCCAGTAAAAATTACTAATACGTAAAGGCATTATCAGGGCCGAGAGAAATATAAATTCGGACGTCGACTCTCACATATCGAAATGCCGACTATAGAGATTTTTAAGGGAGATTTTAGGGAAAATGAAAAAAACCCGCCGCGGAGAGGGCAAAGGGAGTAGAAAAGGGGGGTCGGAAAGTGGCGATATTAGAGCCAGAATGAAGGGTTATGAAAGATTTTTACGGATTTTTGTGTGTCCGAGGATTTTCGTATAAATCATATAAGCTATAGAGCTCGGCGAGTATCGGCGAATCAGAAAATAGCCGGATTATAAAAGTAACTAATGCCTTTTTGGTTATCGTTTTTCGACGACCGCGGGATTTTCAAATCGAGGGCAAAAACTGTTTAAATTTCAATTGCCTTATTAAAAATATTTTTTAATTAATAACAGCAAATGAACAATTTTTTCGACTTTTTTTCTACATCTCGCGTTTTGAATGAATGATTTGATGCTAAGGACTCATGAGGATAGAAGACCAAAAGAAGAATAAATATTTGCCATTATTGCCAACTGTAGCCGACAATTCCGAAACACTTGGACAATTGCAATGGCTGACAACACTGGAAACACTCAAATGATTTAATGTAATACATCTCATGACGATTTCGCCTACACCATTCCAGCAGATAATAAACAAAGTTGGCATAAATTATTCAATACCAATATTGTAGCTCAATAACAGCACATCGAGTGCCATAAAAGCAGCATTTTCGTCCCGTCCCAACTTATAATAAAACAGATGCCGACATCGGCACTAATTAAAAAAAAAGAAACAAACAAGACATCGAAGTTGAAACCAAATATCTGCAGATGCTGGTGATCTTTTATGAAGGCAATCGTTAAAGTTTTATGTTTTTAATGATTTTATTGCATAGTTCTCTCCCGAGTAGATAAAATCGTTTACAAGAGTGGTGCCGATTTTTGATGTCGTTAATAAACAATGTTCTCGATAGGATTTTACTGTCGCTTTTGATGGGAATTGCGTTGTTTTCAAAGTTTGTTTATCAATTAAAATTGCATCTGGTTTTGATTGGGATGCTATTAGGGAGTTTTATACGTTTCTTTAGATGAGACCACCCTGCTAATGAGGATCGATACCATGAATTTAAGAGGAATGGGGCAATGGCATTAAAAAAATTAACAACAAAATGAACAGTACACAGTCAAAATTGCACTAATTTTGGAAGTGGATAAATTCTGACTACATTGCGCGATTTGGTTTGTGTTTGAAGCGTTATTGAGCCCCATTTGCTTGTTGTTAGTCAGTGTCTAAAACTGCCCCAAAAAATGAGGCTTTTTGGATCTCTACACCAAAAGTTTAAAGATAAACCTATTAGCTCAAAACGTTTTTTTTATTTTTTCACGATGTGTTCTATTTACAGGGTGGTCTCAAAAAATATACTCATTGGCCTAGCAGCGATAACTTTTCTGCTCTTGAGCCGATTTGCACGGTCTTGGGCTCATGCCGAAGCCGAAATAAACTTAATAGACAACAACAACATACAGGTGTTGCATAAAAAGTTACTCAAATCAGAGTCGCACCCGAAACCTGTGATTCTTACCAAGTGAACTTTACTTTCAAATATTTCGCCCATTCATTCAAACCGGTAGATTGAATTGTTATTTTCCCAGGTCCGCTGTGAAGTTTTAGCTTCAACATGAGCCCTAAATTATGCAAGTTGGTCGAAGGGAAAAAAGTTGTCACCGCAAGGCCAAAGCGTTGATTTTTTTCAGTTATTCATCTTAATGCCTTTGATGTTAGAACAAAAAAAACGTTTTTGTTTATCAACTGATGGCATGTGAAACTTTCACCAATTTTGCATTGTTTCATTTGCCACCCCGTAGAACCTTTAGGTCCCTGAAGCAGGAAATTTTTGCAAAATAACACACTAACTGAAAAAGAATTGCACTAACACTTCAAACAAAAATAGAATCGCTCACGCAATCCGAACTAATCTAGTTCCAAAATTTGTTGATATTTCCAGCTTAAATCACTTGAAATTGATTGGCTTTTAAAGTGGCCGCAACAATCTCGAAGAAAAACCGAAAGACAATAAAATCTATCAAATGAATCTAACAGCACGTGGTGTTTACATTCCTGGTTCTGGCATTTAGCAGCGACTTACGACCGTTAATAGTTGAGGAATTTGACGAAAAAAATAAAACTGATAAAAGGCAAGAAATGCTGACGAACAGGTGTGTAGCCTGATGGAGAAAAACCGACAAAATTGCCTATAAAGATCTTTGCAAAAATGGGAAAAAAATCAGCGCAGGCATGATTTCGCAGAAGGAGTTGAGGATAATTTAACGAGTCATAATGAAGGTATTGTTAATTATCTGTCATCCGAGTTAATGATGTCTGGAAGTATGTGGTGCTGCTGCTGGAGAATGTGAATAAAACGGTGGAATGCTCGAATATGGTTTTTTCGGAACCGAAACCAATAAGCTCAATATAAATCTTCGGCGAAATTGTGGAAAATTAATAAAGCCCATGTTGCACGGACCGGGCAACCCATGGCGAGCCCCATGGGTCGATAATGACCTAAAACAAATATATTGCGGACATTGCAAGCAACGAGGTGTCGGATAACCTTGTTTTTCCAAAGGCACACTCATTATTCACTTATTTCTTTTTACTTACATTTGCTATCAGAGAATTTTGTCTTCTTGTGGCATGCATTTTTACATGAATATTTCATCTACTAATATCCTCCATAGAATGTCGATAATCCCTTAATGGATACGCCTCTGTGTCTTAGCTAACATGGCTTTAAAAAAAATCATCGACGATTTTATTTCGTTCCGAATGTCTTATTGTGACTCCCACGAGTTTATACTGTTCTTTAATAGGCCTTTGTTACGCCAAATTTCTACCGGTATTATTACAAAATGATCTATTTGGAATTTGACTGACACCCGTTTTATGTATTATGGTTTGCTTTATTCCGAGCATAAAGAGAGTTGACTAGTTGGGTGTATGAATGCTCAAAACAATTAGGAATGAGTTTCGACTATCACAAGCAAACCTTTGGAAGTGTTCAGGATTGATGCTGATTCGGATTCAGGGTTTTTTCTTTAAAAAACAGATAACGGTTCAGAAACTGTGAGTTTTTCCAGCTTCAAGCTTTTGTGGAATAGAATTTCCGCCAGGCGTTTCGTAAGCAGGAGTTCGCAGAGACATCACTTGAAAGCCAGTTTGACTAGAAAACTGCATAAAACCGTTCTGTTCAGTGTAACTACGGAATTCTTACATGAGCATCAATGAAAAGGTAAATAATTTGAAAATCTGTCGCAGACAAAATTGCTCATAGAAACTATCTGATTTTATTGTTTTCCGCATTTTCAAAATCAATGTACCTCAACTGAAAACGCGTAATTTTTTGCTGATTAGTTTGTTATTGCGCTTCTTACATCTTTAATTAATTTTATACCAGTTACTTTTTTTGATTAAAAGTTTGCTCAACTATACTTTTACTCTTATTTTTGTTTTAACTTATTATCTTCTTTTTCAATTGAAGAATATGAAACAATTAGAGAAAAGCTCAATATGAACGGTAGATACGACACTGGCTTCGGAACGTACATCACCGGACATGACGGGGTAACAATTTACTAATTCCCATCAATCATAAACTTATGGGTATAAGTGAATAATTCCGATTTGCTTTATTGGACCAATTGATTGTTGTTCGCTGGCCATTGTGCTCCATCTCTTTTCAAACCGTTTAATTGCTGCTAAACAGGAAGTTATCTCTGTCTAAAAAAAGGGCCTTCGATATTATTACTCATATCCTTTTTCTGTTTGTATGATATTAATTTTTTTATTAACTCAATAGGATAGATTATTGTCGGACAATAGATGCGAGTGTGTACCGGGACATCCTGAAAAGTTCATCAAGAATGCATACATGATGTTTCAAAATTTGTTTGACTGTTTTTTTACTTTAGCTTTTGAATGTTCACTTTCTTCTTTACTATTAATGAATGTTTTAACTAATCCCAACTAATTCATCACTAAAGTTGTAGTTTTTTTTAAATGAGAAAACCTGACTTCCAAGTGCAATCAAAATTGTTGCCTAATTTTGACTTCGTTTTTTGCAGTTAAGTGCCTCAATTTTTTGTATTTTTGCTGTTCTCCCTAAACACCTCCCAATCTAAAAAATTACATCAACTTTTAAACACCCAGTATACCATGAAGCAAATGATTCTCTGTATTAACCACAATTCATACGAAAAAAATACAGTGGAACAAATTCGAAACCAAAAAATGTGATTCAAAAAGTGTTGGAATAATTTGAAGTAACATTTGTGAATGAGTTATTATCAGTTGCAGTTGCAATTTTTTTATAAAACTTATTTGTCTGAATTTGTAAGCAACTTTTTATATTTTTTTTTGATTAATGTGTTTGATAAATTTTAAGGGAAAATATCCCAAATGGCCGATAAAGAAAGCTGAAATCTGGAAAATCAAAGTTTCAAACTGAATTAGGCAACATTTTAATATGCGCAAACAGAAATGATCGAATAGAAACGGCGAGACTTTCAAAGTTTGTTTTCGTTCCAAGCGACTGGAGAAATCAGCGCATTTCCCAAGAAAATTAACAGAAAAACAGGCGTTTTGAACAAAGGGAGTGGAGAAAATCCGCGATGCCGAAATGGAAACCTCCTGCCTTCGAAAAATGTTTGATTTTGTAATGCCTTTGTTTGACTGTTAATGCTCGGATAAGTCCATTTTCTTCGATAATTTGATCGCCGATTAAACAGACACTCGACAAGGGGTAGAGGGTGTTTCAGGCCTGAATTTGCCGCTTAATATCAACCTGATTTTTGCCCGATTGACTTCATTTAGTAATTATCATTATTTAATTTTTATATTTCTAATTTATTATATTTATTTGATTCACTTTAAGTATAATCATTCAACTTCATCATCCAGTAATTAGTTCGTAATTATTTCCTGAAAATCTGAAAAAAACAGACGTTAAGGAATATGAAAATACAGTATAAAATGCAGAATATTGTAAACAGAGTAAAACTGAAAATATTTGAGGGTAAACCAAAGGCTGTTTTGGAAAAAATGTATTAGTTAAAAATCAATTTCTGACCGAAAAAATAGAGATTAAAATTATAGAATTCCAGTGTTTACAGGATGGATTTGAAAAGCCGCAAAGTGAAAAAATAGATTTCAAAAGCCGCAAAGAGAACACATACCTTATAAAGCCAGATAAAATGGAAGAAAATAATATGAAACTGTTAAAAAGTGACATCAAACTATTCAAATGATAATATATATACCTACATATTAAACAAAAATTAATGCAGTAGCAAAAAAGCAAAAAAATGTTCCGATTACACTGGAAAAAGTTTATAAAGTGGGAAGATAAAGCCAAACTACTACAAAAATTTAAACAACAGACAAAACAGGCAGGGCATCGACAGTAGCAATCGTATTATAGTTTTAAAAATTGCGATATAAGAAGATGAGAAATTAAATATTAGGCAGGAAAAAAACGAGAATTAGAAGAGAATTTTGGAAAAATTAGGTAAAATTTATTATCCCTTAAGCACATTAGGGAGAAGAATATTTAAAACCCACAAAAAAATTATTGATTAATCAGAGATCCAAATACCTAACTTCTTTAATTGCTATTTATGCACTGAAGTAAAAGTTAATACAAAATGTAAAGTTAGTCAAAAATGGCACAAAGCCTGCAATTTTCAAATCTGAACGCTCCAGAAGATTGAATATAAAGATAATAACAATGAATGTTCAGGTGAATTAAAAAAAACTCATTGAAAAACTCATCATAATAATGCAAATTTGCCTCAATCTTTCTTCGCTCATGACATTTATTAATGACTAATTAAGAGCGCAATATATATTTTTTCAAATTCTAGTTAAACAAATGATTAATTCCCAATGCGAACCGAATTAAAGTGGCAAATGAAGTGCCAGTGAGTCTGACCTTATAACCGAAGCAACACACTCACGCTTCCCATATTCCGACCAAATGAAAATGAAAACAATAAAACGGTTTTATGCATTTTATTTTAATGACTTTAATAACACCCAACTATCGATGACTTAACGCTTAATTGACGATGAGTCATCGATTAAACCAGTGGTGAAAATGGCGAGATTAACCATGTTTGTTTTCATCATTATTATTTAATCGAATTGGGTGCTCTTGATGGGCATATTGGTGATCTAATATGCGACTGTTTCTCGGTGCCCGATTTAAATTCAATTGGCATGGGAACATGTCAATTTTTTCCACGAAAGATTGTTTTAAATGGGTCAATGTACAGGATGATTCATTAAGAATGGGGAATCCGGAAACTGGAGTTAGGTACTGCACAAAAATAGTGGTCAATGGCCCAAGGACGCGTTAAAGTTAAAAATATTTTCGGGGATACTTACAGGCTGTTAAAAGTCAATTTTAATCTGAAAATTTATGTGCTAGAAAATGGAACTTTGGTGACGATAGGTTTATTTAAGTGTCGAATATGACTGGAAAATCCAGGGGATTGAAGTCCGGACATCCGGGTGGCCAAGCTATAACGCTCCCACTTGACGTAGCACAGTTTTCTAGGGCTGTTGAATTTTTTCCCAAAAGATCTAGATAAATTCCTCACAAAAAAACCTGTCCAGCATGTCGAGTTAATTTATGGAATATAGTTGACAAGGAAAGCTTGCAACAATATAGCGATTTCGTCGAACAAATGGCTATCCAGAAGTCCGAAGGCAAAAATCCCGTTCCGAGACAAACAAGCCAATAGCGAGCGAGGAAGATAAAGCATCTCTTATCTTGCGTCTGGTGGCCGGTAAACAAATGAAAATAAAACAAAAGTAAATCATACACGTCTCTCTATCAATTTTTCTCCAGTACATAAAAATTCCCCACTCCCCCCATGGGGGCCTGGCTTCTCGCTCATATCCCCGCCCATCCGCGTCTTTTTTCCCCCCGTGCCGCCCCGCGAGCCGATCGCCGCCACAATTTCCAATTTTATCACGGCAGCGCGTCGTGTTAGCCTTGGCGATCGGCGAATGTTTCGACCCGCAATCACCGCGTGCTTCTCCATCTTCTGGACGTTTGTTTCCGCTGCCCATACTGCCCATAATGCCCAATTTTAACCGATTTGCTGCGAGAAAAACGTCCAGAATCGAAGCATTTTAACACAATTTTACTAAAACCATTCAAAACTGTTTAAAACCCAAAAATCGGCAAAGAAGTTAGCTGCAGCTACGCACGAACAAAACACACCGCCTGATTGTTCAACCCTTAACGGACTCAAGACGGGAAATTCCTAATTTAAACATGACAACGCTGGTTTCTACCGCAGATCGTCTGCTGTTTTTTCCTATTCTTTTGTTTTTTACTGGTTTGCGATCGAAGAAGGCGAGCGAGCGGCGCGTGCGGTGGCCTTCACTTGTTTTGTTACTTGAAAAGTCGAGTACACGGCTGGCATTGATGAAAATAAGAAGTCCCATCAGATTACTGATGGTTGTTTGGTTGAATGCTTCCTCGGTTCTGGTTGGTTACGATTTCGTTCAAAAACGTCCATTTATTCGGATGTATAGGCACATACAGGGTGTTTTAAATGTCCCGCAAAAAAAATGTTTTTTACTTTCGATTTTCACTTGCGTCGTTTGGATTATTTCCCAAACTCTCCAAAATTAATATTTAAACGATCAATAATAAGGTAACTATCGTTGTCTAAAGATCGTTAATGTGCGAAAAAGGTCTAAACTGAGTAGAAAATTTCGATTATTCTTTTCGATTCTAGTGTGTTTTTTTATGAATGTGGAATTTGCAGCGTTTTCAGATAATTTTTTATTTTGAATAAAATGAGAATTTGGTAAAATGTGCGTGCTTTTTGAGCTCAATGAATCGATTTTGACATAAGAAACTCCTCATTATGGGCATTTAAAGTGGTTGAGTTTAGCCTACGGTTTTTGTCTCATTATTGCACCCATACATTAAGGTGCAAAATTAGGGCAAAATTTCATGTTTTTCGTCACCTTTTTGCTCATTTTTCAGGTACAGATAGACGCCCAGAGCTCATTTTTTCACCACGGTATAGAGCACGAAATAGATAAATTTAATCTTTATTTTTATTTTATACGTTTTTTTATTTCGTGCTGTCCATGGCGTTTGCTTCCTCCGCCGATCCAAATATTCGGAAAATTTTAATTTAATTTTTATTTGCAGTGAGAAATGAGCTGGCGCTCCATCCTCCTACTGAGAGATGTTTTACGTAGGTGCCTACAAGATTAAATTTATCGCACCGAATGCTTTAAATGCAAATATCTCGAAAACCGTCGATTTTAAGCATACCAACTAGGTATTACTGTTGTGCTACAAACATATAGGAAAACAGATATTCGGGTGTCAGTTGTTATTTGGTAGTGCCAGAAAAAAGTTACGGCAATTTTAAAGCGAATTATTTGCTGCGGGTGGCGCCTTCTAAGAGCTAGCTAAAACCTGAATTGCTAATTAAACTTGTCACCCGCGAAAACTTCTGAATTCCTAATTGTAGCAGTTATTTGAAAAAAAGTGTTTTCGTTGAGTTTTCTTCAGCGGTGCTAAATCGTATTATTTTTACCATTGAAATCCGCAACTAAAAATCGTTATCATTAGTTATGAGACGGACTGTGTAAAGAAATACCTTGTGCTTAATTTGTTTTGTCATGAATAACTATGAATTACGAAGAATAGAAACACAGAAGCGTCTTCTTCCATTTTGTTCTTCTGGCGTTCCTTAGCATTTTTTGAAGACGATTTTGTCCGAAACATTTTAATCTGAAATTAATCATTTCTTACTGTCCGCCAATTGATTATCATAAATAGAACTTGAGCCGGACTTTTGCCCTTATTAACTGCTAGAGGAGCCCCGAATTTGAAATTTCGCATTAAAACTTAATTAAATCCAGTTTGCAATTAAATCCTGCAAAATGTTCAAATGCGTTATCAGAAAATATCTGGCTAGATATTGCAAGGTTTATTAAAATGAGCTGACACTTCAAAAGTAAAAAACTTTCTACAATCTAACGGAACTAATAAAGTAAAACGGAAGGCCTGAAATAAGGTTTAATTTGAGCAAATTGGCTGATATGAGAACACAATTTCTTCGCCCACATTTAAAATATTCTTCAATTTTATTAATGAGGCAGAATCCAATTGAGCCCTTTATGTCTAATCCAATTGGTTCTTAGTTTTCAATTAATTGACTACAATGTTCAGGACAATAATGAATTAAATTGTGAATATGCAGAATAGTATTTCATTTTGTTCTTGGAGTGTTTGTAAACACTTTTTTGGGCAGTTTTTGCAATTTGCCTTGTCATCTCTTACTGTCCACCAATTTCTTCATTGATTTTAATAAAAGGAATTCAAACCATCATGCGGTATCGGATACCATATCAAAGAAAGCTATTCAACTCTCGTGGAAAAATGCATACAGGCCTAACCAAAAAGTGTAGCTTAGAAGGTCCAAGACTGATTTTTTTTAAATGAAAATTCTGAATTGAAAATGTTCAAAGATCTGAAAGCTCTGAAGAGAGAGAAAGAGAATGAATGATCGCAATAAAACTGAGCACTTATTTCTTCAATTATCATTCAAACCACATTTATGCCCAATTTAGAAGACACGTTCTACTAATCAGTCTCATGATTAATTTTTTCCAAGTACCGTATGAGCTTCCATTGTGGAACCGCTGTAGAAAGCATCGAATGCGTCCGTTAAAATCCAGAGATAAAATGTAATTATACGATACATTGGGCCTGGCTTTAAGTCCCTTATAGAGTTTAAAACTTGAAATAATATTGTCAGTCATTCGCAATCCGTAACAAAATCCGCATCAGGAAATCCAAAGCGAATTCAGAAAACTGATGTCTCCGAAATTCCTGCAACTTTACTGAAGGGATTAATGAAATTAACAGATAGAGTTTAGAGTTACTCTCCAGTCTGTGAGAGTCATGTGTCTCTTTATCGTCGTCTCTTTCCGATTCGTTCCACGCAAGCGGAAGGTTTACAGTTCGTCTTTTTTGCACCCGCACAACTGGAAGTGATGGGAACTTTAATTTTGTTAAGGATTTTGTCGGAATTATGTCGAAGAATGCGAGAGTGCACGGGCGTAGACTCGCGAGAACTCCCAGCCTGAATAAATCCGATTGTTAATGATTCGAGGAATCTCAATTCGTCTCTCAATGATCATCAGTTTGGAAAATGCCCTTTGTATTGACGATTGTTACCAACCGACCATGTTTGATTGAAACAATCACTCAACCCTCCGCCACTGGTCGAAACTTTCCTTTGGCCTATATGGACGAAAATGTTGAAGGAAAGAGAACAAAGCATGAGACTATGTACGTTTAGTCCAATTTTCAATAGGGTTTTAACTATTAACTGTTAACTTTATTAACTGGAAATTCAATTGTCTTTAATGGACACATCCAGAGAGCCTTAATCCGCTTAAGTGGGGAATTAGCAGTCCTCCAGTTTTCTGGATGTGCGAAAAGTTTGGGGGGCGGCTTGGATTCAATTCGTGTGTGAAAAGGTTCGGATTTTGGGGGAGGCGTGGGCCAAATTGGGGGCAAATCTCTGAAGAAATGTTGGTTTGCAAACCCATATAAATTAAGATATCTTCTTTGATATATTCATATTTGGATCAATACAAACATTAGTTTTCATTTGTCTCTTGAATTCCAGCCGAAAAGTTTGCTTTGATAACGCGATTTGAATCGGTGTTAAAGCAAAAGCCTGGTTTTTTACACTGACGTATTTTTGCCAAATTTATTAAGTGATATTTAGGTCTATTTTACATAAATATTTACAACATGAAACGACAATTTAAAAAAAATCTTGCTTTGGTTTCTCAATAAATTTTCAAATCCAAGTCTCGAACTTCACTATTTTCGTTTTCGGTGAAACAAGATGCAAGAGCTTTAACTTCAATCTATATCGAGTCACCCAAGTAAATTCGGGTTGAAAAAAAAAATGCCGTAAAACAGTATGATTTTTGCGAAAAACTGTAAATATTAGGCTCGAATATCGCACTGTTCCATTTTCGCAGAAGCAATCGGGTCTTAAAAAGTAAACTTTTTGTTTTTGTGTCCATTCAAATCGCGCTTTCAAAGCAAACCTAAGGAATAAAAAATATCGCTGTCTGTTTTGAAAGTTACCGACGTTTCGTCAAATTTATTAAGACATCAGCAGGACTATTTTATATTGCTATAATTTAAAAAACAGGCTTATGTTTGTATATGGATCCAAATCAAAACGACAGTGTTTCATTCTTCTTTTCTTGGCCAATGGAAGTCCAAATTTTTCTTGCTTCACATGAGAACGCAACTTGAGAAAGAACTTGAAAGAACCTGAGGACGTCTTAATAAATTTGTGAAAACGTCGGCAATTTACAAAAAACTTCTTGTTTTTACACGAATTCAATCGCGTTAGCAGAGCAAAAAAAAGAGGTTTTTTTATTGCCCACGTTTCGTCAAAATTATTAAGGCATCCTCACGTCACGCTTAAATTGCTTGAGAGTGCAACACAAAAGAGCTTGAGGAAGCCATTAAGAAATTAGCAAAATGTATAAAGTGTCATATTTCTTGGTCATTTTCTTTGTAAAAGCAAAAGCCTTTTTCTTCTTTTGTTCTTTTCATTGTCGACGTTTTGGCAAATTTATTAAGGCATCCTCAGATTTATTTGATGTCGATTGAGTACGCAACATAAACGAGTCTGAGGAGGCCGTAATCAAATTCCCAAAACGATATCAAACCAAATTGCTTGAGGAGACAACACAAAATAATCGTGAGGATGCCTCAAATAACTAACCAAAACGCATTTTAAAACATCAAGTTTCACATGTTTCTTCCTTGAAAAGTGAAGATCCTGGTTTTTTTATTGCCGACGTTTTGTCAAATTTGTTGGGGCATCCTCAGTTGTGTTTGATGTTGTTGGAGGACGCAACGTAATAGTCTGAAGATGGCGTAATAAATTTTGCAAAACGTCGGCAGTTTTAAGAAACAGGCCTTTGTTTTAACGGTCTTGAAAATTGCGTTAACAAACCAAACTATGAAAATGAAAGTCTGATATTTTAGAATTATTTTGTTTATCATTTTGTTGTTTCTTCTGTTTGCTTTGATAAAGCGATTTGCATCCGTTAGGCAAAAGCATGTTTCTATAATTTCATCAAATTTTGTTATTATTTATTAAGAAAATGAATGTTTTCAAACCAGTTTAATCGAAAACGAATGCCTACAAAATTTATCTAAACTCGTTCACAGAGTGTTAATAATTATTTGAACGATATAATGCGAAACTTCTGGCACGGAAAACGATTTATCAAAATCCAGCCAATTCGGAAATATCTATTCACATCAAGCTATCGATTTTCCTTCACAGTAATCACAATTTCTCAATATTAAAATATACCCCAAAGACGTAAAATAAAGGGAGACTAATATAGACGGTTCGAGAGGGCTCGAGGGGGGCAGAAGGGCGGCCGGTAAAGGGTTGAAAATCGCAAAATGAGGGACGGTAACCCCTAGAAGACTAATTAGCTATCAAAGAGTGACAAAATTCTCGATGAGATGGGGTTGAATTCAAAGTACGAGCTGGCCGACGATTGCCATCTCTTCCTCTTTCTTTTCGCCATCTGAATAATGACGGTTTCGGGTTGGATATCATTGATTGATGAACTGGCTTGTCTGGATGCCGTTTTCAACTGTTTGAAGAGTTTTACGTATTTAACAGCTTTGCCAGTTCATATCCTCTGGCTGAGCCATCAACATTCAATTAAAATTTCCATCTCCAAGTGTTTAAAAATCGACCGTCAAACCACAAACTTCCAACATGTGTTTCGTTTTTTTTACTTATTAGACAACCATCAATATTTATTTTTTGTCGGTGACATCTGGCCGAGTCTGTCTCTTAATAAGTCGGATTCTTCTACAGGAAACCTAAATCATTTGGGAGATCTCTTTTTTCTGTGTCATTCGATTTTAACGGGTTTAATACGCATACTTAATTGTGGGGAGGTATGTTTTTCTTCTTTTCAGCTATAAATAGAGCCGATATGCAAAACAGATGGGTGGACGTTTAGGCGCACTCAATTTTCTCGTCGGGTTTCCATAAAAGGCTATTTTGATCATCACGGAATTATCGATAAGAGCACAAATAGGCTGTTTTCGAATGGAAAGGTTACAAACAAAAACATCCGCCGAATAATTTTACAACATGCTCCTTGATTTGTTTTATTTATTTATAACGTAAACTTAAGGGCCCTTGAATAGCTACCCAGACAAACCAGGCTCACAGCGGTTTAGTGAGTGACATATTAACAGAAAGGCAATAAATGTCTGTTTTTCGTCAGTTATCGATAACCGAAGTGGCTGTTTTAGTGATTTTAAGTAGGCCTTAGCTTCGACTATTGAATCTGGTAGATTCCCCATCCTGCAATCAATCCTGCCTATTTTGATCGCGCTTTTAGACAATTTATTTTCAAATATTTCAGAGGCATTGAGTACGAAAAGTGTATGAAAATGAAAACTGACTGAAAAGTTTGCAGTTTAGAAAGTCATAGAAAACTTTTCCTTGTGCGAAATGAACGTTTGTTTTGTTGTATTTTGCATTATTAAAAAATGTTTTGTTTATTTGATTCAATTCTGTAATTTTTTTAAAATTTTGTGAGCCCTTGGTGGAAAGTACGTACTTTCGCCACTGTTTTCGATGACGAAAGCATCACTTTTACATATTAGGTACAAATTTTCTTCATCCCGTGTGGAAAGTAATAACTTTCGCCACRCACGCTGACAGCTTGACTTTGTCAGCTGAGTGTTTTCACTGTTGACAGACGACATTGTTTGACTTTTCCGGTATCATCGTTATCGATTTTTCATAAAGTCCCACGTATTTTCGTATTTTGACTTTTGTCTAATTGTCAAACATTCGATTTTGGCACCTGTCAATTTTTTTTCGTAACAGGTCATCGTTAGATAATTTTTCGGTGACAATTTTTTCCGATTTTTTTTAATTTCCGGAATAATTGGTCTATTTCCAAAAGGTCACACATCTTTCTCAATTTTCATCACTGTGAAACTTTTCATTTTGACAGCAATCAACATTTTGCGTTTTGCATCAGGCTACATTTTTTAGTCCTTTCTCTGTGGAGTCATCGATTTTTACAAAACCGTAATCAATTATTTTTTTAAAGGCCACCCCCATTTTTTTWATTTTTTTCGGTTGCCTAACTTGCAATTGTCATTGTTCGATCCTTTTTTGGTGTCATCTCTATCGATTTTTTCATCATCGCAATAAAAGAGTTTTGAAAGAGTTTTTTTGTTTATTAACAGGTTTGCATTTTTTCTCGTATGAAAAACGACATGGATTGATACTTTTTCTTTGTAATTTTCATTGAATTTTGACATTATTGTAGTGACTTCTTTTTGCAAGAGTTTCACTCTTTTCTTTTATTTTGCCAGTTGTCATCCTTTCCATTTTGACACTTTCCAATTAGTTTTTTTCTTAAAATGGGACTTCAATTGATTTTTCATCGATTTTTAGAATGTCGCAATGATCGAAGGGTTATAGAACAGTAAACTTTCAAGTTTAAATTTTAAAAAGGTCAGTGCTTTTTTCTATTTTAACAATTGTAAAATTTTCCGTTTTAACAGCTTTCAATTTTTTATGTACCAGGCGGTATCCAGTAATTCTTTTTTTSATCGATTTTTTCAGATATCGCAATTATTGATATTTTATAAAAAGTCACACTTTTTTTTCCCTGTTGACTTTTGACTGTTGACTGTTGACTGTTGAAAAACTTTCCATTTCGGCAGCTTTAATTTCTTTTTTTGTCACTACTTTTTCCGTTATCACAATTGCTAATATTTTTTTAAAAGTTCAGATATTTAGAATTTGACAGTTGTAAACATTTCCATTGTGACAGGTTTCAAAACCTTTTTCGTATCAGCGACTTTATTATAATAATGATTTTTTCTATCGAATTTTCCCGTTAACGCAATTATTGATCGGTTTTAAAGAGCCACACCTCTTTACTTATTTTGACAGTGTTGAAACTTTTTATTTTGACAACTTTACGAATTTTTTTGCATCAGGCGACATCGCTTTATTCTAATTTCATCGCATTTTATCGTTGTGGCAATTATTTATACTTTTAGATTTCCATGCGCCTTTTGTGAATTTGACAATTTTTAAAACTTTTCTATTTGGCACGTTTCAAAATTTTTTCAGAGCAAGTGACGTCGACTATTTTTTTTCGTTGTCATCTTTATAGATTTTTCTATTATTATAATGACTACTCCTTTACAAGAGGCAATTTTTCCTTCTATTTTGACAGCTGTCAAGCTTCGATTTCGCTGTTTTGAAGCAGGCAGCTGTCAAAATTTGCATGTTGACAACTGTCAAAATTTGAAAATTGACGACATTCTCCAAAAAACACGAGCGAAACCTGTCAAAGTTCTTATTCTCGCCTACAATTTACCTTCATTCAACATTATTGTCCTTAGAACAGCTTCTCTATCTATTTAGTCTAGAAGACACATGAGATGGTTCTCTAGCGGCTGGCATAGTCGCAGACTGTCTCCAATAAATATAGGATATTGCCTATTAAAAATATTTAGATTGACTTGGTATGGGGTAAAAATTGAGTGCACACATGTTTAAGTTTATTTTGAATTTCCTGCCACCTTAATAAGTGACTCTTGAAATTTCAAGGCCCTACTGTTCCCACACACCTAAAAATAGCGTCTTCTGAATGAGCCGATTCGAATTGAACAGTCGCGCGCCCGTTTTGTGCACTTTTTAACAAATTAGGCGCTTTGAAGACGAATATCAGTCGGAAAATGACCGGACAGGTTCAAAGAAGCGCATTTCAACAGGCGATTTATCAAGCATCGCGTTCGACAGCTGAAAAAAGCGCTTCAAAACCATAACATATTAAAAACAGAAGCTAAACATTATTCATCCGATGACACTTTTCACAGAACTCAAACACAGATCGAAAATAATCCTCTTTGTTTCGCCCGGTCTGTTTTGTTGTTGCATCCGAATCTGTTTTAACAATTCACATTTTTTACGTCAATATTAATAAAAAACAACTTTTGAATGCATTTCGACACGCAGGCAGCTGCAATAACATTTACGAAATGCATTGTTTTCAATGATGATGACCAATATGCTGAGACTTCTCTGCATTGCACTCATTTTTGCAACAGCTCAACAGGTTATATCGAATTTGTATTATTTTTTCTCTGATTAATCGTTTCTTCGTGAGAATTTAACTTAATTATAATTATCAAAAGAGTTAAAATTTCGCGGCCATTGAGGGGCCACATGTGGCCTTGATATCGCTGAAGATGCACGTAGATGAGGAAATGCAGCCCTAACAATTTACCAGTTTTTTTGCAAACAAAGTGTGTATACGCAGTTAAGCCGGATTAGGGAAATTATCAAATTACTTTAAAGGAAGGAGATATATCCACAAATCATTTTTAATCTACATATTAGCATTACACAGCAAATGTACTTTTTTGATTAGGTGAAAATGGTCTTGAATGGCCGAAAAACCATCTAGATCATGGCCGATGAGATTAGCAATAAAACCTATTTAAAAATCTACAGCACAATTAATAAAACGCATTTACCACACATACTGCACATAATAATCAGAGAATAACAAGACGAGAAAAATAAACAAATGGAACAATAGTCGTTCACAAAGCTAAGCCTTCACTTAAGTTAATTAAGTTATAATTAGCGACGTGGACTTATTGGTTCTCTAAAAAGGGATCGACTCTGGAAACTTTTCGTAATTAAACAGTCAGAATGATACTCTGGAAATATAGCCGGGATATCGACAGATTTACTTTGAGAATCTGAGCCGTCAAGGGCCCAATCAAATTAAAATGAAGTGGTCTTAATTTTCTCGCGCAAAAAGAGATTTTTCAGCGGAAAAAACCGCGAAAGTAATCTTTAATTAATGGAAATTAAAGAGTTTGGGAAGTATCGATGGGAGAATGATCCTTTCTGATGGGAAAGGGACTTGGCTTTAAGGCTTCCTGAATTTTTTATGCACGATATTTGATTTTGCTGCTGGGCAATTTTTCTGCCTAGAGTGTATTTAGGACTTATTTATTCTGCTGTGTAAGTATGTATGGGTGTTTAAACAGTTACTTGCAATTTAGTGGAATGGTTTGCTTAATTTTATATACTCAAATCCCAAAGATCTCATGTAAACATTTTTATGCCTGGAAAAAATGTTTGCTGTACAGAATGAAGCAGGTAAAAGTTTGATGAAATGTACTAAGAAATTTGGTGGAAATGAGTTGGAAGTTCGGAAACTGACAGTTAGGGGATCAGGGGGTCGAACTTCAGCAAGACATATTGAACAAGGATTTTGAGCAATGTTTGAAAAATTTAGGAAAGTTGAAAATGTCTTCATTGTATTGCCGAGAGAATTTCAAGCAGTGTTCAAAAAACTTTTTTGCTCCAGCTAGTCAAATAAACTGGCAGGGCGTGGACAATTATTGGTTAAAAAAATGTTGGTATCTCCGGATTGGCTCGACCAAATTGAATGAACATTTTTTGATACAATTGATTTTTTAGAAAAGCTTTTTTCCTGCTCTAAATACTTTTATATTGCTGCTGCTGTGAAAACTTGGAATGGAAATATAAAAGAGGAAGATGAACCCACGGTCTAATAATTTTGCTTAATTTTTTCGTCCTTTGAAATGTAATAGTATATGCCAACGTTGTACCATTTTCGTCTTCTTTTTATCCAAGTAGCAAATTACATAACAATTTATTTTAAAAAATTGAACAGAAACAGCATTAGTTACCCGACCTTGTATAGAGCGTCTTCTGGTGGTGAAAGAAACATCGATAAAGGTAAATATTTAATATTTTTCACAAGTTACAGTAAAGAATTGAAAAACTTTTTAGTTATATTTTATACGTTCAACTTGGTCGAACCAATCTGAAGATGCTAACATCTTTTTATGAAATTTTTAGGCATCCCCCGCCACTTTATTTCACTAGCTACAGCATCAAAGTTGACTGAAATTGACGCAGAATTTCCCTAGGGATAGAATGAAGATATTTTCAACTTACCTTAACCTACATGAAAACACAAAAAATCGATATTGAAGATTTTGCGTTGCAATTTTGCCCTCTGGCGGTCATGTTTGAAACTTGAAAATCCCGTTGGGCAGTGACGTCATTCTTTGAGACGCCATATTAAAATTTACTCATGTCCGAGATTGGTTCGATAGATTTTATTTCATATTGCGTGGTTGCCCGCTTGTGTGCTTGTTCCAGGTGATTTGAAAATACTTATTTTTGTTGAAGATGTTATTGTTAAAGCACGGTTTTATCGGAGTTTTATTTTTTAATGTTGATTAAATTTGGTGGTGGAAAACCTGCAGACAATACATGAAGAAAATTGAAGAAAAAATGGTGGTGAAAATATGAGCAAAATGAGCTGTTATTCGCCCTCATAATATTGCTTAGGCATTTTCAGTACACGAAAATAACACACACACAAGTAGAAAATGCATCGACAAATTGAAATAATAACTTGCAAAAATTCGCAGAAACTGTCCGAACTCGCTCAAATCAATAGTTTTAGTGTGTTGCAACAATTTGGTGAAAGACAAAAGTAGAAAAATTACGTCAATTATTGCGTCACTGCCAGACAGCTTGAGACTATACAGTTAATAGTGGTGCATGGAAAATATTCAAATTATGAAGACATGGAAAACCGCAATTAAGAAACGAAACCAAGGAGGAATAAAACGTGTGCAATTTATATTTGTCAAATTTATTGGCTGTAGAAAACCAGCAGGTTGATTAACGTGGTCTGACGCAAAAAACTTTCAAAATTAATGGAAATAAACTGCAAATTTTCAGAGTTTGATACAAATTTTGAGTGCTATTGAAGCTTTCAAGTTGATTTAGCGCTCGCCTGGTTTAGTGGCGAAGCTATTCAAGATAACGTCGCAACTTGATCATATTTCCAAAGCAAAAACAGCCACCCATCATTCGACTCCAGGCCCTAAAAGAACCAATATTCTCCACCCCAATTTCGCCGTATACACCTTATTATTAATAAACCCCCGAATCGCGCCTATATAACGCGAAGCAATATATTTTGATTTTTAATTCAAAACCCCCAACACAAGGTGTTTTATGGCCCTGATATTCCCCACCAATAATAATGATCTTATATCTTTTTTCCCTTATCTCGTTTTTGTTTCATGTGCTTTATGAGAGCGGCGTATTGGGCCTTGCAACAATCACCCTCTCTGCCTGATATATTTTTCACTTCTTGCTTGTTCCCAACCACTTTCATCCCATACCTACAGGACAAAGACAGAAAGAAAGAAGCACTCTAGACAGATCGTAGGCGAGCTACTCAATGGAAATGATGTTATGATTCAGACTGATCAGCCAGGGCGTGGTCCTTAACAGACAACCCGGTGACTGATTCTTAATTTTTGAATAATCTGAATAAACATTAATAAATATGAAAATCAATTAAGCGACCGCGTATTGTTTACGTTTGTGTTTTTGTTTTTATAATTTCAAGGGTCATTGTTTCGGATGTTGTGGGTTTTCTCCTGGCTGTTAATATTTATCTGCTGATATTTTTAAATCGTCCATATATATTCGTACACACACGTCGAATTTAATCGTCTCCCATTGAAAACAATGATGCGTTGACACTGCACTCCTCGCTGCAACTGTTTAAAATACGAACATTGATTTGAATAATCTTGTAATCCGTTACATATTTAAGCAGACTACTATTCACCTGGAAGCTAATGATAGTACGTAATTTTTTTTATTCATTATCAACTTGGAATGACTCTAGTGAAAAATGTCATCTATGTCTCATTAGTAGGTTTTTCCTTTGGATAAATCACTTTAAACTGGGTGTTCAACTATTTGATTTTATGAATGTATGTAGCAAAAGCATAAAGTAGAAACTACTTTATGCTTTTTTTCACTAAATTTTCCTCACTAAATTGGTCTTCAGTGTGCCCCGAGTGCATTTTTTAACGAATTTGAAATATCCCGCTCTGTTAGTAAACACTGAGCGGATGATGGCGGTTTCATAGTGAGAATCGTTACTTTGAGTGACTAGAAGTTTCTATTTTTCTTGCGTGTTAATCGGCTTGTAAACTGCTGAGAATTTGCAATTTTATGCAAGGAATTTTCTAAGAAAGCATATGATACGCTGTTGAGATTGTGTTTGGATTTTCCTCGGTTGCAGGCTCCAAATGATAAATAAGCTTTGTGGTCAATGCTGAAGATTTTGTGCTTTGGTTCAAAAAATGTTCGAAAACTCGGACTCTGGATTATGTTTTAGTACCGATAAGAAATAAACTACAATTAGGAAGACTTTTATCAACGAAAAACAAGAGTAATGCCTGAATTGCCTAAAATTTATTGAATAACCGTGTCTTTTATTTTAGTTATAGTAACTGGGAAATTTGTGGCATCGTTCTAGTGCCAGCAAATCTACATTAATTATTGTGCAAATAACTCGAAAACGGTGGCAGATATGAAAAAATGCAAGAGACAAGAAAGTTTCTAAATTGAACCAGAAATACTAAAAAATGTTCGGAGGATTCAGTGGCGCTCTATAGGTGCATGGCAGCTAAAAAAATGATCCTGTATATTTTTACAGTCATTTAGCAACCTGAACTACGTGAGCCCTAAACGGTAACGTAACGTCTCTTCCAATTTTCAGGTACAAATTTAAAAAACTGCAAGAGCTACAACGGAAAAATAGAATCAAAACTCCCATTTAAGCACCATGTATCTCGGAAACTAAGCTTTTGCGGGAATTTATTGGAACTTACCTATTTAATTTTGCGAAAATTCTATCACCTGGCATCCATACATACTGGCATATCATACTGGCGTGTTTTTTATCGCAATTTTTGTAAAAGGTGAATAATCTGAGATGCTATAAATTACACTTCAGGGCGACTTTTTACGCAATACTCTTGATTTTTGAAGAAAACACAGGATTTATACAACACTGAAACGCGCATACTAAGTACATATACAGGGTGTCCGAAAAGCTGAGGGCATATTTTCATAACATGCCATAAGAAGAAATGGTTTTTTTAATTCTTAAATTTAAAATATTTGTACGGCGAAAAGTAAACCCGGCTCGAAGGACCAAATGTTTAAATTGCTTGCTGATTCAAATGGCATTGGGAGAATAGAGCAAGCGAATGTTACCTGCAAGCATCAAACATATTGAAAAATCAATTTCACTCAATAATTTTGCAAATTTATCAAAATCTACTTAAACAGTTATTTAATCGAAACTGATATTCAGCGGCATCTTTCAGTGGCCTACAGCTTACTAGAATATTTTCCCATAAGAACTAGATGAAAGTGATTTTTAAATAAAATTGTTAAAACTGCTTTTCTTCGATAGTGGTTTTTTCAATAAGCGCAGATTCTATTTCGGATAAATCTTGACTGATCGGCCCATATGGAGGTAGGTAGTTTTAAAATGGAATATTCATTAGCATTGGGCCTATTGATGATGAACGGCCATTCGGGATGAACGATCGCTTAAACGCATAACAGAATATTCGAACGTTTGGCCACACAAACTTATCCTAATTGACTCATTAACTTTTGGAAATTTCAATGTTGGAAATCAATCACTCTTTTTTTAGCTTTACATTCGACTGACAACCGAAATTATTGAGTTGCTACTACACAAATTTCTATTTGGCTTTGGGTTTCCTTCGGATTCCAACAATAACATTACGGGTTTTAAAATATACCACATGGCCTTCTGGTGACAATAAGAAATTGGAATCTAAACAGACCTTGTCACCGTGTCACCGTGGCATGTTGGCGTAAGTTAATGTTGCTTTTTTCAGCCTTTTGTAATTATCGACTGTATTTTGGAATGCGAACGATTCAGACGCATTAAAATCACGGACTTTCAATTGATTTTTATGGATTGAAACTCAGTACTCAGTCACACGATCCACGGATCGTGTCAAATAGTCAATCTGAATAGTTCTAATCTTCTAGGAAAAACCGTTTTTGCGTTCATGAAAACAATCTAATAATCACATACATACGCTCGTATTACATTCACCTACAAAGTAGCAATAAGTACGATTGATAAAATTTGTTTCTCGGTAAGCGGATTTTGTGCAAAGCCGATCGAGTTCTTATCAAGTAATGCGACCGGTAATTCAATGTTATTAAAATACAACGCTTCGTGTTGAATATCACCCGTTCACCTATATATTCCGAAGGAAGGGAAAAATTGCCTTGATTCAACCAATGGAATGGAAATGGGAAACTTTTGAGTAGAGTTTCTGATGCGTGTTAAACATTTACGTTGTCTAAGTTTCCTTTTTTATTATTGCAAGTTAATTTTTTCTCGTTTATGCTCGGTGATTTACTTAGTTTTTTTTTATTTGAAAACACTGCCATATAATTGAGCAAATATTCAGATAATCGTTTGAGTTTCTCAAAAACGTTCCTACGTTTCAACAATTTCAAATTTAATGTATGATATTTATATTTGTATTATTGTAGGCGACACCAACAAAATTTTGTATGTGAATGAATGTGGCCATTAAAATAAAATGTACGTTACAGAGGCATTTTGCAAAAAATACAACAGACAATGTTCAAAACAACACCAAATGACCATCACTTGAACCTGGTTAGTTTTGCGGGCATTTAGGACGAAAAAAATTACTTTTGAGGTGTTTTCCAGATCGAGCAATTAAAATTTGCTGTTATTTAGCTTGCAGTTTTTTAAGGTACATTTGGGTTTTTCTTGTCTTAAAATCAAATCAGTTTAAACCTAATCGATGAATCGTCGTTATTTTTTTTTAAATGAAGCTTAAGTAATCGGGAATCTTGGAAATACATTAAATAAAGTCATTTAAAGGTATATAAATCAGGCATATATCCGAATTTCGGAATTTTTATGGCCTTATTAAATATTTCCCAAGATTCCTGATTGCCTAAGCTTCATTTTCAAAAAGAAGCACGACGATGCATTGATTAGATCAGCAGTTGTTGTTGCAACATTTAAAACATCCGATTTTTCGAGGGTTTTAAAATATCGTTTTTTTGTTAGCAATTTCTCATTCTCCGATATTTCTTATTTAAAAAATGTGTACTTAGTTGAAGTCGATATCTCTCACTGATTTGGAGATTTTTCACATTGAGATCTCTAGGGATTTTTGCATCTCATTCAACTCCAATTAGAACCCTAGATTTTCTCTTTAAGTGCTAAAAGAAGTAATTTAACTTTGATTACATTGAATTTATTGAAAATGGCCCGACTTATTTTCGAATGAAAAAATGTGCAAAATTTAGTGTTAAAAAAAATATATTAAATCACAAGAGATTAAAGAAGAAAAAAATAATTTGTGAATCAACGACTGAAGTGAAATTGCAAACCAAACTGACAAAAGAAGGCAAATTTTACTGATGAAACGTCAAATGCGTTAGAGAAAATAATTCAGTTTCAAAGAGTAATTTTTCAATAGCATAATCCAATAATCTGTCAAATATGTTCCAAATTGCGACTGCTGTACAAATTTGGTTCCACTCCCACATGTGTTTTTCACCGATTTTAGAACACTTTTCGAATGGTTTTGCGTTAATTTTTGCAGCCATGTATTTTATCAGACATTTGCTTAAGCCCCTGTCTTAATTTCTGCCTTTTTGTTGAAAGAAAAGCCAGTAACAAATTTTGGAGTCGTTTGCTGCCATAAAAATGCTTAAACATACCTGTAGCCATTGTCTGCTTTTTACCCCAATAACTTCTTCAAATACGCACTAAACACCAGTTTTAGCCAATGGCTGCGAAATCCGGTTTCATTGTTTACAAGAATGTTTCGAGTGACATTAAAGTAAAGTTGCCTTAAATTAAAGCATGGTTGCTGATTCAGAAAAATTGGATTGTTCTAATAAAAATTTTACTCAAGTAAGTTT
The DNA here is from genome assembly GCF_020466585.1 of Dendroctonus ponderosae. Lineage (NCBI taxonomy): Eukaryota > Metazoa > Arthropoda > Insecta > Coleoptera > Curculionidae > Dendroctonus > Dendroctonus ponderosae. The sequence goes on from NW_026018611.1 coordinate 6,026,993, forward strand.
AAAAAGCTTTTGCTTGCTCCGGGACTTAAATTAAAACCTTATTCAGTGTTTCATTCTGCATAATTTCAAAAAAATTATATTCATTTCTTCCAATTCCTTTCTTCCCCGTGTGTATCGCATAATGCATACATAAATATCAATCCGAACTACATTGTATAGCAGATGTGTCTTATCGGAAGTACCAATTCCTGTTGATCAGCATTCAGAATTAACAAGTACACTCGTTTTATTTATAATTGGTTCACAATTTAAGCGACACAGTTGCTCATTGTTGAAATGATTAGTTCGTTTGGACGCAGCAATTCAACTGTCCTTATTGCTCTATTATTTGATAATATTTTCTATAGGTTGGACATATTTCTACTATAGTCACTCGGTTGTTTTGATCGCTGCCTGAATAGTAAACAAGGTTAGATCAAGGAGTTTGGGTGATAAATCTTGAAAGTATCCTTCTGTAGTGAAATTAAATTTCGATGTAGATTCGCGTCTTTCGCTAGCCATCAGGGCAGGATAATGAAGAATTTGCCACGGTCCTCCAAAATAAACATTGACTAAAAGAAAATTAATATCGCATTATCAAAAATATTGCCGGCAACTTCAATAAGTTTCAGGAATGCGTGATATTGAAATATTCCAAGCCACTTCGTTAATTGCAACTTCAAATACCTGCTAGTTTATTATTAGATTTTCCTTCGACCTCTGCTCGCTTCTTTCACCTCCCATTCGCCCTAGTCTACCCCCTTAGTCCCGCTAACTAATTTGATCAAATTAACCATTATTCGAATCCGAGATTTCGGATTCCGGGGTGAGTTATTAGTTGGTTTCCTTCATAGATCGTGATACATTGAAACAATCACAAAAAAGTAATACAATTGGCCTAATGAAAAATTCTTAAACGTTTCAATTCAGATGCTCGGTTTCTTCATTCGCGCTTCAGACATACTGGCAATGTCTTTTTTTACTGATTAATTAGTGTGTCGCTATCAGTTGCCTTTTTAATCATTTATTTAGTCTACAGGCGGACAGATTTGAAACAGCGCGTGGGAACAAATGATTAAAAATGTAATGTTCAGCTAAAACCAGAAATAAAACAATTAAAGTAAATATCAAAGTAATTTGAGACAGCATTGTTATAATATCAATAAAAAATGAAGGTATATGCAATTATACAACACATGTTCATTCCAGTTTCATTTTTTGCGCTTGAATCTGAAATATTTTCTTATTTAAGTTTTAGGTAATGTTTAATATTTCCTGTAAATGCCTCTAAAAGGCAAATTGTAGATAGATATTCTATCAGCATAACCTTACGAGTGTCTAAAACTGACAATTTCAATCTTCAGTGAATTAAAAAAAAAAAAAAATATATTAACAAATAAAGCTGTAATTGCATTAATATTTTTCAGAGCTTGTTTGTAATATTTTAAATTTTTTATTATCTGTTTCGAAAAGAACTTCCAATCTGGAGCAAATGGCAACTTGAAAACTTTACAAGATATAGAAAACACTTGAATTTCAGAAAGATATCTAGCTAAGATTTTTTGCAAATTTGCTAAAAACATAGGTTCAAAAAGAATGATTTTCCGCAACTCCATGGGCTGTTTAAAAATGCATAATTTTCAATATGGAGTAATAAACAACTTGAAAATTTTACGATCTATAGACGATATTTAGTTCAATAGTAAAAATTTCAAGATCAATCTCGAAATATGTGTTTTTAGAAACTGTGATTGAAGGCCAAAAAATGAATAATTTTAGGCAAATGTACGCTTTGTTTTAAAATGGATCCATTTCAACATAGAACAACAGTCAGTTTTAAAACTTTACAAGCTATAAAAGACACTTTACTTCATAAATGGTAAAAATTTCAAAAAGATATCTGAGAAGTTGGATTTTTAGCAACTTAGCGAATATAACTCAAAAATTAATTAATTTTCAACAGAAAACAATAGACAGTATGAAAACTTTAYGAGCTMTAGAAGACACTCGACTCSGTAAACGGTAAAAATWTCAATAAAATTTCCRCGAATTTGTATTTTTAACAACATTCCGAATATAGRAAAAAAWTAATAATTTGGAAAAAAGCACGCTCKATTTAAAAAATGTTTAACTTCTAATCTGGCGCAACACAAAATTTGAAAACTTTACGACCAATAGAAGACAGTTTGGAAATTTTACAAACCACGCAGCAGACTTGAATATTTAAATAATGAGAATGTGAAAAAATTACAGAGAATTTGCGTTTTTGGTAACTTTCTGAATATTTGAAAAACACAATCATCTTCACGTTCACTTTGAAAAATGCATAACTTATATACCAATATCTCAAAAAACATGATTTTTGGAACTATTATTTATGTTTTATTTGAATTTTTATATGCGAAATTTGGGTCTTGTGAAACTTGTACTTACTTGAATACTATGAGATGATTAAGTCATTTGGCGGTTATAAAAACCTTGTCGAAATATCACAATGTTAATGCTGTCATCAATGTATTTCTATAACGTATAAGAATCTAAACGGGGTATTTTTCTTGCATCCCTTATATATCCGATATAATTTCGGGCCAATAATGCGAGGCAAAAAAACCGCCCTTATATAAGACAAAAGGCAATACAAAGTGAGATTTGAATATTTGATAGTGATTTATAGACTTACTTTCGTATGGGGTATATGAAATGAGCCCACGAGTTATATCAAGTCACCAAGGGGTGATTTAGATTTTGGGGTGTGAGAGATACAAGTCAGTTGCTGGTTTGCATAGATGGAATATTTAATATCTGAACTCATGGCATGTTGTAAATCACTTTTTAGCTGTTTTGGTGTAACTCTTTAGACTTCCCGGCGATATTCGTGTTAAAAAAAAACAGCTAGAAAATTGTTCGAAATACTGTGTATTTAGCCAAGATCGTCCATTGGGTTTCACATCTGATTAAAATACATATTTTCTCTTTGTTTAAATTTGCTGATGTTGAAAATGAAAAACGGAAACATATCAGCAAAATCAGCGAATAGAAATGGTACGTTCTTCTACGAAAAATTTCCAAAAAGCTAATTTGAAATTTTAAAAAATTTAAACTGAATTTTAAATTTAAAATTCAAATATTCATACCGTGTTATAACGAATCTATCGGCAATACCTCCGAGCCAATATGCATATTATCAACCCTCCTATTTTTTTACATTAACCAATAAAACCAGTTCCATGACTCACCCTATACAATCAAAGTGGTAGATGCGAAAGAAAAAAATGTATACAATAGCCAATAGTAACCCAATATAAGGGCAAAATTATCATCCCCTTGATCAGTGGCTTCGCATCAATAAAAACGCCTATTGCGGTCTCGGCTTTTCTATAGGCGAAAGCGAGATGAAGCTACTCATTTACCGTTGTATTGGGGAGGAAATTTGATGGCATGACTCTTTCTCATGGTCAATATGCAAATTTGGCGATATGTCATATCGGGATTATATATCTTCGGTTTTATAGATCCATTAAAGCGCACATTGGGGTGTCAGAAAGCACCCTTAAGAACAATGGGGTGATATTCACGGGATTTTTACCCTTACGAATAACTTGCGTCAACTACTAGTTTTACAGTTGATATCTTGTGTTTGTTTCTTTTCATCTCTCTGTTATTTTGCATTGTAATTGTGCTGTACTTAATTATGAAGCTTGTGCAACTTCCGTCTTGCATTAAAGTTCAGTTGTTTTCTTTGTTACTTAACATTCGCTAATCCTTTAAGTACGGGCAATGTTTAAATGTAAAGTCCAGCTTTATGAACTGGATGTATTAATTATTTAAACAACAATTGAGGGTCAATTATATTTATAATGTTTCCAGCAGTTTAAAGGCTTGAAATATTGGTGTAAATTGCTGATGTTTTTGCATCATACACGTGTTTTATTCCCACTTTTGCGGCTTTTGTGAAAAAAAGTTATTGGTATTTAATTTACCGCGTGACTCAAAGTTAAGTTCACTTCATCTCAAGTCAATTTCACCAACTTGCGGTAAATCGTTCATATTTGGCCAATATTCGCGAAAACTTGCCAAAAATACAAATTCAGTGAAAATGTGTTCCACTTTTTACCATTTAGCGATTCGAGATTACCTGCTACTTTCTCTAGCTTAGAAGTTACGGATTTTTTACGCAAGGCGTGCAGTTGCGCAAAATCGTTCATATTTGACCAACATTCGAAAAATTGTTAAAAATGCAAAAACTATGATATTTTATTGAGTTTTTCACCATGTAGTGACTCAAGTCTCTTTTATACCGTGTGCAATTTTCAGCGTGCCCCTTCTGCTACATTAGAAGATATGCATTTTTTTAGCCAAGCACGCAGTTGCCCAAAGAAATTCATACTTAACCAACATTCGCAACGTATAAAAAATGCAAAAACCATGAGATTTTATTGAAATTCTCATCATGAAGAGAGAGATGCAAGTCTTTGTTATAACGTGTGATATTTTCAACTTGATACTTGAACTAGATGCCCAAAGTCATTCATATTTGAGCAACATTCGCAAAATTGCCAAAAATTCAAAGTTTTAGTGATTTTCATCATTTACAGGCTCATGTGTTTTTTATAAGTGATAATGTTTTGAAGTTGTAATTTCCTTAAAGTTGGCAGTTTTGAATTTTTAAAACACAACGTAAAGTTGCGGAAAGTCATTCACTTTTTGGCCCATAAAGTTGCCAAAAATACAAACTATTTGAGATATTTCTCACATCCTGTGAAAATATAAAATTCCCACTTTTCTAGATTAGAAGTGATGCAGTTTTATAAAATAAATGTTGCAGTTGCAAAAAGGCAACCGAAAAATGGTTCATTTTTTGGCTACAAATCAAAAAGTTGTCAAAAATATAAATCCTCAACTATTTTCATAAAACTTTTACCATCTACGGATTTCAGTATCTTCTATAACTCGTAAATAGTTCGGAATTGCTCTAGATTGAAAGTTGAACATTTAAAAAAATAAAGGTGCAGATGCGCAAAGTTATACATTTTTCGGCATTTATTCGCAAAGTTGTTAAAAAATCCGATTATTGATGATGTTCTTGACATTTTCACACTTTACGGCTTCAACTCTATTCTATAGCTTGTAAAATTTTCAAGTCGCCACTTTTTTAACATTCAAAGTTATTCATTTTGATCAAAGAGGTTGCAGTTTCAGAAAATCGTAATGTTTATGGCCATTATTCAACACAACAAAATCCGAATTTTCGCCAATTTTCTGCAAAGTTTCACGATTTACGAGGTCAAGTTTCTTCTATAACTCGTAAAGTTTTGAAGCTGCAGTATGGTCTAGATTGGATGTTATCCATTTTGGAAACCGAACGTGAAGTTACGGAAAATCGTTCATTGTTGGCCAGCATTCGTAAAGTTGCCAAAAATGCAAATTTTCTGTGATTTTCTTAATTTCCTTACCATTAAAGGTTCAAGTGTGTATTTTAGTTGGTGAAATTGTCAAGTGTCCACTTGCTCGAAATGACGAGTATGCATTTTTGTAAAAAAGGTTTCAGTTGTAGTTAAATCAATTCAATAAAATAAATAAGTTCTTGAAATTTTTACCATTTTCAAAGTCAAGTTTCTTCTATAACTTGTAAAGTTTTCATGTTGCAAATCGATCTAGATTGAAAGATATGCATTTTTGAAACAGAATGTGAAGTTCAGAACGCAGAAATTCATTGATTTTTGGGGCAACATTTGCAAAATTGTCAAAAATTAAATTTTTCTGAGATTGTCTCTTTTTTAGTTCGTTAAATTTTCAACTTTCAACAAAAGCGGCTGCAATTTTAGGAAGTTGTTAGTTTTTTGGTCAGCATTCACAAAGTTTCCCCCTCGCAAACGCAAAAAATACCAATTCCCAACTATTCTCATCAAACTTTCCCTATTTAGTCCAGATTGAAAATTAAAGGTTTTTAAAATAAAGCTTGCTTTAGGCCAATATTATTAATTTTTGGACTACTTATATTCGAAACGTGCCTAAAAATTATCAGAAATCTTTTCTGCTTGCTTGGCTTTTAGTACCTAGTATTTTTTAATAAAGCTTCTAAATTTACCCTCACAATAAAAGTGCCTCCTCAGTTAAACTGATGAGTTTCACCTGAAAAACTCGCGTCGTTCTTGGAATGACTACAGTTTTCCTGCAACTTTGCTGCTAATTTTTTATGAATGTTTACTGGACAGGGACCATTAAGTGAAAACTCGATGCCAAAGTCCAACAGATTCCCGCCCACTAAAATTACCAGTTGAAACCAAACCCCTCTATTTTTCCAACACCGGAAGCAAATCACAATACCCTCGATCAAAATTGGCGCTGTTTTTGGCACAAAGCGTGCGAGCAATCGACGCCGTCTTCAATTGTTTGAAGGGACTTTTCAATTAAGAAATTGTCCATTAGGAAGAATGGGCGGTTTTTTTATTCGGGTAGTGGAAACCAAAGAACGAAAGTTGGCCATAAAAGCAGCAGCATCTAAAATACCGGAAACTTTGGTCAAGTCGGTTGTGCAGCGTCGCGTAGGAGTGATTGACATACACACAGACTTACTGTGCGACCCTTTCTTTTGTTTTTCCATAACAAGGGCCCCTCGAATGTCTTTTGTTTTTCAGTCAATCATTTGCATGTTGGCTTTCATCTAGAGCTTGTCATTTAATACTTTTTCGAATAATAATAATATGTGTTGTGGCTCCATTTCCATTTAAATCGGGTTCGGATCTTTGTTTGGCTGTGAATTAATTTGTTTTTAAGGGAGAAAATAAAATACCCTGAAAATGATTGGGTTGTTAGTGGGGTCTGAATGCCAAAAGGATATCCGTCTCTCATTTTCGGCTAATCACAAGGTTCGTTAATTTAACACCCAGATCCCACTTAGTTCTTGCATGAGTTTGGCAAAACTCCTTTGGAAAAAGAGCGATAAACCAGTTTAAATGGCAAATATTCAAAATATCACCGCTTGCTGGCGTCATATATAAAAAAATGTTTAATATCGCGACGCCCCACACATATATTCCAATATCCGTATTCGTATAGTCCCAGTCTGCACGTGATTTATACGATTTCTAATCAAACTTTGGGGATTTAGATGTAGACGATTAAAAAAACCGCCGATTTCTATGCTCCCTAAATAAAATTATTGATTACAGCAGCTCCCGCGCTTTGTCATGTTAAATTTAATGTGATTTTTTCCATTTCCAGAGGGCAACATTGGCGGAAAAAGAAGTGACAACTTTAAAGGAACAATTGTCTGGCAGCAATGGCAAGACCAATTGCGAAAACAAAGACACCTCGAACATGGACAGGCAAAGCTTTGAGTCCGAAATCGCTACCAAAGACAAAGAAGTAAGTCCCGTATTTTTGTCTTATCCGCTGAATGCTCAAATCAATGTTTTACACCATCAACAAACCAAAAACACAACCTTGACTATTTCGAGCAAATAATGATGGGTTTCGCCCTTCGTCACGATAATCATATTTCTATCACAAATCCACCCCATCGTATTTGTCGTGCTTTGATTCGAAACAAACGAGGCTAAATGCCCATATTCCAGCACGAAATCCATTTTTTTTCTCTCTTTCACATCGAATCTAACAACTTATATTGAATATTGTTGTCAAAAGGCATTAAACGGCATCGGGACGTATCGAAAGACAAAAGCAAGGCCATAAAAGGGGAGCGCGCAACACGCAAATCAAAAATAATCAAATGGGAATCGAACTTTAGACGTATAAAAATGAACAGGGCAAATGCGAATAAATAACAAACTGTTAGCGGCCGGTWAATTTTTTTTTTTTGAGAAATTAGCAKTAGCTTGATACGCGAAAAACCCAATCGATTTAAATGGGTAATTTAGCGTGTATTCTACGATTGCAGGAAATATTTTTGCCAATCGTCCACCCAAAAAAAAAATTATCTTTTGATCTTTTTGATCGAATCCCCAAACTTTCTAACCTTGTTTCAAAACTTAGTTTTTGAGATACAAGGTGGCAAAACCTAAATGGCACTAATACTTAACTTTTTTGCCACCCTGTATCTAAAAAAGTAAACCTTTTTAATATATGTTTAAATTATATTTTCATCTTAAAATTTAATTTTCTCTCGAAAGTTAGTCCTGCTACTATGAACTGACTGTAATTTTAACTGTAACTTTATTATTATTTTCTGCCCTGTATACAGATGGGGAATAAATATATGATTAGATCCTGTACATAGAATTGCAACTGTTTTAGAAATGGAATAAGATTTTTTGCAAGATTTTGTAAGCTGTTTTAAGCAAAATCCAATTTGCGATATGTATTATTATTTAATTAGCAAAAGCAAAGAAATGCTCAATAAAAAAATAAAAAATCACGTTTTATACCACATATTTGAGTATTATTTTATCTGAAATTTCTACTATCAAGGAGTCATAAACACATTTATTTTTTACAATAATTTCAAACAGCTGTGGTGAAATCCGCCAAAAAAATGTAATCCGTCTTTTGAAAATCGATTAGTAACTCAATAATGTGAAAATATAAATTTTTGTCATTTTCAGTACATTTTCTTTAAATCGGTTTGCATCTTTAATAACCGCAACTACATTACGATATATTTATCGTATTAAAAAACCGTCATTTTCAAATACTAATCCAAACCTAATATAATTTGAGTTTACAATAAATCGTGCATAAAAGTGTTTATTTTCTTTAATATGCGATTTTTTTATTTATTTTGTGCAGTATGTACATATACGTTTCCATATGTTTTTAAATATAATTTGTTTTTTATAATATCATTTTATAATAATGTAAAACTTTTTATGTGCAGTCATTGCAGGAATTAAAGGTGCAACTTCGCCTCAGAACAATAAAAGATTTCCTAGTCGTGCTTGCGATTCATCTGCAGGTTTTTTCTCCTAAATTATACTTARATGAAAATTTTAAATGCTGYTTTCAATGTTTTCAATATTTCTCATTAATTAACGTCATTTYCTKGTTCAAAAATGCTTTAGATAAATCTTCGATTGCWCGGCTTTATTTGAATTATTCTCGAACTTGAAATTTTACATAACACTTTTTGTAGCAAAACAAAATTTTGCGGTTCTTGCTTGAAACTGGTGAGTTTTTTGGGTGCTTTTCCAGTTTTTCACCAATTTTATCAAGACTAATTAGCTACMTAGTTGATTTTGTGCTTWAAACCTTTTTGCAAAGGAAAAGTTAATAACAAAATTACAAAATCACATTTTGCAATACATTTAGTTCTATGTCGTCTAAAATTCTACCTACTTTACAATTTCAAATTACATTGTTTTTAAAAATTAATCAGAGAGCTGTGACAAATCTATAAACCATCGGTGGAAACTTGTATCCTTTAAAGTGCATGTTGCATGAAGCAGTTTACGCAATAAATATCGATAATAAATAAGACTAAAATATACTTACTTATACATTTTTTGAAATCTTCGAACGCAGGCAGCACTTTTTATTGTGATATTTTGAATTGCTTGGAAAACTTTCATTTTGCGCACATCAAAAAATGTAGTTGCTCGAAACTAGTGAGGTTTTCAGGCTTTCTGTTCGTCGTGGAAAAGAACTTCTCTACGTTTCGCCATCACCAGTGGCTTGTGTCTACAGAGATCTTGCTCGAACGCCTGAGAAAAGTATCCAGTGTAAACTTGCCAGCAAACACCTCTGAGGATGCAGTTTTTAAACAATTTCCGGTCAAATTCGACAATCAATCGAACGGGAAACTTTGAGTTGTAAAACAATAATCCGTCCATTTCGCTTTATTCGTCGATTTAAATTTACTGTTCAGAATCACGTGACTGAGCAGGATATGAAAAAAAAACAGAAGTTTTTATCGGTAATTGATTGTATCAGGTACCTGGAGGGTCAACGGAATTGGAAATTATCACGTGATTAGCCCTCATAAATTCGATCAGTTTGAACACATTAGAAATTAATCAGATACTAAATGTGGGAAAATACAAGTCAGAATGGGACTAATCAGCACGGACATCGACAAATTTATGAAAAAAACCCGCAATTGTGGTTTGGTTGAAATCGTTCAGTCCGAAGTTGTTAAGTTAAACAGAGAGAATGGCAACTGTTTGAAATTGTTGTAAGTTTTATTAGAAAAAAAAGCCGATAAACTCCCCTAGAACGTTCAGCTTTCGATAGCTGATTCGAAATATCCGCTTCCTTTACAAAGTGAGAAAAATTGAGCGATAAGACCCAGCTATCGAAGTTCAATGCCTTCAGCCAATTGATTAGGGACGATAATTGGCTAAAAACGTTTGGAATTGTGGTTTATCGTCGGGTTAGTGTGAATAATTTACTGAAACATTTTCATTCGAAACTTATCAGCGTTTGCCCAGTAGTGCAACAATGCGACACCGAAACACTATAAAGTAAAAAATTAAATAATAATAGTTACCAAGTTTAAATAGAATTTAAAACAGCCATAAATGCAATAGCTGGTATTCGACTCTGGCGATTCCAAACATTCTTAAATCCGAGCCATTTTATTTATTTTCGCTTGGGTTTTATTCGGTATTGCATGCGAGGATATTATAAACTTGCACTATATTTCGAATAATTTAGTACGAGCGATTTTCCGCAAGATAGGGGCAAATATTCGAAGCGGATAGGCAAAATACTTTCGGTTTGTTATAAATTATGAAGTAAAAGGGCTTGTGTTTCGATGCGACGTGTAACGCGTACGCGAATGCCTTATTTATTCGAATACTTTAGATTAGTCGAAAAGTCGATTTGTTAGCTTTAATAGCCGAGCCGGAATTTGCATGTCTGGAGCAGATTTAAAATGATTTCAATGAGGCTTTGGAAACAGGGCAATAATGCATAAACACAAGCCGTCTCGTCGCATATGAATTTGCATTGAAACTGCACACCTCCAGTTAGAGGTTTAGTTTCAAGCTTTTGTGCTGAAAAATTGCAATTTATCACCCGTGTGTTAACTTCTGTTAAAAATTTATTGCACAGATTCAAGAATAATCTCACTCAACTTGCAGTACCGATGCAACTAACATTAAAGTACCTACTAAACTTATTCATTTTTCATCTCGAGAGCCAACCCCTATTACACCGTCCGAAAATAATATTAATCACCCAAAATGATCCTTAAAATGTTATTAATGACATTTAAAGGACTTCAACCTTCATTAAAAACCCCCACTTCACCCTAAAATAATGACATTAACCCTAAAATAACGACCCAAACATACAGGTTTAGACGTATAGCGAAAATATATGTATTATATTCCTTTCTCCCATATTAGTATCAAATTTCTAATACCCCTTCAATTTTACTTTGTTTTATAATGTACGGAAGTGGAGGGTTAGAGGCACGGATATTTTGCCGTTGCAAACGACTTTCGCTATGTATTTTGAATATCTAAGGAAAATGCAGTTATAAATTTTAAAATTTTATCCGGCTCGAAGGACCAAATTCTCGGTGGCCAACTGTACAAATTTCTTTGGGATACGACGTTTCCCGACCTAAATCCATTGGATTTTTTCTCTGAGGTTACTTGAAAGGTTGTTTTATTACGATCAAATAAAAAGCACTGCTGGCATAAAATGTGTTAGACTAAAAGGAGTCTCAAGTTGAACCCACAACAGTAAAATTATCAACATTTTTTCGACTTCAGAAAGGATCAATTGATTCAAATAATTGACGTTTGCTGGAAAATGGTTGATTTTATCGATGTCAAACAAGAGCACCTTTTTATTAGTTTAGGCTCCACGCTATCTAAAAATGGTTTTCTGCTGTATCTAACACACAGGGTGCACAAAATATGATCAGTAATGTGAACAAGCTACTCGGAACTCAAACAGCAAAATGAATTTCAGGATGATATTTTTAGAGGTCATGTATTATTCACCATCCTTGACTTTCTTCTGCTGCGCCACTGAAGCCTAATAACATTATCTGATATTTTTGATTCAATTTACAACCTTTCTTACCTTTAGCATTTTTTTGATGTCTGCCACCGTTTTCGAGTTAGTTGCACAATAATTAATCTGAATTTGCTACCACTAGAACGGTGCCACAAATTTCCCATTTACCGTAAATAAAGTAAAAGACACTGTTAATCAATGCACATTACATGTCACTGTGTACGTTCAAAATTTGAGGCAAAAACCTGAAGAGTTAGATTGGAAAAACCAAATAGAATTTCGAATTGCAACAAATGAAGCGTTTGAAGAAGCAGATTTATATGAACTGTTCTCTTGATTTTGTGTTTCATTACATCTTTCACCTCCCAGTTGCAAATTGAATTAACCCGTTTGATTTTTTTAGCGTTCCTGCTTAGGTATATAACATTTATGTTTTTGTGGTTTAAATTCCCTTTCGTGAAATGATTAGAATCTACGTGTTCCCTTAACGCCTTACTCTTATTTTTCTTTTATAAAAACCCTTCCAATTGAAATTTATTTCTGGTCTACACTAAAACGTAATCCAGAATCTGACTTTTCGAACACTTTCAAACACTTTAACCACAGCAGAAAATCTTCAGCATTGATCAAAACTTATTTATCATTTGAAGCCTTAAACCAACGAAAATCCACACACAACTTCTCAGCTTAGGTACTTTCTTAGAAAGACTTCGTTTATAAAATTGAAAATTTTCCGAAAACTCAGCAATTGTATGAGCCGAAACAAGAAACTTCTAGACACTCAAATTACCAATTAAAAATTAAGGCAAAATATCAGTACACAGAACACGACGCTTTCCCCAAGTTCAGATATTTATAAAGGGTTGAATCGGTCTGCTCTCTTTGCGAATGATTGGGCCCCCTTTTAGTGCTTCAGAGATGTCCACAGGGTTGGTTGGTGCCTTTATGTTTTGCGCTTAAAGGCCAACTCTCCATGTTGTTTTTTCAATCGAAAAATTAGTCGCTGTACTAAAGCAAAGTGCTCCATTTCGAATAGAAACGAAAATAAAGACACCATTAAGGTATTTGTCAAGAACGCGAGTAATCAAACAGGAGTTTATAGGCCATAACATCCATTAAAGCTGTAATAAGTGTCATCAGTGAGTAAAAATTCAAAGACCAAGATTGAAGGTCCGATGTTTGGAGAGGTTTTTACGACACTTTAAAAATAGTAAAAAGCCAGAAAAACAAATATAAGTGGATCGGTGTAAAAATAAAAAGGTATTTTAGTTTCCCTAGCACCTCATTTGAAAAAATAAAACGAAACGCGTTATTTTCGCTCCCCCTTTATCCGAATTATATCAATTTAGAAACTGCTGTAAAATGTCACATTAACAGTGGAAATAGACAAATTTATTGAGCGATCGCCTCATAAATACTTCGGAAAAATCTATTAAAAAGCATTTCAAATGCAATCGTTAACAGATAAAAATCGGATAGCATCTGTTTTCTTTGTGCTATATTCAAAAATAGACGCCGTCTTCTGAATTTCGTTGTTTATCTGCAGAAATGCACGGCTGATTTGCCTGATGGCTTATCCGAACCGAGAAACCGGAGTAATTAAAAATTATCAAATTATTTGCACTCCTCCTCTTCAGACATACAAAAAGAAGAAACAACATAGAGAGCGAAAGGGCCTTTTCTGTAAAAGCGCATAATGTATGCATTCGGATCGACTCACAACGTTTCTTTCATTAAAAACTTGCAGGGACGTGAAAAACTCCGTGAAAATCGCAACACAACGGAAAATCAGATAGTAGAGCGGAGCACAAAACCGATAACTAACAGTCATCGACTTACAAAACGTAATAATTTTTAATTTTTTGTTTTTAGTTCAGTATATTTTTGATGTTCTTCATTTTTGTGTATTATCTTCTGATGGCTGACCATCACCATTTGACTGACATAACCATACATTTTCTGGACTTGACTGAAGCAATATTGTAGAAAATGTTTCAGAAGCTACAAAGGAATCTTGAAAATTTGAAGATATTGGGGAATTCGGATTTTTTACAACTTTGTGTTTAATGGCCAAAAATTGAATGATTTTCGGCACTCTCTGCTTTAAAAATGTGTATCTTTCAATCTAGAACAGAATGTACTTAAAAAAGTGAAAAATTTTGGGCAACTTGGTATTCTGTTTTAAAAATTCTTAGCTTGCAATCCAGAGTAAGTTACAACTTGAAACCTTTATGCGTAAATGCGTAAATGGTAAAAATTTTAGGAAAGTAGTTGAGAATTAGGATGTTTCGCAACTTTTTTAATGCTGGCCAAAAAATTTACGATTTCCTACAACTGCAACCTATTTTATTAAAATGCATTCCTGTAATTTAGAGCAAGTCAGATCATAAAAATTGCAGGAGGTTGAAAAGATACTTGAAGCAATGAGGAAATCACATAGATTTCGCATCTTTGGAAACTTTGTCAATGTTGGCCAAAAAATGATGAATGATTTTTAACAACCTCACTGTCTGTTTCAAACATGTATAACTCTAAACCTAAATGCCCTAACTCCTTGAAAAGTTTCCTAGTTATAAAAGATACTCGACTCCATAAATGGTGAAAATTAAAAAAAAAACACTTAAAATTTTGATTTTTTACAATTTTGCGAATGTTGGCTAAGTATTCAAAGATTTTTCTCTGTGTTGCTCTAGAGCAACTTGCACATGAAAACTTTATCACTTATAGAACAAACTACAAACAAGTTCGTAAGTTTTTGCAAATTTTTCAAAGTGTTAATTGATTGTCCGCAACTTCAAGCTTGTTTCTTAAAATGCATAGCTTCTAATGAAGAGGAAAGAAAACCTTCAAAGTTTCACAAGCTCTAAAGAAGAATTTTCAAGGTCCAAGGCCAAAATGAACGATTTTCCGCAATTGCACCTTAAAAACAACTAACTTACAACATAAAGCACTTGACGATTATAAAATGTTGCGAACTATAGAGAAAGCTTGAATCTTTTCAGCTTTACACTTTACAGCTTGAAAGCTGTAAAGTGTAAAAAATTGAACAAAACGTTAATTTGAAGTTTTCGAAAACTTTTCAATATTGGCCAAAAATGTATTTTCCGCAATTGCAAAATGCATAGCGCTTCAAATTTGGAGGAAATAAAAACTTGAAAGTTTAACGAGTTACAAATTAGATTTAGATCTGAAACTGCCAAAAAAATACAAAAATGTAGGTGAATTTGGTTGTTTGGCGACTTTTTTAATGTTGGCCAAAAAGTCAATATTTTTGCCAACTTTAACTGATTTAATTCAAATGCTTAACTTCCAATCTAGAGCAGGTAGCGTATTGAAAATTACACGTCTTATAAAACACAATTGAGTTTCTACATGGTGAAAAATTCAATAAAAGCCCACATAATTTGTATTTTTTGCAGCTTTCCAAATGTCAGTGAAAAATTCTTGATTTTCCGCAATTGCACATGTTGTTCTACAAATACATAAATTCTTATCTGCCGCAATTGATTTTTTATGGTTACTTATAGCTGCAGTAGCAACAATATTCTGCATTATTTGCACGTGAATATCGATTTTTCTTATCAGCCCTACATGGAAATTGGACAATGCAGACAGTGCATGCATGCAGGTATGCACACACATCCACAACCGGAGGATTTCTTTGCCAGAAATGAAACACGAAAAGAGGAAAATGCTCAAAAATAAAACCCTGGAAAAGCTGAATAGCTTGTAGACTTGCATCAAGAGATAAAGCCGAATTTCAATTGGTAACAATAAAATATTCGCGATTCAGACCATAGATGCTCAAAAAAATCACGCATTTTCCTATCACCTTATTTATCAATTTAATTTTCATTTTCATCGGGATTTTCTCAAAAACAGCGACTAAAATCCCAATATAATACCATTGAAGACGTTGTAAAATCTCCTCAGACACTTCTTAAAGGGGATCAGATCCCGTTAATCGGTTTATCGAAAGTAGCACGACTACCATACAAAAAACTTTTCAGATCGGTTTCCTTTTACGTCAGTTTTAATGCCACATTTATTGGGTTTCATTCTGCGCGATCAAAAGAAAATTCGAACTGCGATATAAGTCCAATATTAAGCCTTAGATTAACAGTTGAAAATTGAAAAGCAAAATTGCTACTTTGGACTTTATCTAAAAACATTAAAATCTTCCCCCTACGAAGAAAAGGGGTCGCGTCTGCTGCGTTTATTACTCGATATAGGCCGGCACGCTTACCCGATTTATATCTATTGGACTTTGTAAATTCATGGTTAATTTTCCAACTTTAAATTATCAGCATGTCACCAGTTAGTGATGGCCGGTAGCCATTTTGCTAAGCCTGAAAGAGCCCTGAAAGTCACACAACCATGAAATAATTGAATATTCCGCAATAACAATTGACTTTAACAGGAAATGATGGCGTCGCTGTATAGTTTTTTCACCTAAATAAATGAGTGAATTGACTGTCAGACAGTTTTCACAAAGACACCCGCTAAAGTGTCGACGTGTTTATTTTTTGCGCAAATACTTTAAATGTGCGGCGAAAACAACACTTAGGGCCAGTATTTTCGGTGCCGAATAACTAACTGTATCTAATCGATAATGAGTTTAGTTAGCTAAATTCCGACTAGATTATTTGTAAATTGCAAAATGTGTTTTGCAGATTTTTAATCGCTCTCCAGATAAATAATTGACGAATTACGAAAACTCACTTTTGCCACTGATGTGTTACCGGGTCATTAAGAATAATGCGTATTTTATATAAAAGTGTTTGGCGCAATTATGTAGAAAGAGCTTTTTTCAACTGTGATTTACCTGAGGAGCGTAGAAATGGGTTTTTCAAATCAAATAACCCCCTCGAGATATAGATAAATTCAGCACTAAATCAGCTATCGTAGTTCTATTAACCAATTAGCCAGAAAACACGATCTGCTATGACAAAGCCGCCTATCAATTAGTTGTTATTTAATGCCAATTACAAAAATTTATTTCAATTTTTATCGCAAGAACAAAATCGAACTCTTTACGCAATAACCTTTTGATCCAATTGGTACCGAGTGGCTCAAAAACCCGACCGTTAATTGCAACGTTTTATCTTCATTAGTGTTCGGTGATTAGTGTTTGGCTCGCTCAGTACCAGCCATCGATTGATTAATTCTTACCACATTGAATTAGTGTCGATATATGTGCCTTATCACAATATGTGTTAGAAAAAATACTGATTTAAATGTTGCAGAGGTTATCGGAGTTTTTGGCAATATTGGTGCAAATCTATCGATATTTTTTTAGTTATTGGTCCATATTTGTACGTAGAGTGAGGGCAAGACTAATTTGTGATTTGTAATTGTAAGTCTAATTATATCTATTTTTCGATGTAGAAAGTTAAGATTTACACCTCGACCATTTTCAAGATTTTGCGTTAAAATCTCCAGCCAAGAGATGTTTTATCTGAATAAAATAAGCGTTAGTTAGAATGGAAGATTATTTGGAAGTGCAAGAATTATTTTTATTGATTCCGTTTAAATAACACACATGAGAGTAAAAAGTATATGATGGTCCATTTTTCCTTGAACTTACATTTTGCAAAATGGTAAAAACTGGTACAATCTAATAAACTAATCGTACCAATCTCGCTCTTGTACCAGAAAATCATCAATCGCTTAAAATTTCATGCGAGAAACAATTTTTGTTAGCTTTGATTGCCATCAAGGACAAATCCGTCTACAATCCGGTTTTTATGGATTTAATTTTGCTGTTTTTACTTCGACTTGGCACATGAACTTCCCAATAAGCGTTTTTCGCCGTCAGTTTTTTATACAACCGAAAGCGACAGACAAATACTAAATGTTTTGAACACCATTCCAAAAGTTGCCCAAAATGCAAATTTTCAGCTATTTTCTTAAAACTTATAGCTCGTGAACAGTTGTTAATTCCACTAGATTGAAAGTTGAGCATTTTTTAAAACAAGCGTGCAGTTGCACGAAATTATTAATTTTTTTGACATTTATTAGCAAAGTTGCTAAAAATTCCAATTCTTAGTGATGTTTTTAAAAATGTTCACACCTTGCGGCTTCAAGTGTATTCTATTGCTAGTAAAATTTTCAAGTTGCCACTTTCATTACATTCAAAGTTATTCATTTTGATAAAAGAGGTTGCAGTTGCAAAAAATCATAATATGCAGGGCCATCATTATTTGATCATCACATTTTGGTAAAATCCGAATTTTCGGCAATTTTCTGAAAAGTTTCACCATTTGCTAAGTCAAGTTTCTTATATAACTCGTAAAGTTTTCAAGTTGCAAATTTGTCTAGATTGGATGTTATACATTTTGGAAACCAAACGTGAAGTTACAGGAAAATCGTTCATTTTTGGCCAACATTTAAGCATTTAAAGATTCAAGTGCGTTTTTTAGTTAGTGAAGTTTTCAAGTTTCACCTTGCTCAAAATGACGAGCATGCATTTCAGTAAAAGATGATTCAGTTGTAGGCAATCGTTAGGCTTTTCACCATAATTCAAAAAGTTGCAAGACAACCAAATTAACAGTAAACGTCTTAAAATGTCTATCATTTAAGTAATCATGTGTCTTCTACATAAAGTTCGTAAAATTTTTAAGTTATTGGTCCAGATTGGAAGCTATGGATTGTTAAACAAAGCGTGCAGTTGTGGAAAATCATTAATGTTCAGCCAACATTTGTAAACTCGCCAAGAATATTAATTCTTTATAATTGGAACAGATCTTGCATTTGAGGACAATCATTCATTTTTCGTCAACATTCGCAAAGTTACAAAAATCCAAATTATCAGCAATTTTCTTAAAATTTATGGACTCAGGAGCTCTGCATAGCTCAAAATATTTTCAAATTTACAGTTGCTCCAAATGGGGAATTTTAATTTTCTAAGCAAAACGGGCAGTTGATCAAAATCATGCATATTTGATCAGCATTCGCAAAGTTCTTCGATATTTGCCTCAGTCAGAGGTTCAAGTCCACTTTAGAACTGGTGAAACTCCCAAGCTTCCCCTTGCTTCAGATTAGATGCTACGCATATTAATAAACAAGGTTGCAGTAGTAGAAAATAATCAGTTTTACTACCAGCATTCAACAATAAAAAAAAATTAAAATCGCCCGCGATTCTCTGGAACTGTCCACTCTTTACTAATTCTCGGTCAAGTCTCTTTTGTAGCTCGTAAAGTTTTCAAGTTGCAACTTGTTTTGCATTGCAAGTTGTACATTTTTTAAACTGAACAAGAAAATGCCGAAAATCATAAGTTTTTAGTCAATATTGGCAAAGTTACCAAAAATGCAAATTATCTGTGATTTATTTGATATTCTTATAATTAACTTTTTAATTTTAATAATTGTAATTCATCAATTTTTTATTTTTTTATTTGCTCCCAATTACGAGATTTTACGGATTTTAATTTAAGAGGCTGCAATTGTAGAAAAATATAACTTTTTTGACCGACATTCAAACAGAAGATTTTCTTAAAATTTTCATCATTTACAGATTTGCGTGTTTTCTGTAGTTCCCAAATGTTTCAAGTTTCCATTGTAAAAGTTAAGCATTTGTTTAACATAAAAATCGGCGAACGTGATGAGTTTTAAGAACTTTTAGGTCGTCGTGAAAACGGTCAAATTTCTTGTGAGTGGCGCGCATCCTCCGAGGTGGTTTTCTGGGCGCAGCAACAACATCTGAAGATGTAAACGACTCGTGCTTGAGAAACGTCTGGAAGAAATTATTCCAGTTTCAAGCAATTGAAGAAAGTATCCGTTCCTCATATGGTTTTAACATCGCTACATATGCCCTGATAGAGTTGACTCGAGTCATCGCCTTGAATGTGGATATTAATTAATGAAAATATTTCCTTGTTGCGCCACTGGTATTGGAAAGAAACCCATCAGCATCAAAAAGGGAGATACATTATTATCAATCCGAATCCCCATCCCCCCTACGGGCGCTTGTCTTTAAAAGGGAACTAAAGCATGCGATATTTAGAATAGGTAGAAATAAATGATTTTGCACACATCGGACAAGGACAGAGCCGGTATTAATCGGTGGTGTCGAAGAAGGATGGCCAATAATCAATCGATATAATACTTGAGTCTTCGTGGGCATAGAACACTAATTGTCAGATACAAGGGGATGATCGGGGAGCCGATGGGGCTAAAAGTAGGGTGGATATGAGAGAAACCGAATTGCATTTCGTTTTCGCGTAATGGATGGATAGATAGGCTTTTGTTTGTCGGCGAGACAAGACAGCGATATTGGGATTACGAAATCAATTACAATCAGAAATGCTAAAGCGACAGTTGAACAGGAAAAAATCGGTCGAATCCCGGGCAATCGAAAGCCCGTGGCAAGTCCCATATTAACTCCTTTGGTGCTTTATCAGCATCAAATTAAAATTAATATATTTGAATTTTTCCCAAGAACGTGTTACACTTCCACGTCCCTAAACGCGCAATAATGCCACTGAATTTAAGCATTTAAGCGAAACTGCAGGTATTGAACAGATTAAAGCCATAAACCCAGGCACCCTTTCATGGTTCAAATCCAATATTCCCGAGGAAATGCCCATAATGTAAAGGGAAGATGAGGAACTGAAATACATTTTATATCCTTCAATCCGGCTCCAATAAGACAAATTCCACGATCCACGTATCAAATAAAGTAATCAGGCAAGAAGAGTCGATCTAACCCTTCTGGAGCACCTCGACTACAGCATATTAATTGGGATTTGAATTTTGCCTTGGCGCCAGATTTACTGGAAACACTAGATTTTCTGCTTCAAAATTTCAGGCGACTAACGAAAAATCCAAAGTTGAATCACCTTGCACTGTTCAACTTGGATGGAAAAATGTGCAAAAATTCCCCATGTTCTTATGTAAAAACTAATTAAATTACACGATAACCAGTGCTGTGTATACAGGAAAGATTTTTTAATCAAAGTGGTAGCAACAAGGGCAAGCGTTTAAGAAAAACGACACATTAGGGACGTATTGTAATTAGTAAAATGGGTAGGCATAGGGGGTGTTTTAATGTAAAAGTCAATCCCAACCACGGGCGGCACGGGGAGCGGCATTAAGAAATTGTCTTGGGGGTTTGTGAGACGAACGAACCGTATAAGTAGTTTGCTTCACTGGAATTGGATATGGATAACGTGTGTTAGGCTTTAATTAAAATGTGTTTTGTTTTGAACAGTTATTTCTACTAGACGTAAACAAATAACTCTCGCTGTACGAATGAACCCACCCCTCAATGAGCATTCAACTGTGTCCCGGGACGCGTTCCCTTTTCAGCCGTCCCGATGGTGCATCTTTCTCGCATTCATTAGCGACTTCAAATCAGGCATTCCTCTTCGGCTCTTTTCTCTTTATATTTGAGGGTATAATTATTGATTATCGGGTTCTATCTGGATATATGGCGTGGCTGAGGGAATGTGGGGGGCCATTGATTAAGCTATATGGAAATCTCACCCCTTTCGGGATTTCTGAAGGCTGACTGATTGGGGAAAGGCGTGCCGATTAATATTTTTATGGGAAATCGATAAATTCGCAAAATGCCAACACGACTTTACTGGATTGCATGAGTTTTCTTCAGATTTTCCAGAGTGGAAAACAACAGGAAATAATAATCGAGCAAATATTGCCAACATTTTTTTAAATTTAATTTACCAATCAAAATATTTTTCAAATCAAAGACTTTAATCTGTTGATAATAAAAATAATTTATTATTTGGAAACTTGCTTAACGAGAAAGTTAATAAAGCTCAATAGAAGAAACAGCTAATTTCTGGACAAAACAATTATGAATTTACCTAAGAACTGATGTCGAAAAATTTGTTTTTCTTTAACAAAAATTTTTCAGTTTCACCAAAAAATGTTCCGAAGGTTGACTACTTCACTCCAAGTATAGAGGAAGCAATTGAAAAGCACCAGAAGAGGGTAACTGAACGACGTTCGTAAAACCTCAAAAATATTTTTCAAATTAAGCAAAACATAAGCTCAATAGAATAAGAAGCATTAATATGTTTACAGAAAGAGCAAACGATTAAAATTCTTCGTTCGAAACAAATTTCCTAAACAATGACTAATTTAAACCAACAGTTAAATTGAAAAAACACTATTGAAAATAAACAAAACAATCAAATTTCTTCATTACACAAGTTTGAAACTTTGAAACATGGAGAACTACTCATGCAAATTCATATTTAAGTTTTAACTAAAATCACCACAAATCGGAAAAATTAAATTGTAAAAAGTTTTTATTTAAGAGCAAAAATAATTTGCAATAAATATATGTAATTTCAATTTAAAAAAAACACACAAAAGATGTGTTAAAATTTGATAATTTTTAAGACATTTTTTCAAGGCGCGCATAAAATTATCATTTTAGCGTTTTGCGTGAAAACTAAAACATTTTYTAAATTAGGTTTTTTGTCTTATCCAAATATGATTTTTTATGTCTTTTTGCTTTATTAGAAATTTACGAAAGCAAATTCCTTCTTCGAGATTAATCATATTCAATTCAGTTACTTAAGTAAAATAATTTATAATTTTAAACTAAAATTTTGAAGTATTGCCCAACGAGAAAGTGAATAAACAAACCTTTACTGCAGGAAATTAATTTATGGCCAAAAGAACAATAAATTGATCAAAAAAACTGATGTAGAAAAACGTGATGAAAAAGATTACAATTTTCCAATTAGGCCAAAAAATATTCCAAAGCTTGACAAACACATGAAAATTTTTCAGATGAGCAACAGGAAAGCTTTCAAATTGGAAAAACATTTCAAAATTAAGTAAAACATAAGCTCAATAGAAAAGTAAAATGTTTAGAAAAACATGAGACGATTGAATTTTTCCTACTGATAAACGTATGGCCATGTGGTCGTTTATCAGGTTATTGCCTTTTTTATTAATATATTAATGGAAAATTTTGAAACAAATTTCACAAATAATTGCAAATTTAAACCAATAATTTAGTTACGATATCTTGACGTATTTTCAATTTATAATCCTGATAAACGAAAATTTGATGATTTTATATCAAATCTTAACGATAAAGAACCAACTTTTGAATTCACTATTGAAAAAGAACAAAACAACAAAATATTAGGCAAATCTAAACAATCTATCAAAGCAAATCTATCAAAAATACAACGAAACTTTAGGCAAATCTGAAACTCATTTAGGTCGATATTAAAATTTCAGCTGAAATCTTTTGATATTGATACATTTAATGAACCAAAAAAAAAATTGTAATCAATATAATTCCATTAAAAAAACATATACATGTATATATATATAAACCTAATAATAAATTTCGATCATTTTTAATGCATTTTTGCAAAACCCGCATAAATTTGGACTTTTGACATTTTGCGTCAAACTAAAAACATTCCTCAAATGATGTTTTATATTTAAAAAAATGCGCAATTTACGGCTCTATCCTGGACTTACAACTAGAGTTTTTTTACAGCTTAACTGGTTCTCTAAATATGAGCCAGAGACTAAGAGCGGTTTTCAAAACGCTCGATAATTGCGAATTTTTGCATTTTGCCTGGAAACTCAAAACATTTCTGATACGATTTTTATATCAAAARGTGCACATTTTAGGGTTCTATACCGTAATGGTAAACCTTCAGGGCTGAACCGCGTCTCTAAATATGAGCCAAAGACTCAGAGCGATTTTCAAAAYCTGCATTGATTTTGAATTTTCCGATTTTGGGTGAAAACTAGAAACATTCCTAATATTATCCCTATTCCTTCGACTGAGAATGGCTTGAATGAAGTTGAAAATTGACAATTAAAACCAAAATAAACCAAAAAATTTACAAAATAAACCAGTTACAAACCATTCCATTCCATTTTTTAAGTTAAGATCAAATTAAATAAGTAAGTAACAAGTTCAATATTAGAACCAGCTGCAGAACAGAAAATACTTCGAAGCAAAATTTACAAAACAAAACCGCATGACAAAATTGCAAATGGGAAAAACGTAATTTACAAAAAAATTGCCTTAGACATCAACAGAAATTAAATAAAATAATTAAAAAACTTCAATCCCAAACATATTTTTGAACATGCTTTTGGTAATTGCCAAAAAAACTCTCTAAATCAACTTCTGCCACAAAGAGTGGCAACGATCTATTTCTGTTTACTTTTAAGGCATTTGGATATAATTTTTGGATGCAAAAACAGTGGTGTCATTTTTCCTTCGGCTGATTAATGTGCGTAAAAAGTCCATCCCGTCCAGTGGTCTTTTGAGCGATAAAAAATTTCTTAAACTCATCAACTAATTAGCTGCTTTGACGTACGTCCCTGCCGTTTGGGGACCAAAATACGGGCAGAGATCTAATATTTAAATTAGACGTAGGCCTCCTCTTCTTTCCCCGTGGCAACCCTTATTCAGAACGGCCGGGATGCGTGTGCCCGTGTGTATTCGTTTTTACCTTTTCTACCCCTTTCGAACGCCCTTAATTAGTAAAAATTTCCGATCTCTAACTTTGGCCCCCGTTCCCTCAACTGATTGATTGTAGCCTCGGTCTGAAAGGGTGTTTTTTCAATCGCTATCCTGAATTTTTCATATCTCACTTCTGAGCCGACACGTGATTTCCATTTTTAGGGGGTTGGATTAATTGATGCGAGTGTTTCCCGTTCACTTTTTATTGTGTCTTGACGTTTTTAAGTGGCCCTGCCACCATAAATATCCAGATATGGATAATAACCGAATGCCGATCCACTCGCCAATTAATTTAGCGGCTAAATTCAATCACAGTCGTCTTAAATTCGTCCTTTTTGTTCCACGCCAAAAGCTATTCATTCATCATCATTACTTCGTACGGGTGGTAAGGGTGGCATGTGAACCGAGCAAAAACAAAAAACAGAACAAATGCTATCTAATCTGATTATATTGCTTACTGCGACGGGCTTTATGCCTTATTCTTTCAAAGCGATTTTAATTTTAGAAGCGAAATTTATGGTGATTGGGCGCGTTCTAAGTATGACGGCGAAATGAGGGAGAAAAATTTTATTGGTTCTGCTTCCGTCGCGATGAGCCGAGTTCGAGAAGCCAAAAAGTTTAATGAATTATAATGAAAAGTTCTATTGGCTACGAATACGATTGGCCGTGTGAGTGAAATAACAATAGCGGAAAAATTTTATGACAAACCCAAACAATTTGAAACTGAAAAACTGATTTAGAAGTCTAAAATGCAAAAAGCGTCTAAAGGATTTTTGATGCTGAAATTATGCAATTGGAAATATCTGGTAAATGAGTTGGAATTTCCCGACAGGAAAGATCTCGTTTCCGATGGGAAGCACTATCAAAAGCCTATGCAACATCTTTAAAAACGACCACTTTATACTCTTACTAATTCTCAAAAATTGGTAATTGGTGAATGAAAAATTTTATTTGATCAATTTCATCTCCCTGAATTCTTAAACTCAAGATAATCTTGGCATTTTGAATCGGAATTTTCCACTTTGCTTCGTTAATCTTGTATGGATTGTTTTTCCACTTTGCATGGATTTGCGGCCGTTTTCTTGCCATTTTTATGCGTTTGTTGGATGGATGCTGTATTGTATAGTCAGTTTTCAGGGTCTCACTTTTGTAATCAGTGCAATCAGTTCTGTTTTTCTGTAGTATTGTTTAGTTTTCTCTGTTGCGTTACATTTTTGCCCCAGTTTTTGTGCTGATGCTCTTGCTTTTCTAAGTAAATTATCGAAAATTATTAGTTTTTCTTTTCATTTCTGTACTGGTATTTTGTACACATCGCAAATGTTTTAGTCGTTTTTTAGTTGCTGATGAAAGTTTTCAAGAACTTTTACCTTATTGTTTTTTTTCGGTGGTTTGTCTTCTTCATTCGTTATTCGTTATCTGCTTACTGCGTTATTGTTAGTTGTGATTTTATGCAATCGGAATCTAAATTCCGATTGCATAAAATGCGAAAAAGATGCGGAAAAAGTGACTGTAGAACTTAATTTCGTACAAACGAATAAAACCAAAATTTTACTGTAAAAAATATATGAAATTAAATGTCTCAAAAAAGCGACGAAATCAGCGACAGATGTGACAACAAAAGCAATCTAACTGGCCACTCAAAACAAGAGTTAATTCTACAGGAAAATGTAGGTAGTTTTCTGTAGGAAAAATAACCGCCCGCCTTTTTCAGGGTTTCAACAGCCGAAAAAGTAGATTTAACTATTAGCTGGATTTTTTAAGTTGAAGTTCCAATATCTGCCAAGTAAGCTACAGATGAACATGTAGAACCTGGACTTGATTCGTCTGCTCATATCAATCTTTACACAAATCACGGATTGAACGCAGCAAATTTTCTTCGAAATTTTTAGCTGAATTCATTTGCTTTTACTTAAATTGATGCACACAAATATGGTGCAGAAACGAGATCACGTAATTAACAGAAAATTAAACAAGATCGTCGATTATAACAAACTTGACAGGCTTGAAGAAGAGCCAAAGCACAAGGCATTTTTTCCAAAATCCACAAACCGATTTAATAGGCAAAATTTTCTCGTAAAATGGAAATCATCCACTCGGCTGTGACAGTTTAAAATAAACCTGCCAATCCAAATAACTTAATATGCTATCTTTACAATTAGTACGTTATTAAAGATTGACGTTGATCTGGAATATCGAGCAGTTTTCTCGGGGGAGCAGGAATTTAACGTCAATTTTAGGGAATTGTTTTACGGTTTCAGAGCTTCTCGATCATGGACGGCGTGAAGCTGGCTTTAATCACGAAAGTCGTTATGGAAAAAGACTGATAAGCGATTGAAAATGTATCCTTACCCCACAATATCAATAAGTTGGTTTATACCCCCACAATATCAGGAAAGAAATCGTACATAGACCATCCGAAGGAGAAGTGTAGATACTTCCAGAATGGCACTGAAACTGCTTATTTCATCAAAACTCTTTTGCTAGTTTTAAATAGTTTCTTATCCTCATCCAGTTGTTTGAGGCGTGAAATATTTCGTAGGTTTTCCAAGCAGACTTTGGGGATGTTGTTTAAAAAAAGCCCTTAAATCGGAAATGATTGAAGCTGGAAGCGACCTGGGCGGTTTGAAAAACGGCACAATTGACTCGGGTGTAATAAAAATTAAAATATTCAGGACCGACCGTGGAGAAATTAGAAATTCAGAAAGCGGGGAATAAACATAAACCCTTTCATAGCTCGATTTTAGCGGGCGGGTGAAATCAAACATTTTTGGGTTTATCTTAATGAAATTTTCGTACGTGTACACACGACGGCATCAGCGAGGCGTTGCTAGAGTGACTCATTTCCATAATTGATTATAAATATGTGGCGGCGCTGTTTTAAAACCCTTTTCCTGCATCTCGAAGGGAGAGACTGGACAGGGACGTGCCCATTTTTAATCGTAATCTTCTGCCACACAGATTAAACCGGCAAATATTTTTTTGCAGCTTAATCGACCMSTGAACATCAGAAAGTCGTCATTCAGTTTTATCTTTCAGTTTCAGCTTTTTATTCACAAATTTCACAAATAATTTTGAATTAATTAGGACACAGCAMTAAAACTATTCTGCTTGGAAACATGCCCTGAGAAAMCAATATGCATATATTTTTTTAAACTGAACTTGTTGRCCAATAAAGAAAGTTTCAGCTTTTATAAATTCTGCAGTTTGATATCCTTTTRAAATTTCTTTAGAAACAGCTCAGAAATTYCCTGAGAAATGATCAGATTTGCACAAGTTTCWTTTTTTGGGAGCAAATAAAGTTTATTTAGGCTTTGAAAAAATCTGGAAAATTGATTTGGGCTTTCTCAGCATATATTTCAAAGTAGGATAGTTTCAAGCTCCAAAGAAACCTTTGTCGCTTATTATTAATAAAAACAAAAAAGTTTATTCCAGATAAGGAACTGAAAGAATTTTCATTTGTCGAAAAAAATTGTTTCTGATCTTGCATAGAGACATGCCCTGAGAAAACAATAGTCAATTTTGGACGTTTTTTAAGTGCAAGTCTTTATTTATCCGTAAATAACAAACTAATAAAATCTTGCTAACAAAAGTGCCCTGAGAAATTTAATTRTTTGGYTTCCGGAACTGATGCAATCCTGCTCAGAAATATGCCTTGAGAAATCTATATACAATTTTGCGATAAAACGTTTCAAAATYATAATTTATCGGGGAACTGAACAGGAAAAAGTTGCGAGCCASAAATAAAATATTGTTGTSGACTAATAAAGAATATTTAAYTTTCTGAATCTGTGAAATTGATTATTAATATGTTTTTCAGCAGAAATTTATTAATTCCGTGTCCTAAATATCCTGTTCCRGTTTTCATSAATKATAAGCTGGGATATTTTWRTTTTTATTTTTTTTMGATTTTTCAGGGCATGTCTCGAAGYAGGATGRTATTAGATYCTTGSAACAGCTCAAGAAAGAAAAAAAAATCTCAGAAAAGATAAAATAAATCACATATTTWTCGAAAATTGAAACAATATTSATTAKCTGACATCAATATTTTGCTTGGGGCTMTTAACTAARACCAACCTGCCTTAATATGCCCTAAGAAATCAATATTAAATTGTGCAGAAAACAGTTACAAAAAATTACAAAAAAAGTTTCTAAACCGGATGGTGTTCATTTCGAGACCGAAAAAAAATAAATTTCAGCCTATTATTCATAAAAAATGCTCTAAGAAATTAATAGTCAGATTTTTTGAGAACGCAGGCAATTATGGATCTGTTACCATCCTGCTTATAAACATGCCCTGATAAATCAACTCAAAATCATCAAATCAAAATCAATTTTGCATACTTTTGTCTACTGCAAAAAATTGAAAAATTGAACCAAAATTTGTCCGCAAATAAAAGTAGTTTTAGYTTTTTTCATCTRCAAAATTAATTATTTYTCAGGGTATATTTCTAAGCGTGATGGCATTAGTTTCTCGAGTAACAGCACAGAAACATGCCCTAAGACCTAATCGATTTTGMTCTTTTTTCATAAACTGTTTTGATTAGAATTATATGCACCCTGCTGAGAAACATTGCCTGAGAAATTAGTAGTTCATTTTGCAGATTTAAAGAAACTGAAACAGTATTTAATCGCCCTCAAATAAAAACTGTTTCGGTCTTTAAAATAATATACAAATTTAATTATTGATTTGATTTCTCATGGCATCTCCAGCGTTTCTGAGGAGGATGGTGTTAGTTTCCAGTCCCAAATAGCTAATATTGCAGCACATTATTTCTAAAAATTGAAAGAAACTATGCCGATTTTTGAAAACTGAAAAGATTTTCTCGAGAAATATGTCCCGAGAAATAATAAGTTTGCTTTCTCTTCTTCTTCTTAGGGCTGAATGGTACCAGTTTCTCAAATAATCTGTCTTTGTCTTTAATATTTTCATTGCCTCGATATTTGTTGATTGTATTTGCTTTAAAATGTGTGCGTTCTAATAACAAACTCAAACTGAATAAAAGCATTGTAATGAATATCGAAACGTTCCTACGTATTCATTGCCCATTAAATTATTGAAATATTATTTACGTGTTGAACTGCAACTCGAAGTGCATATTGTATTCAATTTATCGACCATTTTATTGTAGGAAATGCTTTTGGACCATTAACAAGCTGTTTTTATTAGTGGTTATTAATAATTTTGTTGATTGAAAATCTACATCCGCTACTTTTAAACAGTTTAAACATCATAGGAAACTTGACTTTCTCTAGTTTCTTTCTCGATTTTGCCACATTTCATTCTTTTAATCTTATGTTGCTTTGTTTTACTAATCGTTGAAGGTTTCTACACAAAATATCTGAATTATTTTTTTTAATCGAACTAAACCACTCAACCTGTTTACAGTATAATTATCCCATTAATTCTGATACCTTTCACTCAAGAAAAAATGATGTTTCGCTCTTTTTTCCTCATCGAAATTGTGAAAGTAAGTACATAATACACATTTGTATCGAAAATATTACACAGTTACTAAACAACCAATTTCGCAGAGTTTTATTGATACATTCTTAATAACGATTTAATGCGATTTAATTGAATATAATTGGTAATTTATTATTTTATTCGGCATCCTGTTTACGAAATTACCTTTACGATTCAATAATCTGTTTAATTTGGGAATCCTGGTTACGTAAAAATCGAGTTAATCGAAAGTATTAAACACTATAATTATGTGTTTGTTATTTTGTTAATAAACGGAACTTTAATATTTTCCGATGGTGATTCAAATTTATTTTGCTGTTTTAATAGCTTTGACTGATTCAGTGCACACTATCGTTTGTTCCATTGAATTGGTTATTACAGAAACGAAGAATTGTTCAGATGAACTCCCGAAGTTTTTGGAATTGAAACTAGTTTTACATTGTGAGCAATTCATTGTGTATATTTTCCTGACTGTATTTCAACTTAATTCAAAAGAAATTCCTGGGTTCCAGACAACTTTATTGTTTTTTGGCAAGCCATTGTGCAATGGCCAAATGTGAAGGTAGAAACAACCATACATACAAACTGATGATGGTGGAGAAAAACACCGTTTTTGTAACATTTTAAATGGTAAACAATAAAGTTGACTGGAGCTCAGGAATTTCGTTTGAATTGTGGACAATTTTTCGTCCAAAAATCCATTTGGAATTGCAAAATTAAAAATAATACTTTTGTATCCTCTTTTTTTCAATTTTCCAACTGAAACAAACGGAACATTATTCAGCAAGTATTATGTTAACGCTGATGAAACCACGGCCAGTTTCCTTATTAAATTAAAGAATTTATGCACCGAAACTGACAATATAATTTCGTTGTCGGACCTTGGAAATCGTCAAAATCGCGAATCCGTTAAAAAGTGGACGATTAATAATTATAGCGGTTGCAAAGATTTCGGTTAAGACGAGCTAAGCAGAACACACATACTCTACACACATGAACAATGGGCAATAAAAGAAAAAATAAAACACTCAGTGAGTTATTGAAGCGCATCGAGCCGTAAGAAAACATTGTTAATCACTTTAGGGGGAAGAAACAACCTGTATAAATTATGCCGATGATTTTTAAATTTTCTTTCGCTTCACGGACGAACAAATAAATGTGTGCGTAGTTTTATACGCGATGATTGTTAAGATTTGTCTGAAAATTCCTGGATTTTAAGATACAGTTGTTCTAAGCTGATCAGGTAGCTGAGACGCCCAAACAATCACAGTTCCAACAAATTCTTCCGATTGGCTGCAAATACACATAAAGGTGTGGAAATCATCAGCTTTTATCAGTGTGTACTGTTTGCGCACAGTTACAAAACGATTTCGAATGAATGGCAGTAAAAGTTAAGCCACTTTATTTGCGCAATGATTTATTTATTCCGCCAATAAGGGCATTAGACGAACGGCTCCATACTTTATCTACGCTTTATCGCTTCGAGTGTTCATTTCTCTTATCTCTGATATGATTCCTCGATTTTTTAATGATTTATTGAGCCTTTGACAATGTACACAAGATACCGTATGCTGCAAACTTCGCTTGCGAACAGGGGCGTCGACTACAATGATATTTAGAAGCACCAAAGTGCTGGCTGATTTTTTCCTGCGGCCTTAGACTGCAGAACAGTGCCCAATTAAAATGAAAGTTTGTCCATCTTTTAAAGACACTTTGGAGCAATCGAAGAGGAGTTGATTGATACCTACTGATGAGTTTGCGTTCTTAAAGCAGGTTTTATGAAAAACATTGTGAAACAGCCTTTGTGGTCCCACGACGTTACTGAGTTAAATTCAGTCTATCTGGAATGTATCATGCATGTTTACCTGGCAGGTTAAATCAATGTTTACCACATCTACATTCATATTTTTTGCTTTACGTTATACATTATCATTATCAGGGATTAAGTGACGCCTGGTTTGCATTTGGGACAATAAATTTATTAACTTTAATTTATTTATAATATCATTCACCTGATATACCACAGATTGTTCTGTTATTAATAATAATTATCAGTTATCAAGACAGTCATTTTAATTTCGCGTAAGGTAAAGCATTGGAATCGGTCGAGAAAATGGCGCAAGACAAACTCCAGGTAAGGTGATCCAGGATTTCTTTCAAAGCTATTTTGTCAATATTTAAAGCATGCTTACTCAATGTGTCATACCAGAAATTTGTAACTTCCTCCTCCTCACTCAAATAAAGACAATCTGTTATTTGCATTCAAAAAAACCCTCAATAATCAGGCATTTTTTTGGTTTTTCGGTCTCAAACCCAAATCTTCCTAATGAATCAATCGCTGGATTAAATCAAGACGTGCGTCCCCTCTTTTGAGTAATCACAAGGGCGGTGGCCACACAATAAGTCATGTCGCTTATTCAGACACAAAAACCAAATCCCTCGATTTCTAAGCCTGATTTTGAGTTATGGCTTTCGATATTTCATGGTTTCGGATTCCGTAGGGTTTTTTGCTCACTTTTGTCCCAGTTTATATAATTTCTAAAACCGTTAACATTGTTCGAATTTGATGCTTTATTTGCCACGATTTACCGTATTATTTTTCTAAGGATTTGCATTCAATTAATTATTGCGCGTTAATGTATTTGCACGAAACGTGTTTGCTGCTCTATTATCAGAAGATTGTTGCTTGTACGAATATTATTTGATTTAGACAGTTATAAATAAAATGTTTAAAATTTCATTCACACCATTAAACAAGTTTGCGCAAACTTTTAGGCAAGCTTAGTCTTTTCATGTTATAAAACTTTGTAGTTTCCCTGTTTAAGAAATAGTTTGCTAATGTTGAATTTAAATGCAAGTCTTCAAGGTTTATGATGTTATAATTGAAGACATGAAGATGTTAAATGAAGGCAAAGTTAAGGGTCTTAACGCTGAAGGTGATATTGCCAAAGTGCGAAAAGTCTGAGTTTTTCTCGATATGTTCTAAAATCCCTCAATCGTCTTCCGTCTTTTCTGAGCTTATTTTAAAATATTTTAAAAATTCTCATCTGTTCTGTACTCATTTGCAACTTTTGCATTGGATGAACAAAAGATAGTTTAATAAGCTGCGAAAGTTTCGATTTGCGCTCATAATCTGGAATTTTTCGGCAGTTTTCTTAACTATTCATGGAAAGAACATTTTTTAATGCCTCTTAAAAAATTAATTTGTCAATATCCAGAAAATCAACAAATTTTTTCACTTGCACTTGGGTGAACGAAAGTCAGTCATTTGCAAGTTTTTGCATGAATGAACAAAAGATGGTTTAATACGCTCTGAAGGTTCGATTTGCCCAAAACGGAAACCGTTTTCTTAATTGTTTAAACACTTTTCAATGCGTCTTCAAAAATTGATTTTTTGATATCTAGAAAGTCCACAAACTTGTTTTGCACTGACTGAGGAAAGGTCCGCTTATTAAGCCCTGGTCAGTTTTGATTTTATTTATGAAATTAGTAAGGTTTTCAAGCTTTTAAACGAGTGGCTTGCGTTCAAACGTTTCGCTAGCACGAGTGGCTTGCTTCTTCAGAGGTGTCCACATGTGGCACAGCTGGAAGTCCGAAAAACCATTTTAACAGTAGATGCAAAACTCTAAATATTTTGATAATAACAATACAAATTATGTTTATCCAAACGAAATTATACGTAGATCACAAAACAACGCCACAAAAAAAGCGCAAAACCTTTAAAAAAATTAATTTAATTAATGGATAATTAATAATTAATGGATAAGAAAACTGGAACATAAATTTAATTTTAATTTTTTAATTTTTTTTCAAAAATGTTTTTGCTCTAAACGGAACGTCTCTCGAAGCCTTTTATAGGATTTTACAGCCATGTGAGTTAAGGAAAATTAAACTCATTGCTTAAAAATGTAACAGAAGGATGTCTCTCGGTCAAAATGTTCTAGAAAATTCGACAGTTTTTCCACTATAAAGAAACTGATCAAATTGAACTAAAACCAACTTAAAATCTGGAAAAATCTTGAACAGAAAAAAATCATGGCTAAAAGTGCAACAGAACGATTTTAGATCAAATTGTAATAAAAATTTTGATGGTTTTTCCGCTACAAATAAAACTAAACAAATTCAACCAAAAGCAATGACGAAAAATTCTCAACAGAAAAAGACAATTTTATGGCTTAAAAGGGTTTTAGATCAAAATATTCAAATAAATTCGACAGTTTTTACGCTAGAAATAAAATAAACAAATTGAACTTAAAATCTGGAAAAAGCCAGAACAGAACAGGAAACTAATTGCGCAAAAGCGCAACAGAACGATTTTATATTAAAATATTTTAACAAGTTCGACAGTTTTTCTGCTACAAAATAACTAAGACCAACTTCAAATCCATTAAAATGGAAGTAGATTTCAGCTTTCGAAAATTTAATATTTTTATATTTATATATTAAATATTGTATTTTACATATGTAAAAAATAGGAAGAAAATTTAAAATTTCAGCTAAAAGATGTGCAACCTTTTAAAGCGACATAGGAGGACAAAATTTCCAAAATCTCAATAATAAATTACATTTTCTAATGTTTTCCTGTAACATATCATTGTTTGGATTTTGCTTAAAACATTATTTTGAAAATAATGTATTTAGTTATTTGTGTGTTTTCACTATCTAATCCGAGCACTTTTTCATACACGCATTTCTTTTGGGAAAATATTTGCGTGTAGGTAAATGCACCTGTGACTTGACCTATTCCATTAAAAATTTGTTTGCATTTTGTTCTTGTATTTCTATAGTGAAAATATCGAAACAACTATTCATTTTATGGATGGAAAGCCTATGGATTTTCCGATATTAATGCAGAAAGCCATCACGCTAAACTCGAATCAATAACTTTAAATTCGCCACCAGGATATCCCCCAGAACACAATCAAATTTCCTTCGATTTCTGCCACCCTCTGCCCTGTTAAATACACCCCTTTCCTTATTAATACTCACGAAATAGACAAAGATAAATAGATAATAGAATCAGGACCGGACTGGCTAAGGAGAATAAAAAAGTCGCCCACAGGGGCTTGAAACCAGATTCTTAGTTGGTCTATTATAGTTAGAAATATGCGAAATTGACGATGATGTTTTATGTGTGTGAAGTTCTAATCACAAATTATTGAATGCAGTAAACAAACTGAAATTGTGGAATCTGTGGGGAAAATAAACCTAATGGAACAAAATTTCGCTCAATTGGCTCGTATTTAATAATTAAACGTTTCCTGAATCAATGCCAAAAAACGTGGCAATTTTCGGTTAATCAATTTAATCGGAATGGCCTATTTTCTAATGACTCTTCCACATTAGAGCGAGGAATGTTTGCTCGATTGTAATCAGTTTTATTTTAATCCCGGATCTGATTTCATAAGGACGAGTTCAATCAATTACTTATATCGAAAATAAAGACATTTCCGTAATCTCTCTTCAGCCCTATTTTGAAGGCATTGATTAATTTGCGGGACACGCAAGATCGAACCTGTCGCCCTTTCGAATCGGGGTTTATCTGAACGTGCAAATCTATCATAGATTTTTTACGGATATCGATATCAACAAAGATTCCGTGGACTGCAACAGTTGGAAACAGATTTTAAACTTCTCTAGAAGGGATTAGGAAAGCGTTTAGATGGCACCTACATTTGTGTAAGTAAAAAAACACTCAAAGAATTTTTCCATTTATTGCAAAAGTGATGGATAGAAACGGAAAGCTTTGGAGAAAAGGCGATGAAAAACAATATAAAAAACCTCAAAAATCGGTTATGAGGAAACGGCCTTTATTGACAATTGCAAAAGTCTAAGCGTCTACATTGGAACAACAAAAAGATCATAATGCCGATGAAACTGTAGATGAGGACAACGAATTATTTTCAAGCAACTTTAAAATGAAGACAATCATCTTAAAGACTTCAACTACCTCTGAAGATGCAAGCTGCTGGTACTTGCGAAACGTAAGGCAGAAGTTCTTGTTCACCACGACCTACAAGCCGAAAAAACTCGCTAGTTTCTAGCAACGGCCACGAAAGCTTAACTCTTTTGATATCCAGCCCAGTTTACCCACAAACCTTGTTATTATTATCCCGGTATATTCAAACAATCCTAGAAAAACTTTGAAGAGGATACGCACTATTAGTGTAATCTTTTTCGTGCAAAAGCTGTAGCCAGACTACCGAGGTTTACGAATAATGAATAATCTTTCCCCAGATCAGCGCCAGCCTTAGGTGTAGCTATGGCATAATAAAGATTTGATATGGATGAAAAATGCAAATATTTACCAGACCTAGTTAAAATACATATATGCAGATATTAATTTGCCTTTTGCGTTATTTTTGCACCTACTTCCATTTTCGCTCCACAAATAATAAATGATTGGTCTGTGCGAGGCTGAAAACGTATATGTTAATGAAAATCCTTGATCCAAATTAAAACCGAAACAATAAATTTTATTGTTTATTCTAAAACCGTAGAGCAATAGATGTCGAGATATGCCAATCCAGATAACAATAAAAATTAAATTATAGCGAATTTACATAATTCTTGAAAAATAAATGGAAACTTTTATTGTAGCAGATTGAGAGATTACATTTCCTAATTGTTGAAAATTTTAGGCAATTCATGAATCCGTTTCTTCATATCATATGCTAATCAGCAGCATGATTCTAAATGTTCACGGTTGCGCAAATATATTCCTCATCTTGTTTGCATTTGGCTTTATCTATTTATTTTCCCATCATGGTTAGTGGAACTTTATCTGAACTAAACGGGTTCCAGTGCAACTAAACAGAAAAAAATTACCAAATCACCAAAAATTTTAATAAAATGACACCGAACACGCTGTATTTAATTGCCAGTTTAAAGCCCAGAAAATTGGGTCTTATTTGAATAATTTACGGCCATCAATAAAACCACCCAAATCTAGCGTAGATTAAATCCTCCCACAATGCAAGTAAGCATACGGTCACCAGTAAATCCTTAAGCGGATTATAAGGCAATAAAAATTGCCAAATCTACGCAAAATCCAAAACGAATTCGAAGAAAAATACACCAATAAAACCAAATAAAAAGCACCTGTTTTAGGGCAATGTCGCATGTGGTACAATTTGCGTCAGACAAACGCAACTAACAATCAGATTTCCATTAGGAATTAATCCCATTCTTAATCAGCTGTTGTTTGGTTTCAGATTAATCATCTATTGGAAGAAGTGCAAAGACTGCAGGGCTGTATTAGTAAAATTCAAGAGTCGTCCATTGCTCGAATTACGCTTCTAGAGGAGCAACTAGAACAAAAAAGACTACACATAGTAAGATTAGAAAGTAAGTTGGACTTGTACAAAGACTACGACGAACTGAAAAGGCAAGTCACCATCCTCAAGTCTGATCTGGTGAACAATCCGCAAGGCAAAGACATCGAGCTGCTGTTAGAAAAGACGAAGATTCAGGTTCCGGAGCTGAGAGACAAAAGCCCATCGAGGGAGAGTGAAGGTTTGTTGATGGTTGATATTTAATGGAAAAGGAGTTGATGCGGTTCATTATTAACACCGATGGGTCCGGTTGAACTGAGTAAATCGGTGATGAAATCGGAAATAGGATGAATTCTATCATTCTCATCAATGGATCCGGAAATATCAAAATACCTGCTAATATAGAAATAAATTTGTAATTTTAATTCTTTTCAGCCTATACGCTATCCGGTTCCCAATCTCTTCACATGATTTTGACTAATAGTTTCCGTTTTTCACGCGCCACCGCTTCTAATTTATAGAGTTTTTATTTCTCTAATTAGAACCCCAAATAAATTTAATATAATTGTTTTCGAGCTCATGAATATGCGACAGATAACACTGGCTCGTTTTATTTTCGGGGATTTAATTAACTATACTTATTGTTTGCGCTCAGCCGGATTATTAGGCATATTTCTCACGTAATTATATTTCTTCGAACAATTTCTAAATAAATAAATGTTCCATTCTAGGCATCGTTAATTTGAACGAACGGGAATTCCGATTAAAAATCTAACATAATTAGACCCGCTTTTATCTCATGTATGTATGTGCTTACATATGCGTATTTTCGATTCCTTCGGTTACCAAGAAAAAATATCACAAAACTGTGATTTCGTTTCTAATTGGACCGAAAACTTGTGCATTGAATTATTCAGAGAAATAGTGAGCATTACTTGCCGAATAAAACGCCCAGTCATTTTTTATTAATTCGGTTTTTATATGTGTTTTCCATTCACACTTGGGTATGAAAGTGTTAGCTAAAGATTTTTGCAAAGTTGGTGTGTTTTAAACAAAATTTATATCTGGAAATTGGCCTTTTTCGGGTCAAGAAGCCGGAAATTTAGCGCAGCAAAGCACATCTAAGTTTGAGTGAGTTTGCATGCTAATTGCGGAACAATTTGGCAGGAGAATTATACTTTTGTCTTTTTCATAGAAATGGGAGTTTTGAAAAGATTATCTGTCGTATTATCTAGTTGCCTCTGAATCACAAAAGTGAAGTTTTTTATCATGTTCTCATTAATTCAAGATTTATTGCAATCGAAATTCCAAAAAGAAACGATTTTTTCGACTCTTCAAGTACTCGAACTAGCTTACATGTGCTATTTGTTATAAAAAGGGTTTTTATTTAAAAACGAATCACCTTAAATAATGTTTCAATTTGAAAATTTATACAAAATACATCCACTTATACAAGAAGAGGGAACTTTTTCTGAAGACTTTAAAGACATGCAAATTATTGCTTAGCGAATAACGGGGGACATTTTCAACAATTTGCAAAATCATTTAAAAAACTCAAATCGACCAATTACCATATATTTTGTAGATTACTATTTACGTCTCAATATATACATATTTTCTCTTATAAACCCTCACCGATCATCTTTTTGCCTTCGCTCTTCACATATGAGTCTGAAAGTATTAACTAAAGATTTTTGCAATTAACACAATTTATACATGAAAGTTTGATTTTTCATTTGTGTCAAGAAACTGGAAGTTTAGCAAACTGGAATCAAGGAAAATAAGTTATAATGAAGTTGAAAATAGCTGATAATAAAAATATTAAAAGTGCAGCATAAGTAGAAACTTCTTCAAAAATTCTGCAATTTTGGAATCAGAAATAAAACAACCTTTCAAAGTGCCAAAAACCGCCAGCTTGTTATGATAGTTTTTCAACCTTTTTTGGAAATAATTGCCCAATAGTAACTAGAAATTAAAACAACCACAATTTTTCTACCAAAAGTTGCTAGGTATTTTCAGCTCTAAAAAACCATGTAAAAAATTAGATATGGAAGCAAAAGCCACGTTTGCTAGCTTCAGATTTACTGTAGGAAGATGAACTTTAGAAAATATCGATCTAAACCTCTTGCAGAACGCAATAAATTGCAAAACCCGACCAGAAATTTCAAGTTGGGCCATTTTCAAAAAATCCTTGCATTTAATCCAGAGCAACTGAAAACTGGGAATTTTGTACAGTTTTAAACACGATCGGTAGCTAACACTGGGGTAAATTTCAATCTAGTAGGACGGCAGGCTGATTTTTCAGTTCACGTCAAACTTTCAGTTGAACCTGATAAAAACTTTCGTGCTGAGCCATTTTCAAAAATTTTTTGCGCCCAACCGGAAACAGGCAACAAAGTTATCGTTAGGCGCATTAACAACACAAACTTCACTCTACCGAACTGGTGAGTTAAAATACCAACGGGGAGTAAACTGATTGTTAAAAAATTTCGAAACTCTCACCTGAAACTGGCCAAAGTTTGCAAGTCGAGCGACTGAAAAATTCCTCACTCTTAACGCATATTCGTGAAACAGTTGCTCTTCCGGCAGTTAATAGCAGATGATTTGCTCCTCAAACCGAGTAACTTTCAAGCAAATCGCGCTTCAGACTAATTTTCAGAAAGTCAAAGAATTAATCTTGGAAAAGTCTAAGTAAAAATCGGCTGACCAGCTTATGCGTATTTTTAATACTTTGGTAGTATTTTAGTAATTTTGAGTCATTGCGTACCAGCAAATTTAAGTTTAATCAAGTAATTAAATCTCGATAAAAGATGATTTTGTATAAAACGCTTCTGAGGCGTCAAAAGGTTGGAGTGTCCTAAGGATTAGTTTGACTATTTATGCCCTGAACACTCCCTAGAAGTTTGACCACACCCGATAAATAAATTACATCATTATAACCCCCCAATAAAAAGCACGATGTTTTTTGATAAAAGCGTCTTAAAATGTGTAATTTATGAAGTAGTAAAACGATGGACTGTTGACTTTCTAGAGCCAAAATTCCCCGACACTTCTGGCCGATAGTCTTTAAACGTTGCCTTGATTCTCAGCTAACCTAGTTAGGACGGGACAAACCAAATTGAAATCCAAACGGCAAAATCGTCCTCGGTATAATGGCAATCATAAACATAATAACAATGAATTCAAGAACAACTGGAGAATGTAGCCGAATGTAAAACGATCTAAATCACCCAACATACATAAATTCATCAAGCCCGTAAAACGAGAGCGAATTTCAGCAGCAAAAAATGAATAAACTAGTTCCCATATGTATGTGGACATGGCTTCAGAACAATCCGTCTCGAAACTGGTAACAATAAAGTGACTTGTTTCACAAAACTGCCGCAATAAAAATAATAAAATCATATTGCCCAACCGGTTGTGCATTGAACAAATTCTAAGCCGCACTAGAAATTGAAAGTGGAGGCCGCCCCGTTGACCCGAAATGGTTTCTATTGATTTTTTCTTGAACGTTGTTGCGTGACCCGCGATTTTAATCTTCATGTTTATTAAAAACCTTTACATGTTTCTCGGAATGGTTTATTTCGGACTTATCAAGGTGATGCTATCATAATGTAGAATAATGGAGCACCGCCATCAGCTCCTTTCTGCCACTTAAGTTATCAAACAATTTAATAGGTTGACTTGCCGAAAGTTACCTAGTTTTGTTTCTTCCACTAACATTCATCTATTTTTCGTCCACTAACGCTGATATTCCGTTTAAAGGGCTAGTAAAAATTCTCATCTGTTGAGGTTGAAACTAACAGCATCATTTGTGACTAACAAGCTCTGCCTTCTTCTATGACTTGCCTTCTTTCCAGGGGTGACGGAACATCAATCAACACTCCAGCCCCCCACCCTGCCCATCACACCCCCCAACACCCTTCCGCATCCCTTTCAAAACGTAGACGCCTTCGGGAGTCTGTTGGGTGAGGAGATCGTGTCCTCGTGGCGAAAAACGATTGAATCGCATCAAAAATCACCCGCTTTACCTTCTTCAGATGGTCTGGTGAAGAGCACCACTCCTCTACTGGAGAACAATGCGGAGAAGAGCAGCACCGCCTCCACGCCCCAGCCCTTGGACACAACGGGCCAGCACAGTCCTCATGAAAATCTGGTGAATGGCAACCCGAAGAGTCCGCACGAGGACAACAACAATCATAACAATCACAACAATAACATTCCGCTGGCGGCCACTTTTGTGAACAACTTTTTGAGGTCGGACGATTCCCTCAAAAGTCCGTATCGATTCGACGAGCATCGGTCGCAGTTTAAATTCGCCGAAGATTTGGGAATGGCACCCGGATCGATGGTGGGTCGATTGGGGGAGAGTTTGATCCCCAAAGGGGATCCCATGGAGGCCCGGCTGCAGGAGATGCTGCGATACAATATGGACAAATATGCTTCGCAGAATCTGGGTAAGAATTTTTTTCGATATGCAATTTATCCTAACTTATGGTTGGAGGATGAAGTGTGTCTATGATGGTAATCTTCAGTCAGGTAGGAGTGATTCCAACAGTGTGTGACAGAGGCGGGTATAGAAGGATGGAGCTAATGTGGGATCAATTGTGTTTTTTGCAGACGCACGGTATTTTATTATAAACTTGTAAATCTCCTCAATACTTTGTTCAAAAAACGTGGCGCTCCAGATTTTTTGGTTAAAATCTAAATATTTTTTTACAATTTTACTTTAAAAATATTTTGGTTTGTAGCTTAATTTTTTAACATTCAGTTCAAGTGTAAACACATTTTGATTCGTTGTTTTCTGTGACAATCAATAAAGAAAACACACATCGATTCCTGTTTTTGCCAGTTTTTTCCAAAATGTTGCCAACATTTCGTCAATCCCTAATGAAGTTGCTTCTTTTTGTGAACATTTGAATTTTTCAATCATTGTTTTACATGAAAAATTGAGAAAATTTCAGCCAATTTAGTAATAGTATTTAGCATTAAGCAGTGCAGATTGTGCTAATTTTTTTTCAAACTGCTGGTGGTGTCACCATTTTAGCGCGGCCTGGTAAAAGCCCAGATCTAAAACCTATTGAGTATCTCTGAGATGAATTAGGAGGAGAGGTAAAAGTGTGTATAAAAACAAAATGTTGAAAACACATGGCAATTAGTAAATATGCTGTAATTTTGTTAATTTTTATGGCAAAACTATAATTTACATAAACAAATATTTACAAAAATGAAATGCACAGCGTGTTTAAAAAAATAAAGTTAGAACGTGGCTCGATGTTTCCTCCATTATTTGCCACAGAAACTGAATAATCAACATTTATTGCTTTGAAAATTACAGCCAAAGAATTAAGCTAAAAACGACTCAAAAAATCATTAAAATCGGTTATTTGAAATCAGCTTCGCCACTTTTTGAAACTGAGTCCATTTCCAAAATAGTAAGATTCAGATTCAGAAAATTTATCAGATGGATTCAGTTTACGAAAAGTAGCTTGCAAAATAACACTTCCTTGCGAACAGAACTGTATTTTTTTTGTTTTATTTTTTGCTACAGTTCTACAAAAAACACAACGATAGTAACATACTGCAATTATTAATTGTGCTGTAATTTTCTCAATTTTTAAGATAAAACAACGAATAAAAAAAAGGGATGTGCATAAAAAAGCGCAGTTTCACAAGGATTTACAACATTTTGATTTCAAGTTAAACTGGAATACACAGAGTGTGGCGAAAAACCAATAATAAACATGACTTGATGTTTTATCAATTATTTGCCATGCAAAATGCGGAATGAACATTTATTTCCCTTGAAATGATAGTAAAACAATTAAGCTACAAACGGCATCAAAAATCATTAAAATCGGCGAATTAATATAAAATGAAGAAGACTTTGAATTTTTCAAAAAATTTACGTGCGTCACTTTTTTTAAAATTAATTTTTGTCTTCCGATCCTCTCATTTAGTCTCTATAAATACTTTCTCTGGGTATTTGGGGAGGAAAATGTATACGCGATGAAACTCTGATAAATAAAAAACTGAATAAAAAGTGTAAAATCTCTGTCTATGTCTGTGTAAAATAAAGTCTTCTTAAAAATGTTCCACAAAGATCGCGTTTAAAAGCAAGTAGTTTTGCAAATAATACTTTCTTGCAAACATAATTCAATTTTTTTTGGCTTTCCTATTTTCTAGTTCTATCAAAAGAACAAATGGTTTAAAAAACATG
The DNA here is from genome assembly GCF_020466585.1 of Dendroctonus ponderosae. Classification (NCBI taxonomy): domain Eukaryota; kingdom Metazoa; phylum Arthropoda; class Insecta; order Coleoptera; family Curculionidae; genus Dendroctonus; species Dendroctonus ponderosae. The sequence continues at coordinate 6,070,333 of NW_026018611.1, forward strand.
GAAATTCTTAATTATGCTGTAATTGTGTTAATTTTTAAGATGAAACAACGAATAAAAAAGCAACATTTATTAAGAACTAAGCTACAAATGACAAAAAAAATCGTTAAATTCGGCCATTTAGTATAAAAGTTAGCAAACTTTGTGATTAAAGTTACAAAGTTAGTGAAAATAAACATTCTACTCGATAAAACTGTGGTAGCAAGAGTAAGACTCAAGAGTAAACTCTCACAAAACTATTCTTGAAAGATTGGAAATAGTTTGGCGAATAAGACTTTCTTGCAAGGAACATGTTTGCCATGCTTGATGGTTTTTCTAGCTTGCAAAGAAAATTTTAAAAAATTATTAGATTACTATCAACTGACTTTGTGAAGCCAGAATGGGTTTCTAGTCCAAGTGAGAAAGAGGTAGAAGGATGAAACTAATGTTGGCTAAACAAAAGTTAGGTATCCATCACAGATACAGTTCCAATTTCCGTTTTGATTTAGTTTGTGAGTTTTATACGAAAAGATGTTTCACTTAATGAAAGGAAAACAATAAAAATTGCATCAATGAGCTTTAATCGGACAAAAGCATCGACTTTTAAATAAAAAATCACATCAAAGAGAATAAATTCGCCCAACGAAGTCAAAGTAATCACATCTCATTCTGTTCGATATTTTCTCTTTTTGGTCTCATTTAGTAACCAATTGTTACTTTTGCAACTCCTCTAGTATTTATTAACAGTGTCATTCAATTATCTGGACTTGATTAGTCTCAAAACCTCAAAAAGTCTTATAGACGTTCTTTCATCCAAAAACTAATTTTAAGTATAGTCTTTCCTCTATCAAACTGATTTTTTTTCAGACCTTTTCTAATTTAGTTTGTGAGTTTTATATGAAACGAGATTTTACTGAAATGGAAACGGGCAAAAATAGACATCTAAACAGAAAAACCATTTCAGAGAGAAACACCTAATTATCAAAGTATTCAAAGTAATCACATCCCATCCGGCTCGGGTCTCGTTACTTCGGGTCTCCTCAAGTAGCAAAAAGTTACTATTACTAGTCTTGCAGCAACAGCAGGACAAAAAACTTGAAGAAATCTCATAGACATGCTTGTCCCCAACAAATATTCTTCAAAACTTTTCTTCTATATAAAAACCGGCACGTTTTTTCCAGATACTCTTCATATAGCCCGAAGGGTGCGAGAACTGTTGTCGATCCACAACATAGGCCAAAGACTGTTTGCCAAATACGTCCTGGGGCTTTCGCAGGGAACAGTTTCGGAACTTCTGTCGAAGCCCAAGCCCTGGGATAAGTTGACGGAAAAGGGCCGAGACAGCTACAGAAAAATGCATGCTTGGGCCTGCGATGAAAATGCCATTATGCTGCTGAAGAGCTTGATACCAAAGAAAGGTAAGAAAGACTTCGTTTTATGTTTTAGTTGAACCGTTGCAAGCAAGATTTATTGAGCCCCAAACACAACTGTGTGTTAGTTATAAAAATTATTTATAATCCTACATGTTTAATAAGCGTCTCTAGACTCAGCTAGACAGGAAACGTGATTCATCCGAAATTATTTATAACATGAAATATTCGAAATCCACGGTCTACCAGTCGACTGATTGCTATTTAATTGAATTGATTAGTTTTAATTTCGAGTAGAAACCCTCACGTTTAAAACAATTTAAAAGGTTTTTTTACAATGTAATTGATACACACGTGTGAAATGACTTGAGATTGATTCTCTCGTTCTGGACGCGTTAAGGAGCGATAGTTGATACATTTTTAATGATTTATTTGCTAGGAAAATACATTGATTCCCACTCGGCCAATTTAGCGCAAAACTGATTCGAACTGGTGATTGTTGCAAACCGAAAATCGAACATTGCCTCTAATTACTTCCACTGGGTACGTTAAATGCCATTGTTTCCCAGTTCCCATCGTTTTCTACAATATTGCAGAATAATTGGTCTGACAATATTTTCCTTAATTATTTTTTATGTCTTATTATATTAGAAATGTCACAATTATGCTGGTTGAGTAATTAGACTTGAGAATGGAGGTTACCTTTTACTAGAACAAATTACAAGTATTTCATTGGTTTACATGCATACATAGTGGAGGCTCATGGCCAATATCCTTAATGCCAATCATATAATAATAAAATTTTGCTGTGCATATATTTTTTTGGATCATCTATAGTGTGTTTATTTTGAAATTGCATAAGAAATCTGTGTATGTTGACTTTATTATTTTTTTTACATTTTTATTGCATTGTATTCGCAAATTCTCCTGCTCTGGATCCTATCTGTTTTGCCTATTTTTAGCTTTGCATTATTTAATAAATATGCGCTGTATGTAATGAGTAAAATGTGGCGCAGATTGGCATTTTTTTTATAAGTGCGCGTTTTTGTGCGTTTCATTATGTTTTAAAAAGGAAAAAATTGTCTGCATTTGTTACATTGTTTTTTATAAGTGCGCCTTTTAGTCAAAAAAAGACGAAATATTTTTATTTGCTCTTTACTTCCAAAGCGGTTGAAATTGGCACTAATTCACCCAGAAAACACGAGCAAAACCTGCCAGATTATATATTCAGTTTTTATTCAAGAAGAACAATTAAACTTTTTACGCGTCGTAAAATACAGAAAGTACCGGTTTCGGGAGTGTTATTTTAAGGCTAAACCCAGCTGATGAGACCTAATAGGGTCGAAACCAGTTCTGGAGGTGTCTGAGAAAGTAAAACACCTGGAATTGCAAAATTTCACTGCATTTATGGAATTCGTATTTAGTTTTTCTTTGGTGCTTTATTTATCATTTCAACAGCTGTTTGCACTTAATTAATATCGCTCATAGAGTGTCATAAGTTATTTCTCGAAATAAATTTAACATATAGATTTCAATCGTCTAAAATCGCCAAAGATTAGCTATTGCCAACAGTTAAGTCAGGAGTGTTTTGGAAACAATTTTTGATAAGTTTAGAAAGTTTAATGAATAAACGTTAGGCTAAAATGTAGAACGGAGGTTTTTTTAATTAAAAATATATGGTATTTTTTGGAAAAATGGCCATCTTGCCAAGGCACGTTGTGTCAAAAGTCTTGATCTACAAGAAAGAAGGAAAATGTATGCATTCTGGCCATTAAAGTACCTTTTTTTGAAAAAATAGCAATGACTAATCTTTAGGACAAGAATACAACTTACCAACCAACAATAAAAAAATAAAGCATCTATTGCATGATTCAATAGAATAGAAGATTTTTTCAAATGCGAGATAAACGCACAATAAAATACGCAAGAGAAAGTCAACTTCGACGAAACAAAATGTATTGACAGGCGTTTAAACTCCTTTAATTTGTTAGATTTTTGTATTCACGAGCAGTATTTTACTATTGAATCCTCTAGTTATGAATCAAGAAAGTGAGCAAAATATTTTTTTCCAAGAAAAGAGTTTTTGAAAAAATTTTTGATTCTCTAACAGACATGGACTGGAAAAGCTCTAGTGGCTCAATCGTTGGAAATTTTAAAAAATCGTGATTTAATCGTTTGTCTGTTGGTTTTGTTAAGTAAAACTTCAGCATGTTTGCTCCTGGGTTTTTTTGGCCGCGCAACTTTGAAAAAACTGAAAAAACAGCTGTTTTATAAATTCTTAACCAATGTCCGTCTGCATTAACATTGTGCAGTTATCATTTCAATTAAAATTGGCACATGTCATCTCGATATTTCCAATTATCATGCACATGGCCGAAATTGCACAATTCCCAATTGAATCGAAAGAATGCGTTTTTGTGTAGCGATCGTTCTTCCGCAAAAAACAATATCCTGTTCGCATTAGTATCAATGGATCCCGTATTTGCAAATGACGTACTCATTTTCCATATTTTCACAATATTTTCCATCGGTTCGGTTTGCAGTGATGATTTTCTACCGATCGGTTTCGAAATAAAACCGGCAAAAGCCGCTGCTGGAAAATGCAGGATTGACAGCGAAGTGACCGCGTTAAATTCGTTTATTATTGTTTTTTTTTGTTGTCCAGTTTATCGGCGTTATTTACGCGCTTTTCAACGTATTTTTGCATGTAGACAAAACATTCTATTGAGTTATAGACAGTTCAATTCAGAATTCAGGTCAAAAAGTCCTCAGAACCTACAAGTCACTTAATAAAAATAGACCGAAATTTAAAAAAAATAGTTCAATTTGAACACAGTTTTCAAAATTGAGTAATTTTTATCTTTAAGTAATTTAACAGATTATGCGAAAGCGCTGAAAAATGGCGTGCTTGTCTCCTCCGAAATTACAAAGTCATTATTCCATCCACCTGGCCAAGGTTGTACCAAGTTTTTATCGGTTAAGCTCGATCTTATTTCCTCCAATAATTCTGTACTATTAAGTCATTATTCCATCATTAGGGGGTTTATTACTTCAATTATTGAAACATCTTTAAAATCATCGATTTGCTCTACAAATTTCTCGTCTTGTACGAATTAATAATCATCTATACCTGTCTAATTACACAGTTTACCATTCAGAACCCGATCAGGAATGATCGACATTAACAGTGAGGTGAAGAACAAAAATTAATAGCCGTACTCCTCAGTATACAGTTAAAACATCACGTGCACTACTTTTACTTCAATAGCACCTTTTTTTGTTTAATAGCCGAAGGTGTTTCGCTGTTTAATTGTTTCATAACACGAAACTCGATAAATTTTGACAATTACCGAAGACCTGCAGACGAGAGTATTTACGGGAATTTTTCGAATTTTTATGGGAAATGAACGATTAAAATAATTGCTTAACTAGGAATCGGCATCAGCCAGATAGTATGCGTTTATGCCCTTAGAGGAGGCGATAATCGCACGATAAAAGGCAATTTTGCAGCGTAAAATAATTCCAAACAAACGACTAATCGCATGTGACCGTCGCCGACTAATCGTGTAACAATGAAGCAACGCAACGATGTAGAAGTAGTTAGAGGTGACTCTTTTCTACCCTCTGAATGGCTCAAAATTCCTACAATTTATCATAATATAGCATCATGAACTGTATGGAAATATACAAACTTCCCAAATTTTCTTTTAGGTTTTAAGCTTCCTTATTACCTTCTTATCGATGAGGTTTGGGAAATGCTCTCTTATGCACCGCCCAGAACCGTTTCCCCACTAAAACTGGGCAAAATGGGCATTTCTTCATTTGCCATGATTTCAGCCGTTCCCATTCTTATGCCTGTTCGATTTTCTGTGCTGAAGCACATTAAATGTAGACTTGCTTGATCCTCTAGTTCCCTTTCTCTCTTTCTGAAAAGATGTTTTCTACACGGGAGTGTCCCATTACAAATCCCATCAGTCCTTCGTCTACTCCTGCTTGCTCAAGGTTCACTCTATTTGAGTTCCTGGACCGGCATTTTTCTTCTTCTACACAGTCTGGAACAGAGTCTATTCTGATTGTGCAGGGCTTTAGAGCTTAAGTCTGGCTCCATCTGCAGGAACGATGACAAAATCTCTACTGGTGTAGACTCTTTTCCTTTCGCCAGATAGTTTGCTTTAGGAACCGTGACTGAAAAACGTTGCTCATTAGTTCCACTTGTATAAATGCGATTTTTATATGGAATGTTTGTTGAAGTGCAACATTATTAATATGAATGAATTGGCCTTTAGAAATAATGTTTCAACAATATTTTCTCCACTATTTGGAAGCTTGGTGTCAATTTACGAATGCAGAGAGTTGAGGTTTGAAATTTTTCAAAAAACTCGAAATTGATCAGTTCGAGGAAACGTCCCAAGGGGCAAGAAACAATTTTGGTTTGTGTGTGTTTCTCACTATAAAGTATTTTCGAAAGTCGATATTTACGACTGAAAATCGACAAAACTTTTTGAAAACTCTCATTCTTAGTAGTCTTTGATGTCTCCGAAAATGTATGTGATCCAGAATAATTTATTAATAGTCGACGTTAACCAACCAAAAAACCAAATTCGCTACAAATCTTTTGAAAGAACGTTCAAACTATTTAGGTTTTCTAACACTCCTTTACACCTTTTACGACCGTGTCAATTCCCAACTAAGTTTATTTTTGCATTTAACAAGTTTACAGTTCATTTCAACGCACAGAATACAGAAAAGCTTAACAATTTGAAAAAAAAATTTTTCTCTCAAGTGATTTCTTGAAACTGTTGTTATTAGATATGTTTGTCTCCTTTTTCCTTCGAAAATTTTTTAATTTTCTTAAAACTTTCTGATTTGCTGATGTCCAATATCTCGCAATTTTGCAAAGTTTCCAAACATTTCGCTCAAGATTATTATTCCATATTTTTTTAAACAAAATTAATAACATTCAACTGAAAACTTGCGCATATGATTATAGTTTCTAAAGTTTTCACTAACTGGATTTCTTGCTTTAAATCACTATTAAACAAGCCCCAACTAAAACTCACAAAAAATATGTAATTTTATGCAATTAAAACATGAGACTCAAAAATAAACAAATAAACTTGTTCTGAGCCAGCGTCATGAAAAATGGTGTTGAAATCCACCGAAGTTGTACAATTACAAGCTCTTCGACTGAAACTATTTCCAATAACTATTTTTAAATATGATTTTTTTAGCATGAAATTTGGACACAAAACTGGTACCGACTTAAGTAGGCCTGAGTAACACTGTGTTGAGTTGCGCTATTGAGTTGTTGCCGATCTCTGAGTTAACGAGTTATAACTCATCGGTTCATGAGTTATAAGTGATTTATTAAAGCTTTACGAGACCCGAGACTGGCATTTTCACATCTAATAAAAGGTCATCAGCATTTTTTCTGAGTAACGTTTTACTACTTTGTTCATACAACTAAAAAAAGTCATCTAGATGATGCAACGAAAGTCGACGAGTTTTCTTGTAAAGTCGATCTCTTAATTTTTTTGTATAAAAGATTCAGTTTGCCAGTATTTTACAATAAAACGTTAGGAAAAACACGGTTTTCCTATTTAGAAACAGTGCTGTTTAGAAATATTGACCTAAAAGTGAAGAAACTCCAGTTTCCAAATAAATGATAAAAAAACTTTCGCTTTTTCAGTTCTGGGAAATATTTTTGGAAAAAGACCCAGAATTAATTATTAGGATTTTGTCCATAATTCGAAGCTGAAAAAAGTGTTCCAAAAATGTTTGCAAAGTGGTTAAGGAGGCGAGTGTTCCAATAAAATGTATCTTATAATTTTTCACAGAAAATACCTAAAGATTGTCAGTATTTTAACTGAGAACTAATGCAATTTTTGCGTTAAAATAATTGCTTCTTAGAAACTTTGTTAAAACTAGAATGACCTGAAAATTTAAAGGAACTTTAAAAATCTTCAGAGCGATGAGGGCAGCGAATTTTCCAAATAATATGTTGTAAACTTTTGCTCTGGTCGATTTTTCAAGATAATCTTAATTACTTTCGGTAAAAAGTGAATAAAATTATTATTTGGTTTTTGTGCCAAATTCGAAGATGAAAAGGGTTTTCTAAAGTTCCCTGCAAACCGGAAACTGGAAAATTCTGAAATTTAGAAGAAATTTAAAAAATATTATTAATAAATGGCCCTTAAAACAAATTTAAAAGCAAGTAAAACAAATCATCAACATTTTTCCAGCAACGGAACTGAGTTAATGCGCCGGTGCGTTGAGTTGTCGCACCAAACCAATTTGCGTAGCACTGCGCCAACTCCTAAAAATTACAAATTTCTTCGACGGCGCGCCTAACTGATGCCGATATTCGTGAGCAGCGAATGCTTTTACTATTAAGCGAAACGACTAAACTTTGAGTAAAATATACATACGCATACCGACAATTTCGCTCTCTCCAGAATGCATTGCCTGCTTAATCGGCCCAATAACTCGATAGAAATCTCACGAACAGCCAAAGGACGTTTAAACTCAGAAGAATCCTGGTATCAGTTATCTTCTACCAAATCAAACTCGTCGACCCTTTAACAATGATGAGATATAAATTACAAGCCGACCGTTGGGTTTTTGCGTTATAAAATTGATTATAGGTAATACGGGCGATGATTTTTAAAGCCAATTATAAGCTCGTTAGGGCCGAATCCGATGTTTACGAGATTTTAATTGTGGATTTGTGGGCATTACGATAGATCGTATATATACAGGGTGATTTACGCAGACCGTGCATTAGAAGTTGCCCAACTTGCAGAAATGTACTATGACATATAGACAATTGTAAAGGTAGAAAAACCGAGTAAAAATGTTGTTTTCGAAACATGAAAAACTGACAGTATAAGCCCATCAACAGAACAGTATAAGCATTCAAGCAAACCGCCTCTGAAGATGCAAGCCACTTGTTCTTGCGAAACGTTAGGAAGAAATTCTATTGTTCGACGGCCTAAAATCCCGAAAAACCTACTAGTTTTTTGTGGTCCGGTTTGAAAACTTTGCTGCAATTAAATAATAAGAAACTAAACTAAACAGGACCAAACAAGTGAGAAGGTGCCATTTAGAAAAAAACTACTTTTTCAACTGTTTTTATATCACTGTTTGTAAGCTGCATGCACCCATAACTACAAAATGGGCACCTTAAAGTTGGGAAATTGGGGGTTTGCATTTACAATAAGAAAGTTAGGTTGCATTCCGTACACCCTGTATAGCTAGAGGGCTAAATGTATTTTAACAAATCAAAATTTGAAGTTTCTAAAACAACTGTAAGTTGGAAAACTTCCATTGCACGGTCTACGTAAATCACCCTGTATATAAAACATACCTTCCATATCGTCTGAAGAATTCCAGCGGGCAGCTTGACGAATGTCTGAACAAGAATGAGGTTTGGGTGACAAAGAAACAGAAAATTACCCTGAATACTCGGCCCCAAAAATCGATAAAACCTTCGAAGCAGGAATATTTTTAACTTACTTAATATCTTTATTGCCTATTCAGAAATCAAAAATATCACTCGAAAATACCGAAAAGCCGATGTCTCATCTTTGCGGAGACAATGAATCAAGCGTTGACTCTGTGCCAAGTTATTTTGTTCATTAAAATTGTTCCGATGATTGTTTTTGTTGGGCGTGAGTGTATCTTTTCAATATGTCTCATTAGTTTTCACTCTACATAAATTTTTGAGAACGGACAGTTCTAATTCGAATAAACGATGCTTTTTGCAACGACAGTCTCATTTATTCGACGCGTTAATGTACAAGAGCATTGGATTAATTTCGCCAAATAATATTGCGTTTTAACTGGCGAAATTCTACAGTTTTTTCGCCCTTGATGTTGTTATTATATGAAATTAAGTTTGCGAAAAGGCATACAAAATATGGCTCTTGTACTTAACTCGGAAACACCCAAACGTAGTTCTTCTAAGTTTCGATTTTCATCTTTAAAAAAGTCTACTTTCGTCGAAATTTCCCTGAAAGTTTATCATTTTATATTCAAAAGTATCGGCTGTTTGCTATGGTATATAACTGTTTCAACCGCAACTCAATGATTATTGCCATCGCTTCAGAAACCGAAGTATATTCAGCCCTTGAGTTAAGTTTAAGAAATTTTAGTTTTACGAAAGCAGGTCCCTAAGCATTGTTTCCAAATAGATATTTACCCGCGGATCGATCAATAAATATATATTTCTTAATACGCGAAACATGGTGATATTTTCTGGGATAACAATTTTCGCTGATGATGAACTTTCGTCCATTCAGATAACGGATTGCAACCGATTGCAACCAAAAAAATGTGTTTATTTATTTTTTATTATAAGGCTCCTAACCGAATTTTTACTCATACTGTTTTCAATCGTTTTCGACGTATGAGTTGTTTAAATTTCGACGCAGTTGATTCTGTATTAATATTTTTGGCTCTAACTTTTGAAGGTAAGCTAAACGTAGTCAGCAAAAGACTATTAACTGTTCATATATGTTGAACCTTTTTCCATAAATAAGCGGTTCAGTCTTACTTGTTTTCATAGCTTGGCTTCTAACTTTGCAAAGGTTAGAAACTCCTGATTAAACCTAATTAGCAAAAAATGGTTTGCGAAACGCTCTATTACAAGAATGAAATATACAGTTTTGATGAACACATAATTTGTTCGATATATTTTCAGGCTTTTGGGAGGTACGAGATGTTATTCATTGTCTAACTTTCCCAATTAGGAATTTCTTATTAAACTTAATCAAAAAAAGACAGCTCACAAAATACTCTTTCGGGAAAAGAAAAATGCTATTACTGGGTTAGATATTTGCATCCACTTTCCAGCTGTGATCTGTTCAACTTCCGCGGCAGTTTTGTACTTTTTCAATTTTTTGCGTTAGCAAAAGACAGTTTTTGGAACTTTCTTTAAAAATGGTCCTATTAATTAATCTGTTATTTTTTGGCGTTGTCGAGGTGTGAATCCAGTTCCTATCTTAATACATTTTACCTAGTAATATAATTTTTAGAGAAACACCCTATATATATTTTTTAATTTTCAATTGCTCACATAATTCCAAACAAGTTTGAAACAAGTTGTAAACTATGATCAAGGTACCGGCTATTGCGTGAAACTAGTCAGTTTTTCGGGCTTTCAGACCGTCGGGCAAAAGAAATTTCTTGCTAACGTTTCGCAGGCACCAGTGACTTGCTTCTTCAGAGGTGCGAACATTGCTTCCCAACGGCCACAGCCGGAAAAGTTCACCAGTTTTCAAAGCAATATCGGCGATTTTTCAAGCTTTTAGGCCGTGGAGGCAACCCATTTATTCCAATAGCGCGTACCAAGCAAAATAAATTAAAAACAGAACTAAAGACGCAAACGAACGAACGAAACGCAGACTTCAATAAAATTTAGAAAGCAGTAATTTCAGGTTGAAATTAATTGTCCCGAAAACAATTAAATAATAGTACATTTGCCAAGTTATTCCTAGCTTCATTACGCAACAATTCCCTCGCATAAATGGGTATAAATAAACAGTAAAATGCAATTTTCTCACGTCAATATTGTTAATAACTGAACAAATAAAATACCAAAAAACATGCGAAGATATGCAAAATAATTGATATTTTTTGTAGACAAGCGTTATTTCGGTGTAACTACCGTGTAATGCAACCAAATACTCGCGTGTTCAGAACTTACATAATTACATACATCTTTCTCTGTAAAATTCTTCGATAAATCAACAGTCTGTAAACCATGCCCATGAGCGGTACCCATACCAAACCACATCCGTTCATAATTATGTCAAAAAATCTGTGTATTTTTCCATATTAACAATTCGACCGACAGAAACAATGAAATGTACTGTAACGGTACAAAAATAAAATCATGAAATTTCCTCTTAGTATAGATGACATTTTAATATTTGCCTACAAGATCTATACTTACATCTCCTACTATAACAATCGTTTAAATAATGTCGCTAACGCACAATTATCCGGTCATGGGAATTTGCGCATCTAGAAAACTCTTTGGGTAAATATGCGATTATCTTTTCACGTTTAAGATTTTATGCTACAGTTATATTCTAAAGGAAATTAGTGGAATTAAATCGCTTTCTGGGTTGTCGATCTCATTCAAAACGCACACTTAAATTTCAATCTAAAAAGGTTGCAGATAATTCACAAGCCATTATCCAATTGAGAACCTGAAAAGGCCTTATTCAAATATATTCCCTGTACGTCTATAAATCATGCGATTTAACTTTAAGTATACTTTCAGCCTGACGGAGCAGTGAATGTATCGAAAAATAATCAAACTGAGGCCGCGATTGAAACAGTGACGGTTTGCGTGTCTTGAACTTCCTTGCATGAGTAGAACGCCGCAAAAAAGTTTATATATTTTTCGGGGGTACCGACAAAAATCGAATATCCCATTAAAATCTTTATAAACTCGAACCAAGAATTGCTGAGTAAAAATACATTAATGCAAAAAAACGGTTTAATTACAAGTCGCAGTGATTAGGCCTCAGTTGGAAGTTGGAAACTTAAATTACTTTTAATAGCTTTAATCATCTTCCAGCCTGTTTTATTGCCCGTTTAACTAACTAGTATTTAATTCACAAAACCAATACAACTGAACTAAGGATGTTTTCCCAAATTATCCTTACAGATAATTTTTCATCCTCAGGAAAAGACGGATCCATCCCGTTCGGCCGACCCGAATCGGACTTTAACGAAGAACGACTAGCTCACATTCTGACCGAAAGCAATCCATTCGCTCAAATCAAAACTGAATCAGACACTCACAGCAATGAGGACTCAAAGTCGCCTCACGGCTGCAGCAGTCCCTTCTCCAAGGACTCCTCATTGAACAAAAGGCTGAAGAAGTACGAAAACGACGACATCTCACAGGAGAAAGTTGTGCGGATTTACCAAGAGGAGTTGGCCAAGCTGATGGGACGCCGAATGGAGGACATGCGGTCTCCCAGAGAAGGATTTCCAGCGGGGTGAGTTGCAAGCGTATGCACATGAACTAAAAACGACAAAACGACGAGTTTCAACTCACGTCAACTCACGCGTCTGTTTCAGAACAGAGCTAAACTAATATACAGTATTTTCCTGCCTCAATTCTTTAGCAGCAACCCGATGGACCGATCGGACGAGATCAGAATGGCGTTGGATGCTTATCATCGGGAAATTGCCAAATTGAACCAAAATCAAGCGCCAGGTCAAATCCCGTTAGGGCTTCTGGCGCTCCAACAGCAAGCGCTGGCGCAACATCAGCAGAACCAGCAGCAAAATCAACATTCCCTGCAAGGAGGGACAGGATGTCAACCAATGGGGCAGCAGGTAATTAATATGAAAGCTCTTCTAGCAAGCGACTATAGAAGAATTCGACTTCTCGAATTGCTAAAAAGCAGCGTTAAAATAGCCGTTTAGACKAGGGCTCGGAATCAAACTCGAATAATTCGAGTATTCGAATATWYGWRTAKTYRWAAMKCGAATAWTYRWRTRTASKMATAACTCSAATAATCGAATACTCGAATACACCAATATTATCAAACTCACAAGGTKCAAATATCTTTATATGCACTTTGTATACTTTTATAAAATAAATTATTCATATTCTACAAGCATTTAAACAAATACCCATATATTTACAAGCAAATGAAAATAATCATATTTACTCTCCTGCAAATGAATGTAAAATTACGTCTCTGTTTTCTGGTGATTCGCGTCATCAACTTTTACGCGATGTTACAATTAATGTGCCGACAAAGGCACTTTTCAAATATTCGAATATTCGTTAGATATTTGAGTATTCGAATAATTTTACTATTCGAATAAACCACTAAACGAATATTCGAACATCAGATTTTTAAAAATTCCGCGCCCTAGTTTAGACGAAAACATATTCCGACTAAAGGTTTTCCAGAGCTCAAACTACTCTGTGCATTTATTTGACCCGAACATTTTAGATCCTTCTTCCAGTTTTGTGAAAAGTAATGCATTAACTGGCATCAAACGAAAAAATGATTGTTAAATTAGATGAGTAGACGGAAAAATATACAGATCAAAGGTCTTTCAGAGCTCAAACGGAGGCGTTCAAGATCTATCGCTGCCAAAGGACAAAATGAAGCTGATGAACGGGCTGGATGACATGAAGGAAAAAGACGAAGACTCCATGTCCAGACACTCTGGAAGCGCTTTTAGCCTAGTAAGACCGAAGCTGGAGCCGGGAACTGGAGCGAGTGGAAACAGCACTGCTTCCAGTCCCTTGGGAAATGCCATTTTGCCTCCCATGACGCCCACCAGCGAAGATTTCACTGGTAAACACGCAACTTTTTGCGAAAATCGAGCACCTCGGCTAAGCAGCGCATGTAAAATTTCAGCATCGTCGGCAGCTTCGCCCTTACAAAGAATGGCATCGATCACCAACTCTTTGATCTCGCAACCGCCGAGCCAACCGCACCACACCAGCTCTCAACGTCCTCTCAAAGCCGTCTTACCTCCTATAACTCAACAACAATTCGATCTCTACAATAATTTAAACACCGAAGATATTGTCAAAAAAGTAAGTCGAGTTGCCGAATTAGCCAGAGTGGGAAAAGGCAATGTTCTAAAGTACAATTTTTCAAAGGTCAAAGAACAACTTAGCCAGTATTCGATATCTCAGCGTCTCTTTGGAGAAAGCGTATTAGGCCTCAGTCAGGGTTCAGTAAGCGACTTGTTGGCAAGACCGAAACCGTGGCATATGCTTACGCAAAAAGGCCGCGAGCCGTTTATAAGAATGAAGATGTTTTTAGAGGATGGTGATGCAGTTCATAAGTTGGTAGCCAGCCAATATAAAATTGCACCTGAAAAATTGATGCGGACAGGTGGATATGGCAACGGTAAGATTGTTTGTCGAATAAGTATTTTTAACTGTTTAAAGTGATTGAGGGATATTTATAAAACACCATGTGTTGCTTGCAGCCTGCGCGACACCTCTGTCGAAGCCAAATCTTCCAGCAAATCAAAAAATTCTCTCGGAGGCCGCGGGCTTATTAAGCAAGATCCAACAGGACTCGCAAAATGCTCTTCTCCCAGCGTCCCTCCAACTAGGTAAAGCTTTGAGCTACATGGAGGAATTGGCAGGGCAAAGGTTCTACTGTAATTGTTCAATTTCAGGACCTCCTCAGGTGGTTCAACCTCAACCCACTCCTTTAGGCCCACCCAGCGCCGCTCAAATGCCACAAGCTCAATTGCTAAATCACCTCGGTCTTCCTCCACACCATGCCATCGCTTTACAGAACCAGGAGCTGTTGAAGAAGCAGCAAAGTATGCAAGCAGGTAACGATCTTGCAATAAACCTCAATTTCTTCGAAAAAACTAGTTATCTACGTTTCCAATAGGGAGTTTATCAAAATGTGAATGTTTCCAGGTCATGGAATTCCCACACATTCCCCCATGAGCCATCAAAGCATGCGCAACATGCACCAGCACATGAGCCCCAGCGTGTATGAGATGGCAGCCTTAACTCAAGACCTGGACACTCAAGTGATCACCACCAAAATTAAGGAAGCTCTGCTGGCGAACAATATTGGACAAAAGGTACTTGACTTGACTCCGACAATAAGAAACGTTTTTTTTATTCAAGTTAATTTATTTTCCTGACTGCGTTTAAGTGTTATTATATTATTGTTTCTACCGCACAAATTTGGGGTTTCAAGACAGCAAAGACCTAAAAGAATCTAACGTTTCCCAATTATGAGTTTATATCAATTTTAAATCTGATGATGGCGCTGTTGTCTCGCCGAAGCGTTATGAAATAAACGATATAAAAAAAATATTTCACACTTTGACTGAAACACAGGAAGGAAAAATTTTCATTGAAAAGTAACTTCTGGTGGTGTACAGGACATTAAATTTTCAACACTGATTGTTTCACTTGTATGTGCTTACAAAAGTACCCCTTTGAAAAATTACGAACGTCAAAACGTGACAATTGAAAAACAGCATTGACATATTCGCGAGTTTAAAAGTCTAAAATTATAATGACAAGTAGTAATTTGACACTTGTTTTGTTGACATTGGGGTCAAATTGGTCACACATGTGATTGTGATTTGTTTTGTTCTAATCAACTTTTGCAAGCTTTTAAAGAAATATAAACAGATCGAGTAAGTATTGTTTTATTTTATAAATATCATCGACTCCAATAAATAAACAAGTCTGACCAGTCTCAACTGTCACTCGATACTACCGGTAGTTGAATTCGCGAATAATTTTGAGTATGAAATGGATGCATTTTATTCGCCAGTTCAACTACCGATAAGGGCGCTGCGAAGCGTAAATATTCCTCGTCATTGTTAACTTCAAAAATCACGAATACATTGGTAATAAATACCTTCCTAACTATTTGTATTAACAATAACGTTTATTTTTAAGCATATAACATAAAACAATACTTACACACTTTTCAATATGTTTCTCTCTGTTTTTTGCAAGCCTTTAAACTGAGATGAACTAAACAAAATAGTCAAAAAAACTTTACCAAAATTTAAACTTACTTAGATTTCTAAGTTGAATTTAACCTTAAATGTCAAAAATTGAAAGATGTTGTTATTATTTGTTGCTATGGAAACGATGGTCATATACTATTTTCCATGGCTAACTTAGATCAACGAAATTGAAAAAGTACAAATTGTTCGCAGACACTTTATTTTCGGAAAAATCCTAACGATGTGATATATCACAGAAATCGTAATAAAATGCTCTATTTGGTAAAGCAATAATCAAGTATTTATGACATGAAAAAAAACTAAAATTTGTGTCATATGTCAAAAATAACAGTTATTTTGGAGAAATGTCTTATACCATTTTGTTTGGAATTAAATTTCCTACAAGCTTTCTATTTAATGTTTTCCTGTCAGATTAATGTCAGCGGAACTAGGAGTAATTTAAAAATTGTCCATAAATAGGTTTTTCTCAAATATCTCTTGACAGCTGTCAAATTTTAGAAAACTTAAATTGGCTTCGAGTAGAGCATTCCAAAACTACAATTCTTTGTCCATTTAGCCTTTTTGGTAACTGCTATAGTTTCGAAGATCCCTGTACTGATCCTCGAAAAAACTCACCCTGTATAAAACTGCTCGGTATATAATAGCTTACTTCTCGACCTAAGGATATAATATATTATTATCACCTACTCAATTTCAGATATTTGGCGAAGCCGTTCTAGGCCTGAGTCAAGGCTCAGTTAGTGAACTGTTGTCCAAGCCTAAGCCTTGGCACATGTTGTCGATCAAGGGCAGGGAGCCGTTCATTCGGATGCAATTATGGCTGCAAGACACTCACAATGTCGACAGGTATGGGGTAGAATGGCCGTTTGAGGAAATCGCTTACTAATAATCATCATCCAGATTGCAGGCTTTGAAAAACGAACGGCGTGAGGCGAATAAGAGACGACGCAGCTCAGGTCCTGGCCACGATAATTCCAGCGACACGTCCAGCAATGATACCTCAGAGTTCTACCATTCGAATAGTCCAGGCCCGCAAGGGCCCACCAGTGCCAAAAAACAACGCGTACTCTTCAGTGAGGAGCAAAAAGAGGCTCTTCGTCTAGCCTTTGCTTTGGATCCGTACCCAAACGTGGCTACCATCGAGTTTTTAGCTCAGGAGCTGAGCTTGAGTAGCAGAACGATTACCAACTGGTAAGTCCCACTTAGCAGCAAGCGATAAAACAGCCGACTTCAATGAGTTGTTGGTGTAGGTTCCACAATCACCGCATGAGACTGAAACAACAAGTACCACACGCCATACCCTCAGACATTCCTCCCCGCGATCAGAACTCTTCGCAGCAACCTTTTGATCCTGTACAATTCAGAATGCTTTTAAACCAAAGACTTATGGAACTGAGCAAGGAGCGGATGGGATTGGCTGGCGTGCCACTGCCTTACCCTCCATACCTTGCGGCCAATACCAGCCTGGCGGCGCTCATTTCCAGAGGGTTGCTACCAACTGGTGAGCATCAACTGATTTAATATAAATCGCAATTAACTAAAGAATATTTACTGTTTCTTCTAGGAGACCTTGGGGATTTATCAGCACTAAACAATGCCGTGAAGGAACAAATGAGTGGGCTTGATCTCAGTATGACTTCCCTTAAACGCGAACCGAACGAGTTTGAGGACGAAGACGATGTTGAATCGAATGTCGGTTCGGAAGACTCGAATAACTCCGGTAGCTTACAAGAGGACGCGAAGAATGACGTTGGCAAGGAAACTAGCATATCTAGGTAGGAAAATGTTTGCATGGATGGGGGGAAAATCGTTGCTATAATGCACGTGTTGATTTGCAGTACAAATCAAAATCAGGGAAGATCTTCCAGGAGGAAACCAGCTGCTCCAATGTGGGTGAATCCGCATTGGGAAGAGGAGAAAAACTCGCACACCCAAGAAAAAGGCCAAAGCAATCAAGATGAAGTCATTATCAATGGGGTGAGTTTTTTGAGTCGCTTTGGATTTTTGGATAAGTTTCGGCTTGCCAGTTAAACCGCATTTTTGAAGTAATTTGCTTTGAAATGGAGATTTTTTTAATTGTGTGGGTGAATGGCTATTGCTTAACAGACAAAGTGTTTATTGAATTTTTCAAATTATTAACAAAGTTATGAGTACATTTTCAGCAAAAAATTGCATTTAATACACCTATAACAGACACAAAATAATTTTAAATCAGTGCAAAAAATGTTCAGATTTTGTTAAAAGTATTTTAAAACCAAACGTAAATTGGTTTTAATAATAACTCAAACCTGAAAAAAAATTATAAAAACTTTCCAAGCAAAAACAAAAAAAAATCGTCAAGTTTTCTAAATCGTTACGCAACGTTGAGAATTGACGTACTTTTGAGAGCGCGTTTTGACCAATTTTGCAAAAGTTTTGCCGTTTTTCAAAAAAAAAACATTGTGTTTGCGTTAAATTTATTTTCGTCGTATTAAATTCGCCTCCAAAAACGCTTTTAAAGTGAAAAAAGGTTCAACACTCACTATTCTTTTATTTTTTTTAAATTTAACACCACCATCTAAACCTAAACTGGTAGATTACCGAAGATTGTCAAACAAATGTTTGCTGCAAAACCACTTTTAAAAATTACATTTAATTCAAGTTGTGAATTGAAATGCGTTTTGAAATAAATTGGAATTATACAAGACCGGCATAACGAAGCGCAAAATTAAAAAAAAAATGCCGAAAATTCCCTGCAGATAATTCAAAATCGAAACTTTTTCCACTTGAGCAGACTTTACCCTACGTGTATGATACAAGTGTATCAATAAATTTCAAACTAACCATCTGCTTAAATATTCAAATTTGAAAATTGTTTTAAAATTGCCTGATGACTGAAAATAGAAACTGTCTACATTTATACAAGAGGCTTTTCCCATTAAAATGCATCCGAAATTGACTTCCTTGCTTTGCAATTTAGAGATAAATTAATAGCTAAACTCTGGCCTGCAAAAAATACCACGAAAGCCAGGGGTGGGTTTGAAAAATTCTTCAACATTGCCTGATAATGACTGAAATTCGAAACTTTTGGCGCTGGTCGAACCGACTTTGCGCTGTAAAATACATACAGAAACGACCGTCTAAATTCGTTAGTTCCTAAATAAATGCCAAACTTCGGCTTGTAAAAACCCTCACGAAACCAGATTCGATTTTTAAAAATTCTTGAAAATTTCGGGATCCTGACTAAATATTGAAACTTACTACACTCATATAAGGGATTTCGCCCTACTAAATGCATCCAAAATTGACTTTCTCACTTTGCTAATTACGACGACGGCGATTACGATTAAGACTGCGGCCTGCAAAAAACACCACGAAAACCAGAAGGAAAAAATTTTTGAAAATTGCCTGATGACTGAAAATCGAAACTTTTGGCACTGATCGAACAGACTTTGCACTGTGAAATACATGCAAGTTCCTGAATAAATAAATGCTCCGGCCTGACGGAATCACCACAAAACTAGACACCAATTTTTTAAATCTTAAAAATTGTCTGATGATGACTAAAGATTGAAACTTCCACAATTCCACAAGAAACTTTGCCCTTTAGAATTAATTCGAAATTGACTTTCTCACTTTGCAATTTACAGATGAAATAAATGCTAACTTTTGACCAGCAAACTACCACAAAAGCCAGACACGAGTTTGAAAAATTCTTGAAAATTGCCTGATAATGACAATTAAAATCGAAACGTTTTGCTCTGAGAGAACAGACGTTGACCAACCAATTACAAAAAACTCTCCAGTTTTGCTGACTTTCTGAGGAAAAAAGTGTTAAACTCCGAGCTGCATAAATAATAGTGAAATTCAAACTCAACTTGTCAAGTTTTTTGTCCAAACTTATCTGCATTGTTATGCAGAAATTTATAAAGAAAATGAGGCGTAAAATAAATCAGGAAATTACAAAGTTATAATTGCAGCTAGAAAAATAAATTTTTTGCTTAAATTTCAATGTCTGCAGGTTGAAAACCCTCCGATTTTCTTGGTTTCAAAAATACCCTCAATATTGAATCAATACAGTAAACGACGTTTCTTTTCCAGGTCTGTGTGATGCAAACAGACGACAATTATGCCCCTCGGCGAGCCTCAGCTGAAGAAACTGTGCGAGTGGAACCGCAAGCGGTTTTGGACCGATATGAAGATGACCGAAGTGATACGAGCAGTGTGAGCCATGAAGAACATCCGGTTCAATCGCATGAGAGTGAGCGGCTCAATAGACTCAATGCTGAACCACCGGAACGTGAAAGTCATATCAATGATATCAATGAACCCGAAAGAGAAAATAACAGTGAACGTAAAGAAGTTAAAACCGAAGTTGAAGATGAAAGATGGGAGTATTGAGCTGAATGGTGAGAATTAGATGAGGATAGATAAATGTGATTTTGTTGGCCTATAAGTAGATTAGGCCGAAACCAAACGTGTAGATACGTCCCAGGGGATGGTCTATAAAATAAACCAAAAAAAAAATGAATGTGTATAGAAGTTTTGTAAAATAAACCAAAACCGTGTATATATGACAGAGCAAGATAAGAGCTGAATTTAAAAGAAAAGACCCCGATGGCTATGAAGTATTAATCGGCGTAAAAAAGTAAAGTGAGGTAAACACGGTGTAATGAAATCCAAAGACAAGAGTGTATTTGAGGTGAACTATTTTGCCCTGGAAACAATCTCGAATATTTGGAACGGGGAAATCTAATATAAACCAAACAGTTAGTTGTAAAAAGTTAGTTAATTCGAAACTACATTCTGTACATTATATTTTAAACAAGTGCAATCATCCAAAACGTAAGAATGCAACCATTCTTAACCATTTTGCAACTGAGTTGATTATAGTATTATAGCAACTGAAAGCGAATAATATTTATACATGAAATGTGATGTTTTATTTAATTTATTAGTTGTAAGGCTCCTTTTGTTACGATAAGTTTCAGTGATGCATGTAAACATTTATATGCAAAAAATCGTACGTCTTGCCAAGTTTTAAATTTTTTCCAACCTTGTATCTATGATATTCGATATTTATCATTTGGTACTCAGGTCTTGCATACCCCTCAACCGTGAAAGAATTGAACTTGTTGAGCTTATCGTATGCAGGAACCAGAGAAGATAGTTGTTCACATTTTTTACTTGTATTATAAATAGCAATTTTAGTAGTTAAAAAAGACTGTTACCCGTTATATTAAAAATGTTTTAGTCCGTACTTTTAAACGATAAGTAAGGCTAAAAGTATGAGAAATGTTTTACACATTTTGTGATATATGCTAAATGTTTGTTTCGTAAATTTTTATCATTTTTCGTGCTTCGAGTTTTCAATTTGCCTCCTTGCAACTTTTGGCCAAAATTATTATACATATAAAAGGGGTACCTACTGACTTAAATCTAGTTCTAAATGAATCTTTATCAAGAGAGCCATATTTTCATACAGTTTCAATCAGTTCAATGATTTTTGCTTTCCATTGCACTTACAGGGTATTGAAATTGCTCGAGTTCTATTCATTTCAAGATTAAGATTCAGCAGTGCCCTTTCGCAAATATAAAATCGTCCGTTACTTGACACAAATGAAAAATATGTACAAAGACAGTTACAATGCTCCATGTTACAAGCCCCCCAACACTTTCTAAGTTGTCCTTAAAAACTGCTCATTTCTTGTCAAATAACGGGCACGTTTTATACACATTGTTATAGATAAATACGTACTAAGCATAAGTTTTTTTAGATGTAAAAACATACTTTCTACTGTTTCCCCAAAGTTTTGTACATAATATCACAATCAAAATAATGATAATAGCACTATCGATTAAGCTAATTATTTTTAAAAAATATTGTATAATTTTAATTTTGAAATGAGTCTTTTTCCTTGAATAGTCTAGTCTACCAATAGAAATGAGTTTGCTCTCGACAGGCCTGGAAATGCAAAATATTAAAGCCAGTGATTAACTTTTAATTATGACTATTGAAGCAATGGGCATCAGTGTTACGAGCATAAAATAATACCACGTTTACTTTGTAATAAGCAACTAAATAAAGACGGCCAGTAAATGCAACCCTTCGAATAACTAAACAAACAAAATATCGAATAAAATGTCGCAAATCGGTTTTCAAGATCTCATTTTTATAACGTAATAACTTTTCGAAGCTTTAATTTCCCCCAAATATTTGTAAAATAGATTATATACATTTTCTTGAACATATCGTTAACGTTAAGTCCCATATTACCCTGAAACAATGTTATATAGTTCGCCCAGTCCAAAATAACAAAGAATTTATCAACTTTTTATAAACATAAAAAAATCAGTCAAATTATTTTGGTTTACAAATTTAGTTGATTACGCCGGCACGAAAAATCGAAAATTGTGCAATATTACTTAGAATTTAACTAATCGTTTTTCGGAACTAACTGAACACACTTAAAAAATTTGCCTCGATGATTTTCCATGTTGAACAGTACGTTTCATGTGTGTTCCATAAAGTCTTTAAAAACAAATTGTGTACCCTTTGTACTCAAGTAAATTGTAAAAACTCAAATACGTAAACTTTTGTCTTAACTGAGGCATATATGTAGCAAAAATATGTATAAAAATGCACATTTTTAAAGAAATCCATGTAGAGATTTAGAGGATATAGTTTTCTCTTTTTTGGAGAAAAAAATCTTTGTTATCAACACGATCCTTTATGTACGTTTTATTTCCGTTCATATGTAGCTTCCCATTTTTCTGCCTGCAAAGTATTAATTTCCCACAGCAAAGTTAATTAGTACTTACAGAGCGAAATACGGAAGCAAATGCGTGAAAATCAAAATGCTTACACCAATAGAACAACAATTGTATTTAACTGTCTGGAAATATTTGGTACAAGCAATTTGAGTTTCAATCTCGATAAAGTTGACAATTTTTAATGCTTATGTTAACGCTGTTTCATACTTGTCTAGAGAGTGTTAAGTCTTTAAGATGCCTTGTTTTTATTGATGATTTTTACCCCCATGTACATAATTATACCATATCAACATTGAAAATTTCTAAATTAAAATTTTTCTCTGTATTTAAAAAAATGTGTTTTATTCACAACAAGCAAAAAAATCATGCTATTTGTCAGAAATAGCGTAAAACTCGCAATTGGTGGTTTTTTTTTCGTTGGTGAGTTGATTTTCCCAATTTTGAAGTCACTTAAAAATAAAAATTTTCTGTATTTTTGGATTTTTTCTGTATAAATCATTCGTCGGCTTCTTGTAGACAATAATTAATTAATTAATTATTGAGTGTTATGCAGACAAAAATAATGGTTTATACGGCGAATTCAGAAGGAAATAGAAACATTTTACGTAAAAACGAGGTGAAAAAAGCAAAATAACGCTTTGTCAATCCCTTCATCCGTTCAAGTTCGGGTTTTGTTTATTTCAGGGATAAATTGATTCATTGCATTTAAAAGTTGACAAACAAAATGATGACTGAACTAACAAAGCAAATAAAAAGTCGTATTTATGACATTTGAAGGCTTCATGTGCATCAAGTACAAAAGCTCCAAAAAGGTGATTTTCCATTGAGATTGCAATTTTATCAATAGATTCATGAAAACAAATAATTGTTTAAACGCATTTACTGACGAAGCTCCGAAGCCAAGATACAATACTCAATTCCCCTAACAATAATCGATGAAACGACTAAAATTCCCATTGAACACTATTTTCAACTTCATCAAGATTTACCATCCAAATTTCTGAAATAATTTATTTATTAGTTTTGAAGACATTTATTGATAATACAGTATAAAATAAAACAAAATAGTAAATAAAAATATACAAGTCGCAGTTCCTTATTTTAAATTGAAATTAGAGCAAAAGTACTCAACGTCTTCATATGCTCAGTAACAAATAAAACGGCAAATTCCCACAAACTCGCAAAAACTTCACACCCTTTTCAGTCTCTCATACAATGGCACGTAGGGTTTAACACAGAAACTATCATCGTCGGAACTCGGACATTCCGGAGTGGCTTCTGAAGAAGCCTTCGGTTCATCATCCAAGTCGTCCTCATCCGTGCAACTTTCGCTGCTATTTCCTCTTAAAACCTCATTAAATGTATTGTTAACGGCCTGCTCAAAGAGATCGGCGCCATCTGGGTTATTCGATATGAAGAAACTTGAAGAATATGATCTGCTGAGCTCATCATGCATTAAAACGTCGGATCCTTCAGGAGTTGAAACCACCTTTAAGGTACTCGGATAATGTTTCTTGGATACAATCTCATTGATTATTTCAGATAGGTCCAGATCATCCTCATCATCTTCTCCAAATGAGGATGTGTCAAGATCAGGGCATCTATTGGCTTTGATGGGCGTCGAAATCCTATCCAGCATTGAACAGTTTAACGATTTTTGATTGTAAGAGTTCACCACAGCCCTTTTGACGAAATTGTCCAAAGTTTTTGTCCGAACCGATTTTCTTCTCACGTCAAATTCGTTTTTATTGTCACAGTCCTCCGGACGATCTTCCTCCATTGTCAGCAGCTGAAGACTGGAGTTAAGCTCATCGATGTCCTTCTTTTCGTTGACTTTTTTGTTGGCCCTGGGTTTTCTGGGTTTTTTCACTTTGGGCTCAGAAATTGATACATTCCCCAAGCTTTCCGATAATTCATCAATTTGGGCGCGCTTTTTCCGTTTCCCTGCCTTTTTCGGCTTAACTTTTGACTGTCTAAATGCCTCAACCAGTTCGGGATAGGCGGTTTCTACTAAACTTTGAGGCTCAATTGTCGACCAAAGCTTTTCCAGCTCAATGTTACTGTCCACAATTTGATTTTCCGGTATTATGCCTTTGAAGTATTCGTTGGGATCAGACCAGATGATTTCATAACTAGGCACACCTAAACCCCAATATAAAATTCGAGCGATTTTTAAGAATTCAATTGCTTAAAGCGGAACAAGTTAGCACAAAACGGATATTTTGTAAGATATCAATTACCTTTGGGGTTCCTGACCTTTTTAATTCGATCTGCCTTCAACATGCCTTTTAACTTTGGCTGTGTTTGGAGAACTTTGTAATATCGGCATTGCCATCGCGTCAATATGGGTAAAATCTTTTGAAATGAGTAAATTTCTTCCCATTGCAGAAATTTCGTTGTGAATTTCTGAAATCACAATTACACTATAGTTTTATTGGCAAAAGACTGATTGTTAAAGAAAAATAAGTCGAAAATTGCAAACATCCGCAAAAGCTAAATCTACTGATAATTTGGTAATTACACATGCACTTTAATATTTCGCAGTTTTAATTTAATTTCCGTATCTAATGCAAATGTCAAAACTGTAAACCTTCCCCATTTAACCAATTTTAGCCCCGGGTAATTTTTAACTTCGAATGTCCCTTCACTATGCACGAGTAAAAACATTTCTCTCTGTGTAGAAATGAGTAAGACCACTTACCACAAATTGTACAAGATTTGGTTGCTTCCAAGTTAACTCCAGTTCCTTAACATGATCCTTCCGATCTAAAAACTCCTTTATTATAGCCTCATCGGGAAAATTTGGATCCTGCATGGCTTTGCTGCGCATTGCCACTTCGTTCTTCACTCTTACTCTCTCGTCTTTGTATTTAAATTGATCACAGCCTTTGGCCGTTTCGCAGCTTTTGCAACCTTCAAAAAACACTTTATTGTCACCAGAAACACATTGCGCATTAAAGAATCTACCATTTCTGGTATGGGACTGCAACTTTCCACTATGCCCACAAGAAGTGCAGATATTTTTATCATTCAATTGCTTCTCGTGGTTTTGGAAAACGCTCTCATTATTCCTCCATGACCTGAAAATAAAAGTAAACTGTAAAATGGCTTAAGCCAGAAAATTTTAATCAACCTCAGTCGATCCAAAACCTCTTCATCTGAGATGTTCTCGAAAAATTTCAAAACCGAATCTTTGCCAATACCATGAATTCCATCTGAGTAGTCTGACCCAATCAGAAGTGCCATGGCCACGATCTTCTTTCTGCCTAATTCTGCAAAAATATTAACAAATAAGCAAAAAGATTATGATTAAACTAAATATTTACTTAGAGCTTTATATGCCTTTTCAATATCGTAGATATCCACAGCTCCGCCACTTGCTGACTGAATACCTTGAGTGGAAATTGAGAAGTTTCTATACACTACTTTAGCTCCATAGGCAAAGCAATCGGAGTCTTGACTAATACAACCATCCACCAGCTAGGTAGAACTGATTAGTTTGTGTGATTTGAATGGTTCAGCTCGCACTTACACCATCGTCGTTTAAATAAGCGCATAAACTTTCCGCTTCGCCATTGCCCTTAATGCAAGCTATACCCAAATAGCCCAACATTTCCTCACATTGTCTCAACACAAAATGGAATCTAGACGAAGCATATAAGGCTAGTAATTTCCCTTTTTCACCGTGTGCAAGGTTTACCTGGATCTGTCTTTGCCCGTTTTCAGACCGTCTTTTTTTGGCTTCGCTCCTTTGAATTGAATGGCATTCCTGGCACTGATCGTATCGTACTTTAACTGAGGAGCTTTTCCTTCCAATACAAAAACAGGATTAACGTCCATTAGCAGAAGGTAGCATGTGCGAAAGTACAAGTTTCTGAAATAAGTTTTTCAATAGAGTGCACTTTTTCATATAAAACATAAGACATAAGAGATTTGCTGTAAATAAAGGCAGGCGCAATTTTGGAAAGAAATGGGGCGAACTAGCAACTTGGTTGTTCGTTTTATCGGTTCACTAAGGTTTTTCTGAGCGTATCGCGAAAAAAACACCCACTATTTCCCTACCACTGAATAGAGAAATTTGCCACGTTAAACAAGAGTTTATAATGATAGATTTCACACAAAAAGTAAAATTTGAATATTCTACATTTAGGTAGGTATAAATTAAGACATTCACTTTAAACCTGACCACCTTTTTGCTGATATCTCAGGCGCACAATTGCCTAATGCGCTCATTCCTGCCATGTTGGATAGAGAATTAAATAACACTGAATATAGTGTATATACAGTGTGTTTTGCTATAAAATCTGCTGGACCTTTCGACAATCGACAAGTAAAATGGTAAAACCAGAAGTTTATCAGTTGACGTCTAGTTTAAATATTATTTATTTTGTATCACCCTCATTAAAATAGACAAAACTTTCTTAAATATATAACGCAATGAAATAAACCTTCCTAGTATAGTCCTGATGTGTGGAGCTGGCTTACCATCACCGATCATTGCTTACCTTAAGTACATTCGAGGTTGCACTTGATATTCGGCGATATTTTGGGCCTCACATATCCAGCAGGACAAATCTACTGCCACCGTTTTGCCTTGCAACTCGTAAAGGGGCTTCCTGTCACAAAAGGGGGCCAATACAGTCCACAAATGTTTAATTCCCATTGTTTACCTTAGGCATATGTTAGGTTACGCGGAGTTTGAATTTGAATATTTTGCGGTTAAAAGTTCGACTGGTATTCAAACTATTAAATGTGGTTAAAATACTTTTTATTTTTACAGTACGCTTTTTTTTGTGTTGATGTGTTTTAAATTCGGTAGGTATCATATAAGAGAAAAAGGTAATGAGAAATTATTGAATTTTGAAGTAAAAATTCTTTGTTTAAAAGGCAAAATTGGTGAAGAAGACGAGAAAAGCTCCCAACCTTCACACAAGATGTCAAAAGACTAATTCTAACCAATGCAATTTAACAATTTTTTTTATCATTTCTGTGGATTTTAGAAGTGACCGATTCGCTACAGTGTACAGACAGAGTACAGATAGATTCTCACAATTATTATCAAAGATGCCTCATTTTCGTCTTGAAACCAATGTCCCCGTGGAGAAAATTCCCAAAGATTTTGCGGCCAAAATTTGCGCCGTTCTGGCATCTTCTTTGGGAAAACCAGTCAGTGTAAGTATGTTTTATGTGTAATTCCTATTATGTAAGCGACTGGACTTCATCTTTGGACTCAAAGTATTTTGAAAGTCATATTTCATCACTAAAATGAAGCTGAATGCGCTTCTAAGTACAAACAATACAGATAATTCTTTCACTATAAACTGGATTTTTCGGTAATCTGGAGAAGCATTCCAATTAAATGGTGTCGGTCTTGAGGTTTTTAGTTCTTCACATTATTTTCCTATGTGTAAAAATTCGACCAGATCACAGAGAATCCTAAATTTGACCAGAAGTTACGCCTCGCATTTAACATATTCAGTAAATACGTATGTAGGATAAAAAAAACGTTTAGCTCATTTTATCTAGTGACGAGCAGGGCGGTGTTATGTTAATAAAGTGAACATGTCGTTTGAGTACTTCCAATTTTTTAGTTTTTTGTTCTTTTACCTTAAAGAACACTTTATATTAAGCAGTTTCAGCGAGAAAAAAATGTTGGATGGTCCACAATTTACTTTAAAAAACACATACACACTTTTAAAGTCTTTCATTCGGCATCTGAAGAAAATGAATGAAAAGTTAGGAATGATTTCATTCCATCATCATTCAAACAGCAACATTTAAACTCGCGTTCCGACTAAGCAAAAAATGAATCTTCTGTACCTCAAATTATTTAGGGTCTTAGGAACAATAGAACACGTTCGTTCATACGAGTTCGGTAATTTTGCTCTCGCATTATGCACCAAATGGTAGACCGAAATGCCGGATTATTTTCAATTGCGTTTTCTTGCAACTACAAGCTGCACGAATATAATAATGAGAGTAAATAATACAAAATACTTCATACAGTTTAAAATTTAAAAATTTATCTTAAAAAATCGAACGATTAGAAGGTTGGTATTTCAGAAAATTATAGAAGAAATCTTTATTTATAGCCTAGCGCAAATATTTTTTTGAAAAAAAATAATAACAGGCAAGAACCCGATAGAAAATGTTGTTAAGGTTCGAAGTTAAAGAAGAAAATTAAACACTGGAAATGGTGAAATTAGGACGCGGTTTAGGGGTTGGAAACGGTTTTTTGCGATTTGCGGCGAATCGTGACTAACTTAGTTTCACTTTTTCATTTTTTTTCACGGGCATAAATGATTTGATTTACATGAAAGTTTGTAAAATTATGTTATTTTTTCGTGCTGAATAAGCATGATTTTTTTGTAGTTCAGAAGGCGACTAACTAACTGTGCTACCCTTTTAATTGTAATAATATTACATAAAAGCAACTTATATTATGTAAATATCGTCCACTATTAACAGAAATAATGAATAAAATCGAAAACCATTGAAATTACTGAAAAAATCTTTTGCATGGACCATTTTAACGTAGACATTTCAACGATTACATTGACCGCAAATGACTTTCAAAATGCAAAAAAATATCAAGACAATTGTTCTTGGAAACTAAGAGTAGTTTTTTCTAAAAATGTACTTAACTCGAAAATTCGTCTCCGGAAGTGCAAAACAAAACACGCTAAATCATCACCAAAGACATAATTTTACAGTGTTGTTTGAGTTAAATTGTAATTTTTTCTTAAAGCTGGCACCTCAAAATTTTCCACCTGGTCTTTGCCTGTTATAAATTTGTCTTATTATATCAAATTTGCATCGGCACGAGCCTACTATAATAGTTTAGAAAGTTTCATGCCGTTGAAGCTGTTTCTATTAATTTAAGAATGTTTTTTTGCCAGGACATAGTGAGCGGCAAGTGTACAAGCTTTAATCTAAAAATTCATTAATTTTAAAATCGAGCGTGTAACAAACTGTAATTTCAAAAATCCGCAGAAAACTGCTTTGTTTAAAAGTACAAAAGTTTCCTCCAATTGGCATTGATCGTCGGAGTTTCAGCAATTTTTCTTCCTTTAAAGTTCTGAATTTTGTAATTAAATTTGTCGCAATTATGCAAATCCCAATGTGAAAATTCATAGTTTCAAAAATCGAGCGAATAAAACGCCAAACTTTGAGAAATCCATAGAAGTCTTTGTATAATTTAGTCGCAAGTTATTTAAACTGCTTTTTGATTCACAGGAATGTTTTCTAGCTCAGAAGTAGCGAGTCGCAATTATGTAAGCCTGAATGAAAAAATTATAACTTTGAAAATCGACCAAATAAAAATGAACACAAGTTTCGTCATATGAAAGTGACTACCGAGCTTCAGGTTTTTTTTCTTACTCAAAAGTAGTGTTTCCATAAATGAACGTTTTCATTCAAAAATTCATAAAATCCAAAAACTATCGAATTCAAAGCTAATCTTCCAGAATTTCATAGAAAAATTATTTGTTTAAAACTGTGAAAAGTTATATTTACATTGATAACACAGTTAAAAAGCAGTTAGTCGCAACTACTTGTGCAAACTTGGATGTAAAAATTCGTAACTTTGAAAATCCAGCGAATAAAAATGTCCAGTTTCAGGAGTTTTTTGACCCGGAAGTAGAAGGTATGAGTTACGCAACCCTAAATCCAAAAATGTATAACTTTGAAACTCTTGTACAATTTATAGAACTCCTTGGAGTTACAGTATAGAAACTGCGTTTAAAGACACCTTGTACTCAGTAGGTTGAGCCCATATCGTCTATCCCTGCAAATAATCGTGAGTGAAAGTGAATCACCATTAGATTCAGCGTCTTGAAACAGCCCGCAATTATTGTAATTGTAACTTCTTAAGATCTTTTGGAGCTCAGATCGAGGTATTCAAGATCTTTCGCTGCAGCCACAAACCCCCTGCATTACTAGCTTATTTTCCATGATTTCATTAATTTAATTCAAACTTTTAATTACAGTTCTGTGTGGCAACTGTTGTGGGAGGCGTGAATATTTCGTTTGGTGGATCGGACGCACCAGCAGCTCAAGCCACTTTGATGAGCATTGGCGGCTTAGGACCGGCTGAAAACAAGAAACATTCCAAGGCATTATGCGAGATCGTTGAAAAAACCCTGGGAGTACCGTCAGACAGGTAAGTCTCTAGCCTAGTTCTAAGAAACCCTCTACGGTTTTAACAAGTCGTTTAATTGGGGGTTTAAATCTCTGTTGCAGAATTTACATTCACTTCCTGAACGCGGCAACAAGTGAAGTGGGTTATCGTAACAGCACTTTCCAAGAAATTTTGGGCTAAGTTTACTATATTTGCCTTTTATTGATACCGCTTTGCTTTAAGTACAAATCAACTTATTTTTTTAGTTCTTATTATAATTTCCTGTTTGTTGTAATATAATGTTTAACAGTTGATTGAATCCTGTAATTTCCACATTTATCGATCAGAAGCAACTTCATTGAATAATCCCTATAGTAAGATTTTATTGATCAATTATTTCCATCATAATAAAACAATAAACTAGAATAACAGGATATTAAAAATAAATTATTAGCAAATATAATTAATAAACTAGACATTTAAATCAATATTATACAATATAAACAATAATTATGATTATACAGCCTTCATTCTCACAATTTTTTCACTAATCATCTTTTATTTTTCTTGGTAGTATTCGTTCACTCTGAAACAAAAACCGCTAATTAGTCATCGTGGTCTCAACACTTTAATTGCCGCAATTTACCTTCAATATTCCCCCGATGAAACGTCTCTAAGTATCTCCTCGATCTTTCTGCCTCTTGTACTTGCCCATATATTCCAACTGCTGTCTTCTGTGAGCTTCCATTAATGCGTTCAGTTCGGCTTTCTGTCTATTGAGCATTTCTTCGAAAGTTTCCTCCTATTGACAAAACCATACTTGTTACACAATCACAGTGAAAATATTAAGGAAGCATGTGTGTTCTTCGTGTGGTTTACAAAGTATTCTAAGGTAAAGCTTAAGCAACAATTGGCCAGTCTTAAGACCGGTGAAAAAATTGTGAATTACATACACTTGCATACTATGTCATTAGAAGCTAAGTAGTTCAAGGGAAATTAGATGAGATTTAGCCCTGAATCATCCACCACCGAGACAATCCCAAGCATGCTATTCAGTCTCCCAATCCACCAATGCCACCTCTAATTTTAAAAGCTCTAAAATCTATTGGTGATTGTCGTTATGAAGTGGGAAATGGAAGAAAAGTTGGCACAGCCCAGCACGCCATTCCAGTCCGATGTGTGAATTCTTACCATGTCACTATCAAAATAAGTTTCCAAATATTCCTCAATAGGGACCACCCTTTTAATTTTGTCCCTGGAACAGTCGCAACTTGGGCCTGATCCAACGTGGGCCATTTCACAACAGCCTGCATGAGCAGTAGCGGATCTCATCGACCAGTTATGGCCACATGAGGCACATAACACAGAGGGATTATGGGGCAGAAAATTAGGGTTTGCTGAATAAATCGGGTATCGGGGAAAGTCTATTAAGCCCGGACAAGTAATGTTTTGACACGAAACGCTGCGTTGCATAAAGCCGAATTGTTGGGCAGAACCGCAGCTGCACCTGAAATCATGATGCAAAGCCGGAGGTGGTCTAAATGCTGTATCTGATTTGCCATATTTTAAGTAATGTCCATGGGTAATGTTATCAGTAGTTCTATTAGAATGTCTTGGGAAATGGGAATTATATTGCCTGCCACAGCCAAAGTGATGTTGATTCATGCTTGGTAAACTCTCAGACGATCCATAATGCTGATTCGTGTTTAGTCGTTCTGCTGAAGTTCTAGAGAACTGATCGGAAGAGTGTATCGTATAATAGTGTTGCTCCTTAACTCTAGTTTTGGACACTGCTTTGAGCAAATTGTGCATCGACTTGGAGTGTTTCACTTTCCAGTTTCGCTTTATGACCTCAGTGGGTGTCTCAATCCTCTTTTTCCTCTTAAGCCCTCCAGTTCGTTTGGCAGCCGCTTCTTTCAAACACCCCTGACTTTCCAACACTACAGCGGTGTTTATTTTCCGGGACCTCTCTTGATTGGGCTTGGGCTTAACAACCTGCCCACTACCCAGCAACATGGTCGGGTAACTCATATCGGGCATCTTGTATATTTTCGTATCAGTAAGATCAGGACACGAAGCGTTTTTATCCGACACATTATTCAGCACTACTGAAAGGTTTTCAGCGGCTCTTTGCGATTCTTCCACAGACTTATGAATATCGGGCATACTGGACGTTAAACAGTCACTTTCAGGGGGCACTACGACGATTTGGGGAAATTGGCGAAAAGTCTTTGATTGTCTACGTCCCCCGAAATAGGCTCTACGCACATTCTCTTCCTCGCTTTTGCTGCAAATGGGCAGAATATTCTCTATTTCCCGTTTCAGGTCTACATAGCTGAGGGATTTTCGCAAAGGACGACTTGCTGTGCTAGTTTTAGGGTGAGATATGACGGTATTTAATAGCGATTTAACGGCTATTGGTTGAGCGACGCTCGTGATAAGGGTTGCGGTGGTAGGACGATGCTACAAATACAAAAATTATAATACACTGGAAAATAAACGTAAATGTGTTAGGCAAGTTTATGACAAATTGTAGTTGAGATGGGTTTGAAAACTCAGGAGAAACTATGAAAGCGGAAGATTTATGTGATATGGAGTTACAAAGTGGAGTATCTCGAATGTACTTCCTCTAAACTTAAAGTGATTCTCCATTTTTTTTTAATACTCTTTTACTGATTAGTACATTTTAACTGCCATGTAAATGTTTTGAACGTTTCTCTGGTCTATTTCGGTCATTTTGCTGTTTAATTTATTGTCAGTAGTTTTGTTCTTGATAAGACTGGAATACTCCTACCAACAGCTTTAAAGTGCGCACTTTAATAACAATTATGCATTTGAGCTAACAGTGAATAAAAGCTCCCGTATAATTCTAATCTGATGGAATGCCATTTTAAGGCCAAGTTTACTCACTTTCTGATAAACATGTCTGTGGTTTCATCCTAATTTATCTGTGAGATAAACTGACTAGCGAATATCTGTATAGCAAATAAAAAAACGAAACGATCAACCATTTTACAAATAGCGCACTTGAGCTGGTAGTCAGTCAAGATTCAACAAATATTGGGAAGATAATTTCTATATGGTTAGAGCGGAATCACGTTTTCGAAACCTTTTTGTTGGATGTTTTTCCTCAAAATGTTTGTCAATGCAGACGAAGTTTCGTTACCTTGCAACGTCAAGGCAGCCTTTGGAAATTAATTTCTTTACTAATTGGATTTTTTTCTATTACAGCTTGAGCCTAAGTGTGTAGTAGAATACTTTGTGGCTATCGAAATGTAAATTTTCTAAATTAGTTTCTTAACTAATTGGAATTTTCCTTTTAAACCGTGACCCTAAATGTGTCGTGGCTAATAGCTCTGATGATAAATAATTCGTTCTTTATTGTAAAGTCAGGCACTCTATCAATCTATAATAAGAACGTGATAAATTGCCTCATTTTAAAAGACAAACATTTTGAGGCAAAATACCCAAGAAAAAAGTATTTAAAACATGTTTTACAGTTATAGAAAATAAAATGACTGACTACGCAATAAAGTAGAAGTAAAAAAACCTGGAAAAGTTTTGAAAAGTCTCTAAAATTAATGTTCAGCCTAGCACAAAACAAATAGGAACCCCAAAGACTATTATTAACACTTCCTGTTTTTAACTGAAACCTTCTATTAAATTATAAGCCGCCCGGATCGTTAGATAATCCACATCAACGACTAATAAACAGGGTGTCCCGTAAGACATTCTTTGGCTCAACTGAAGACGTAAACTAACTTATTTAAAAAAAATGTCCGGCTCCTCCGACTTTGGATCGCCAAAGTTCTTTAAAAGAATTATGATTATTTGAAATATCGGGAGAATGATTCCGTGAATTTTAAACAAACTCGCAGTAATTTTCTTGTTATAATACACTGGTATTTTTATGAAGCAACCGATTTTATGCGTTTTAGGGAAGTGGAGAATTATTGAGTGTTTTGGTTCAAAAACCACCAGAACTTTTTATTTTGTAGCTGGAACCAATTGAATTTTTTTGTGTTGATGCACTGATGAGTTGATCGTTCTGGAACATTTGTGCGCAAATACTATGAATGCTACAAGAGTTTACAAAGGGGACTAAAATGGTAAGAGGTTTCGTTCATAAACTCAAAAAAAATCAGTTGTTTCGAGCAACCAGATGAAAAGTTCTGATAGTTTTTGTACTAAGACACTCAAGAATTCCTCACTTGCCCGAAGCGGGTGAACTCGGTTCATTCATCAAACCACAAGTCTTATATAGGAATAAATTGACAGCGAGTTTCGCTAACATCCAACCGATCATTCTATCGATGTTTAAAAAAATATATTTTTTGAAGAACTTTGACCATCAGCAGCAGAGGATCCAGACAATTTTTCTTRGTAAAAATAATATSGCAGTCCCGTTTGATTATGTGCTTACGGGACGCCCTGTATATTAGTAGTCGTTGGTCCACATGTTTTTTTCTTCAGTAAATAATATAAATAAAGCCCTATAATAATAATACGSYTTTCCATTATTTACATTTTCAAATATGTTGACTTCTTTTAATTAAAAAAAAAATCTCCGTAATCAAAATCAAAGCACAATATACAAAAGTTGAACTCCGATAAACCAGATAGCACGTCGATGRAGGAGCAGATAAATGTATCTGYCAGATAAACAGTATATCTGGATCGTGTTGTTATCGGCAGATTTCATTACCAGCAAGTTTATCCGGAAGTGAATATTCCGSCCTTACGAGCAATAATTTAACGCTACCTTAAACACAGAAAGTCCAGCAGGTACAAACAACATATAAAGCGACATTGCATACACGAAGACAAACACAGAATGATTAAGAGCAGGGTCTGTTGCTACAAACAGTAAGCATTTCCAGGTGCAAATTCTACTTTTTAAATGATTACTGCTTGGAGAAGCGTCGGGCCCCCTAATATGACAATGCAACAAACAAAGATACAACACTAGTGTTAACAGCTACATTTAACGTAATAAGACAAGAAACTTACCCTTAATTGTGAGATCTCCTCCTCAGTAGTGGCCAGTTCTTCTGAAACGAATACGTTGAATTAGAGGAAGTATTCCAAAAATGAAGCTATTGAGTTGGTGAAAAAAATCAATTCGCTCGTGAATTTCACCATTCGAAGAACAACTAAGCACTCACCTCCTGTATTAGGCAATGACTTAACCAAAGTAGTCTTGAGAGAATCAAATGTGGTATTAATGACTGTAGTGAAGTCATGCCCTTGGGGTCCAGATACTCCCATTCCGCCCTGAGTGGCTCCACTCCTAAACTGTCCGGAAATCTTCGTCTGAACCATCTGAATATGGGATGTTTCCTTGTGTTCACTGTTTTGTCCCGTCACTGGATTGGCATTGGCCATGGGCGGGATTGCTGCAGCAATATTATTACTGGCCGATTCGCTTTCTCGTTTTACGAGCTGCTCAGAAAAGATCGGTTTTGCTTCCATCGAAATGGGCGGCGTCAATTTGCTACGATCGGGTTCGTTAACAACGCTTACTTTAAAGCGTGAGATTCGTCGTTCTTGGGAAGGCCGTCGACCTACTGCGTCTGGGGATGAGTCCTGAAGAGTCTGTAAAAAAACATTTAGCTTACTACTTAAAAAAAATACATTCATACATTAAAACCTTCTGCAACTGACTAAGATGGTAAATTGAATGTGTAAATAGCAAATCTAAATGAATCTATTTCTATTTTTTAATTTAACCAATCATTACAAATGTATGAAGTGTCAATGCTTTAAAGGTATACCTGTTTCTAGAAAAAAACATATTGAAAAACTCTTTTAGTCATCGGAATAAGACCAGAGTCGCCCATGCTATTCAATTAAAAACAGATGACAAAAAGTGGGAAAAGAATGAAAGTTTCTACTAATGGAATAAGCTCTAAAAAGCCTGAATCAGACAAAGAGCAAGCCGGCCCCAGGTACAATTCCAAATACACTCAATGTGGAAGTTATGGGTTAGTGTCGGCGAAAAGAATCTTTCAAAGTTACTAGACAAAGTCGTTCGATATTTGCCTTGAAATGGAAGTGTTTAAATCTACATTATGGATCAGAGGAGCACAGTACTGTACTTTAGGGGGTACGCTATCTGCTACCGTCTCGTAGCCTAGTATTAGCGGAGATGAAATCTAAGTAAACCTGGATCAGTGAGAGGGAAAACAACTAAATTACTCCTGCCTTTACTTACGCGCAATAATTTTAATTTTTGCTCTTTGATAAAGATACTAACACGCCGTTTGAACTGGGAAGAAAAGAGAACAGAGTTAAAACCTAAAAAGTAACTGATCAAACTTGCACTTTCTGTACGCATTTGGCTACCATGGCTAAACAGATCACTTCTTGAAAGTCTACGCCTATATTAAGAAAACTGACCTGATTTACGGTAGTTCCAGCCTCATGTAGCTTTTCCAGTTCCAATTTTAATTCCCGCTTGGCCTCATCTATTGCTTCAACCGTTTTGATTTCCAACAAATTCAATGGCGGTTGAGTTTCCTGAAAATTGCAAATAAACTACACACCATTCAATACATATTGTTTAATTGGTGGTTAATATTTTTCTACGCCTTACCTGTTGCCTCTCAATATTCTGCTTCTCATTGATCTTCTTCAGTTGGTCATTCAGATCATTGAAATCCTTTATTTTAGCATCTACAGGAGCCGGTTGATTATTCGATATTTGCTTGTCTGCTTCTAAGACTGGCGATAACAATTCGGATGAATTTATCCCACTTACCGGGGCGCTGCTTGATTCAACGCGAAGCTGGAAAATATTAATTTAGACCAACTAAACCTTTCACAATCGATTGACCAACCTTATTTATGTTGGGCAGTGTGGTGGATCCATCTTGTGGAAACTCTAAGGACGTAACTAATGTGTGAGGACTTGAAGGGGCCTAAAAAAGGTTCAATGAAGGTTTCATTCAAAAAATTTACGTGGATCTTTAGAGAAACGCTATGCATTTAACCAGGAATTTATAAGCTTGAAAGAACTTACTGTTGTATTTGCCACATACGGCCCAACATTCTGACCAATACTGGACAACCTTTGGTGAAGATTCCTTTGGAAAGCGCCATCATACACAATCTCCTGCTGCGGAGTAGATGCCTGACTAGTTCTATTAGAACCGCTGCGGAAAACAAAAACGTTTCATTGAAATGGATCGGTCAAATTTAACAAGCTTTACTTTTCAATCACGTGCTTTAGATCTGGCGCGACTTTCTTTGCGTAACCCTGCATATTTTCGTCAATCGACATAGATTGCTGAAACTGTCCGCCTCCATGTACAGCGGGTTGTTGAGCCAACTGAGCAGCCGTTGCTAAATTTTGCACCGATCCGGAAGCCGACATCTGCTGCGGTTGGGCAAACATCTACAATTCAAGTTAAGTCGATTTGGACGAAAGTTGATAAAAAATAAACCCAGAACTGACCTGCTGCTGCTGCTGCTGCTGCTGGTAAACGACATCATTTGGCTGATTAGCAGAGACTTGATGGGTCATCAATTGCTGTTGAGGCGACATTAACGTTTGCTGCTGTGGCTGGACGGCTGCCATTGGTTGCTGACCAGCTGGAGTGTTTTGATAAGTTAGCTGTGTGACGGCAGGAGCAGTCGGTTGAGACAACGTCATATTTGGAAGCATTTGCTGGAAGATAAGAATAATTGCTCAAGAAAGCTGTTATATGTGTAATAAAGGATTATCAAATCGAATGGTATTTTATTTGAAGATTCATTATACAGGGTGACAACTGGGCGTTGGGTCTGGCGATCTTGGAGGCCACTCAATAGGGCCTTGTCTACCAATCCATTTATCTGATTGAAATTTTGCCTATTTTTTTGTTCCTCGGCCATTGTATGTAAGTGACTACAAACCGGC
The DNA here is from genome assembly GCF_020466585.1 of Dendroctonus ponderosae. Taxonomy (NCBI): domain Eukaryota; kingdom Metazoa; phylum Arthropoda; class Insecta; order Coleoptera; family Curculionidae; genus Dendroctonus; species Dendroctonus ponderosae. The sequence continues at coordinate 6,108,962 of NW_026018611.1, forward strand.
CAGAACAACGTCTCCTTTAATCACACATTTTTTTGACTTGCTGGTCAGATTCCCCAGATTCCTGCACACTGAAATGACGATCTTCCGATGATGTTGATTCAATAGAAACTGACTTGGCAATTCTTCTTTGATTCTTTAGCTTTGTTTGCTTTCCTCTTCCACTCCGTTTCCTCTCTCTTTCCAATTGCTCAAATCTTTTTTCGCAGCCTTTCCCCAAATATTAAAACATTTTTGGAGATGTTGGTTGATGGTGGTTTCTCTTTTACTGGTTTTTCACAGATTTTCCATAATTTCTTCAAGCCAAAAGACAGCTCGCTTAAATGGCGATGGTATTTTCTCATTGGTTTTATTTGTGGATGGACCTTGGATAGCGGATCTGTTCAAGACTATTTTTCCTATTGTCGCATTTTAAGCGGTCAGAATCTTGTCAGGAGTAAATCTGCTACCGATTAACAACAGGATTCTCTTTCTGTATGAATCTTTGATTCCCCATCTGCTTCATTTTGAAGAGGATTTTGAACTTTTTGGAGCCGTTTCGAGCTTTGGACTTAATAATCCAATCCAATCCAATCCAATAATGGACCATCAAATGCTCCAATTATAAACCATGGTCCAAAACTGGTTGCAACAATTGAATCACCATCTTATATTAACTTGAACTATTTTTTCATCAGAGCATAATAAACGCAACCCTTTTATTTAAAGATCCTCGCCCTAATAAGGACCGATGCGTTCAAAATTGGTTCATTCATAGATACAGTGTACCAAATTTGGACCATGCTTACAATTTGCATAAAAGTACTGAAACGATTCGTGAACGATAATTGAAATATCTCCAAATCATCACCATTCGAAGAAAAATTTGACTAGGAAAACTTAAACAGGATTTCAGTGGGACAAGCTCAAAACCCTTACCTGATGTCCACCTTGGACATATTGTCCATTAATGCCTGGAATAGGAACAAAGCCCTGCTGTCCTGCTGCAGAGGATGGCTGAACCGGCATCGTCCCGACTTGTTCACAAGACGAAGCGACCATATGCCCCGTTGGGGGATTATTTACATGCGCAATTGGGGCATTTTGCGCCATTTGCTGCTGGCTGTATTGAACTGCAGAGGTTTGATGAGCCGGAACCTGTTGGGGTGTAGGTTGGGTGTATTGCGGCACATTTTGTGTGGGCGCAACGTATTGCTGCTGTGGCTGCTGAGAATGGTTTATCACTTGGCCCGCGCTTGGCATTGATACCTACGGCCACAAAACCACTCATTGCGGCTCTTTTAACACCTGAAAAGTTGAATTGCTACCTGGTTTTGCTGCAAACCGGCTCCTTGGTTCTGTTGAGAAACCACCGAAGGCGTTTGGCTGATCGGAATTTGCTGAGCCGTGGCTTGAGTCGTCGACGTTTGCATTGTCTGGATCGACTGTGGAAGCGCGGTGGCCGGTTGACTTACAGACGTGGTAGGTGGGATAAACTGAGGCTGCTGTTGAGGCACAGCGGGGGCTTGCGTCGGCGGAATATAACCGGGCTGAGTCTGGGCAGGAGGAACTTGTTTCGGCACCTCCACATTACTGGCCACCTTCTTGGCATCTTCCTCCTTTTTGGGATGGCTGCTGTTCTTCAAGTTGTCCAGGCTGATTTTCAGCTGTTCGATCGTATTGATCAGTTCGGGACCACATACTTGACCTGGAAAATTCACTAAATTAATACAAAGCCATCTAGCTAAAGTAGAGTGTGTGCTGACTGATTAGCCGATTTAAACATGCACAACACAAGTGTTATCTTGTGTTCTCCATATTTGCTTCTATTTGGTGGTAAAATCGTCCAGGTAAAAAACATAGCTTCTTTTGGTGAATAAAAAATTCAGTATAAAAGAATCTCGCCAGGCGTTTAGAGTCAAAAATGCCTGAGTGGCACTTGGGTTGTTTGGCTACTGAATTATTATCATTTTGCCTTCGGGATCAGGTAAACAAAATATTACCAGGAAACACTCAAAATTAAATATGAGAAATGGAGAATTTACAGAATTTGCTAGATTTCATCTTTCCAATATACCATCAATTTTATAAAGTCTTGCCCCATGAGCCAAAGCTGCAAAAATAGAAAAAACAAACGACCAACAATCCAGCTGAATCATCGCAAGTTGAAAATGTCGAAGAACAAGACAATAATTACATGAATTTGTTGTCAGATTAGAGTCAATTTAGTTGTATTGCAAAACATTTTTGTAAAAAATATTAAAATATTCAAAAAAATAGTTCCCAGTTCCAAGTCCTTTTTTGTTAAAAAAAAATATATTAAAAATGGTTTTTGTTTCATAGATCTGTTTCATAGTCAAATTTTTGTCCATGAATTGAACTGTTGTCTCACAAACATTTATAAGCTAGAACAAAAAATATCTGGCTCCTCTGTTATTAATGGTCAAGTTCTTCAAAAAAGTATCACGATAATGAAGCGATGTATTTTGATAAAATTCGCTGTGAATTTGGTTTTTTTTTGAGTTGATGCGTCGGTCTTTTTTGGATATGTTTGTAGATGTTGAGATGTCGTAGAAAGCGATAATGTTCTTTTATAACATATTAATTATCAAGTGTTTTATTTTTTGAAGCATTTTTCCATATCAACCAAAACGTATCTGCTAAATAGCTTAATCGACCAGTGAGTTTATCACAAAACCATGTTTTACCTGTCTCCGTTTTCGTGCCCTCTTCCTTCAAGCTACAGACGCTAATCTTCTGCTCCAGAGGCTTTTCGACTTCCAGTCTGGTAGTTTCCAGAGGCGCTGAAGTTTTCCTGGTTGGGATCGACACCGGTGCGGAGTTTGCGGCAATATCAACTTGAGAAGTCTGTTGGGCTGGATGTGTTGCAACAGTAGGTGCACCTGCAGGCACCTGAACGTTTGATGGAACTTGCGAGTTTACCGCTGGAACTTGATTGGCATTGAAAGCAGCATTGTTTGCGTTGATTTGCTGCTGTGTATTTCCTGCGGGCAGTGCTTGTTCCACTATGTTTTGTGGCCGGTTATTTTGAGATAGTGAAATGTCGGGCTTTTCGGGTTGGTTGGCAACAGTTCCTGATTGTTTTTCTCCTGGAACATTTAAGAAACATTCCAAAACACACTGAAAGAATTAGTGATTTTTAAGCAAAAAAGATCGATTTACCGACAAAGCAACCGACCGGAAAGCTAGAATTAACGATAATAAGCGCACGATTAATGTGCGTTCAACTTGTTCTCCACGCGTAGGCTTATTAAGTAATTTAATGATAAAAACAGTAATTATTCGTTTTCCCTGTAAGTCTTTGGGCTACTACTATTAGTGGGTACGTTTTCCATAAATACCCCAAATGAGCATGTTTGTTGATTACTTTTTTACATATTTAATTTTACCTGCAGGGGGATCCTGATTTTTGTTCTCCATCTCGGACACTTTTCCTTTGGGTAAGTTCAACTGGCCGCTCAAAACAGGGCTGACCAAAAATCTCGATATTTTCCTTTGAGGGGACAGTAAGGAAGATTTATTCAGCAGATCATTTTTATCGTTACCCTCTACCGCAGCAGAAAGTATTTTTTCCACCGGTTCAGATCCAACTCTATCGCCTATTAAAACAAGCAAAAATAGTCCTTGGTTTCAATTTGCTTTGAATTTTACCATCGTACCTTCAGCAGCTTGAGAAGCCGCTGCAGCCTCTGCACTTAAAACACTTTCGTTTGGCGTGCAGTTCTGTTCATTATTGCCAACACTCATCACAAACACCTTGAGATTCACCTTTTGTCCTGGCACTAAAGAAGGAGTATCCTTTTGTTTTAAACTATCAGCCAGTTCTGTCTTAAAAGCATCAGTATGATCCAAGACATCTTCTTTAACCGCGTGTGCAGCATCCAGTTTTTGATATGGCTGCATGTTGCTTGCGGCCTAATGAAAAATATTATCTTATCATTGAGTGAACAAAAACCCATCGTTGAAGTTACAGCAATAAAATCAGTTCCATAACTTTACTGATTAATTAAAATCGATGCTTTGATACTTACAGAAGGAATTTCCTGGGGAGCCACCAAGCAACTATCATTCGAATAGCTAACATTGGTTTGCTTTACGAGACTTTGTCCTCCTCTACTATTTGAATTAGTCACATAAGTATGTTCAGGCGTGTACTCGGACGCAGTGCTTGTTTTCCTGGATACAGTACCGCTCGAATTTAAGCTTTCCCTGCACCTGAACGTTTTAGAACCGCTCAACATCAGCAGGCAACGTTTAGATAAGCAAATAACTACCTTAAATTCTGGTAGATATTATCCGCTAGCGTGGTTTTGATGGTCTGAAAATCGTCTTGATTGGAGTTCTGTTCGAGCTTGTTGACGAGAGTCTGGCTGCTTGTTTCGTCTCTCTGGAAACAAACGCTTTCGTCAAATCGATATACTTGCAATGATTCCACACAGTTACGAGCGAAGTACTTACAGATCTATGTCGCCTATGTGTCTTTTTATGCGAGTGTCTTGTAAGTGATGCGTGTCTAACCTTTATATCCAGAGGAAGCAGCATGAAGAAAATATTGCGTTTTACTTCAGCCCCGGTTTTAAAATATTTCGAAAAAAAGCTCTCCTCCCTCTTCCAACCTACCTTATGAGCTTCTCTGCCGCTCGACCCAGACCTAGCACACTCTGGAATCTGATCAGGCCTCAACTTAAGCTCGATCATGACCTCATGAAGATGAGACCTCAACTTATCATGCTGCCCAGCTTTGAGTAAATCCTGCTTGGTCATGCCCTCAATTATATCCGAAGGAGTTGTATCGAGACGGTTAAATTTAAAACTAATAGTTTGCTGTTTCGACACCAAACGACACTCTACAGTTCCATCAAGGTGAACTGAATCAACTATAAGTCTGTGACGAATAGATGATCGTTTAGTCGAGCGACGTTTGCTCGGTTCTGGATCGGCACCAGTTGAAGATGAATGATCCTATTTTGTGCCGCACAAGTACAGATAAAGCTCTAAATTGGTGCGCATTAAATGAAAAAATTAACGCTTACCGCTTCCGATACCGACAAGTCAATATCATCGCCGTTCTGTCCAGGACTGACGCTCGATTGCTGGTTTATCTTCACTGCTAACTGTTCGGTATTTAAAGCTGCCTCGCTCTGAACTGGCGGAAAACCATTTTCTGCTGATGGTTCCTGCAAAAAATACGTCCAGTAACAGTTGAACCTGCAGAAAACAGTAAGCTATGTTGGAGTGTTCAGGATACATACCACTTGTGATTGCTGAGCAAATTCCTCAGCGATAATCTGTTGCTGTAGCTGAGGATACTCTTGGGGACAAGCTGGCTGAGAGATGGTGGACATTCTTCGATGATCCTGCTGAGGCGGATCGAAGCTGGGCATCGGTGGTAAAGATGTGGTGGACGCCCGATGTTGATCTTTGAGACTTTGAGCTGCCAATTTCTGTTGCAGCTGCTCAAGATTCATCGGCGGTATCTCGGTGGTAGACAGTCTATAACAAAAATAGTTTTTGAATTGCAATTACAGTGAGAGCTCCGATAAACGAGACACGGTTCTACAAAAAATGGGAGGTGTCCGGGTAAAAAATAAATATTTATTTTCAGTTTTTGTTTTTATGTTTTATAACATAGAAACATTGAATGTTATTGTGTCGGTTTATTAACATATTCTAAAATACTTGTTTGTCGCGACTTCTGAAAGGTTGCCGCGGTTAGGAGAGATGTCCGCTTAATAAAGCTGTCTGTAAGTAGAGCTTTCACTCTATATGGGTTTGAAGGAATTATGAGCACAGAAACATCATTTACTAGTTAAAAAAAAGTTATTTAGTCACAAAAAACCCTACCTGTGTCCCATAGACTGTTGAATTTGCGAAATATCCTGCGCCACATCGACTTGTTGCGGTTGCTGCTGTTGGACTGGAACTTGCTGCTGTCCGGATGGAATTGGCGCCTGCGGCTGTTGCAGCTGGATATGTTGCTGAACCGGAATCTGTTGCTGTTGCGGCTGCTGAACCTGCTGATTCTGTGCGGCCGGCTGAATGTACTGCGGTTGATAGATTTGCTGCTCTACATTTGGCTGTTGCTGGGGAATGAACTGAGGAGGCTGTTGCTGTTGCTCGACCGGAGGAGTCACATATTGTTGCGACTGTGGCTGGCTGTACTGTTGATTATACGTTGGCTGCTGACAGGGTATTTGTTGCTGTTGTGGGTAGGTTTGAGATGGCTGGTAACTGAAATTGGTGAAAAGGCGTTAAGATTAAACCGATCACTCGTCCATGAATAAGTGATAACTTACAGCTGGGTTTGCTGATATTGTTGCTGCTGTTGCACAAACTGCTGCTGCTGTTGCGCCGCCATCTCAGTCGGATGCTGATGATATTGCTGATACTGCTGTTGCTGCTGCTGTTGTTGGTCATTGAAACTCTGTTGCGTTTGGTACGTTTGATTCGGCTGTTGATAAGTTTGCGAAGGGGGCTGCTGGAAGCTTTGCTGTTGAGGAATGTAGTTTTGCTGATAGTTTTGCGACTGGGGCTGTAATTCCATTTGACTATCGACACTCAGTCGATGTTCACTGTGGGCAGCCGCCGAATGTAACAACTCCGGTTGGGAGATCGATTTTAGTGCCGCATTTTCTTGCCCATGAGCTTGCTTAGATCCGGACACCTGTAAAATAGAAACAAAGATTCCACTGACTCTAATATTCAATGTTTTCTATTTATCAAATTTTCAATAATGTAACCAGGGTCCTTGAATGTAACCCAAAAATTTTATTAAATCAGTAATTTCTGAGCCAAATTGAATTGATACTCACTTGCAAATACTCAGCATGTTGGGCGACTCCCTCCTGGATATAATTCTGCTGAACAAACTGTGTAGACGGCGCCTGCTTATGGACGATGGGTTGTGATTGCATATTCGGTTCCACCGATGTTTGCCGCTGCAACTGAACAGTGGCCGGGGACGGCATTTGCGACTGATCACCCGTAACCACTTGTGGCTGAGCCTGAGGCGGCAAAACATGTTGCTGTGGCTGAACTGAATGCTGTTGAGGAGCAACCTGATGCTGTTGAGGAGGAACTTGATGCTGTTGAGGCGGAACTTGGTGCTGTTGAGGAGCAACTTGATGCTGTTGAGACGGAACTTGGTGCTGTTGAGGAGCAACTTGGTGCTGTTGGGGTGGAACTTGATGCTGTTGGGGTGGAACTTGATGTTGCTGGGACTGTACTGGTGGCGGCGGCTGAACAGCAGTGAACTGTTGCTGAGGCGGCGGTTGCGTTTGGGGTTGCGTGGGCTGTTGTTGCTGATACATAATGTTTTGCTGGGGTTGGCTTTCCGGGGGCGGTTGCATAATTTGCTGGGTGACAGGCTGCTGGGAATATTGGTGCTGCAAGTCTGGCGGAGGCACACTTTGCTGCTGAACAACCGATTGCTGTTGCTGGTAATGCTGGGGATCCTGCTGAAGCACATTGTGCTGTTGCTGATATTGCTGGTCGGGCTGAACTTGGATCATGCTTTGCTGTTGTTGGTACTGCGGCTGCTGTTGGTACTAAAAATACCTTTAGTAACTCGGACAGTTAGTAATCGAATGGTAAGTTTACCTGTTGCTGGGTATTTTGCTGCTGTTGTTGATTAATCTGCTGTTGTTGTTGCTGATTAATCTGCTGCTGTTGCTGGTTGATTTGCTGTTGCTGTTGCTCGGCTAAATGTGCAGGATTAGTTTGTTCAAAAATATTCTAAAAAATTTTTGAGTCAAATAATGTACCTTGCTGCTGCAGATACTGCTGATATTGTAATTGCTGAGCCAAAGCCTCTTGCTCTTTGTTTTGCTTCTCCTGTTTTTCCCGTTCTTTATTAATCTGCACGATTTGCGCCTTTAGAAGCTGAGCCACAGTTTTCGCGTCCTCTTCAAAGATTATTCCGGATTTCGCCTACAAATATCAGTAAAGACTTTAGCAGTTATGCTCCGACAGTAACGATTTCCAGTTGCAGTTCAATTGTGTGATTTATAAGCAACGACTGTAAAGAATCTTACAGACAAATTGAACAAGAAATTAATACAATTCAGCAGGTCACACAACATATTTTTATGATTTTCTAAAACTGTTTTTCTGCAGTCTAATGATCGTGACAACTAACCTGAATAGATCAAGTGTCATCAAATTAATACCTTACTAAGGAACGTGTACAGGTATTTCCAAATTTTGGCTTTTTATGCAGAAACTTACCATTTCCTCAGCAATAGCGTCATACTTGTCCGTCTCCATATCAAACTCAAATTGAATTGCCTCGTTTTCCTTATGTTTGTGTGTACGCTTCTTCGGGTCAATAACCCTTAATCGAAACACAATTCTTTTCTTTTCTTGCGACACCACTTCGACCTTTAAGCCGACATCTTCCTCAAAGAACGCATGTTGTAGCAGGTCCTTCACCTTAGGCCGATCTTCTTTCATCGGCCTGATGCAACTCTCAATCACGTCTTTCACTTCGGGATTCTGGACTTTATCGAAACTTGCTGGTTTGACGCCCTTTTTAATAGAGTGACTGATTAGATAGGCAATGTAAAACGCATGAAATATTGGACTTACAGATATAACTTTTTTGTAAATCTGAGCTGGTCCGGTGCATTCCGAATACGGATATTCACTGGTTGCCATCTCCAACATGCACATACCAAAAGCGTATACATCCACACCTTCATCATAGTGTTCTTCGTACATTTCTGGGGCCATAAATTCGGGGGTTCCTATCACCTGTAAAAGTAAAAATGCATCAAAGGCAATGAAGACACCCGATCCATAGGTATGATAGTATTGCTTGAAACTGCCTGAATTATTTAGTAGTTTTAAGATAAATTTATAATTGTTTTGTCCAGAAATTGACTGTTTCTTATACTGAATACTACTTTACTGACTTTCTAGTTAAGCAATTTTCCAAATGTACGGTTTTAATAGTAAATTCTTTTAGATCTGCGTTATTCACTGATTAAAGTATGCACTTGCACTGAGTGCAGGTTTCGCGGTCGCTAATTTCAGGATAAACCCAGCTGATGAGAACTAATAGGCTCGATACCGGTCCTGTGAGTGTCTGAGGTTGGCAAACCTCGAAGTTTGCACTATCTTACTTACATAAATATTTTAATGCTTTTTGTTCAATTGAATTTAAGTTTTGTTTAATTTTTTAGTCCTGTTGCTTCCTAGCTGGCATAATGTTGTATATTTCTTAAATACTTACAGATTTTGCAAAACTTCTGTTTTTCAACGTGGCCAAACCCAAGTCTCCGATTTTGACCGACCCAGTGGTGCCCGTGATAAAAATATTGTCACATTTCAAATCCCTGTGAATAATTGGAGGAGAGCGCGAATGCAAAAATGCCAACCCCTTGAGAATTTGGCGGCACCACGACTTTAAAACCTTTGGATTGATTTTCTTAAAACGACGCAAATACCTGAAAATTTACAAACGAAAATTCAGCATAATTTAATGAGAGCATTTGCCAACAACTTACGTCTTTAGGGTCCCGCTAAGCATCAGCTCTGTTACCAACACGATGTTTTTCTTTTTGGTGAGAGAGCTCTCCCAGTAGTTGTAAAACCGCACAATGTTCGGATGCTGGAGTTTTTTCAACATTTCTGCCTCCTCTCTAAAGCGCTGTCTCTCCGCCTTGTTCAGTTTCTTCTCTTGGAGCTCACACCATGCGACTGCTACTCCTGTTTGCGTATCCAAGCCTCTGTACACAGTTTTGAATGAACCACGTCCGATCTCTTCTTCATACTTAAAGAATCTGTAACCAAACACTGCAGCAGCTCGTGGTTTTGAAAAAAATGCCTGCCGTACCTTCCATCGGGGCTAACAGCGATAGGTCGATATACATCATCATCGTCTTCTTTGCCTTCACGCTCCTTCAGATTTACCACCACCGGCTGTTCAACTTCGAGATTAATGTCTGCGTTTTCGTCGTGCCTATCGATTGTCTGTTCAGTAATCTCAGTCATTTCCGCGCTTTGGAATAGGTTTTTCGGTATGTTATACATCGCTCCCAACTATAAAATTTTATTCGTTTTATAGCACTGTACACTAAAGCGCATAAGTCCAATACTAACTTGTAACAATCTCATGTCGTTTTGCTGAATTTCAGGATCGTCTTCCGTGTTCGAATCGGTCTCAATTGGGATTAAACTCGTTACTCCTCTGTGTTTAACCGATTTGTCTTTTTTCCGCTTTTGGCGTTGCCTCTCTGTTATCGCTTTTTCCACCTTTTCGTCCAGGTCATTCAGGATCTACATCATGTTTTATATTAGTGGATATATTCTGCTTTATGGGTGCGAAATATCTCCAGAAGAATAATCTTTTCAGACGATTCACTAAGCAAGCAACTGAATTAGGAAAATGACAATCAAGAGTTGGGATAAAAGGAAACATTTTCCGAGTAATATTGTTGAGACTAATTGATATTGAGGGGCTTAAAAAAGGAAGATTTCGCACACCCATACTTAGCGGGAATTATATATATATATATATTACGCTCCGGTTTGCACTTATAGTTAAGGAAACACAGCTGTCACTCTTAAAGCTTTGAATTAAAAAATCATGCAACAAAGTACATATTGATAAATACTCTAAAGCATCGAGTAAAGCGGATAATTTGAATATGTAAAAATACAATGTGAAAAAGTAAGATTGGAATAAAAATTCCACTAGTTTATCCATCACCAACCGCTAAAGGGTAAATTAAAAGCATTTAGTGCCACGTTGCGAAACAAAAAAGCTGCTCTATCGCATATGGCAACTAAGCTTCTTTCGAACTACAGAGAGCTTAACAAAACACTCAGAAAACATTGCGTAACCTTGCTAGAAGACATATCAGCAAAGGTGTCACTACAATATCCATCGAAGAGGAACTTGAGTACCGAAAAAAAAATTGAACTATTTACTTTTCGAAAATTATGAGATGAGTGAATCCTTAATTTACGTGAAAAGCAAAACTTATAAAAGAATTTGAGGAGTTTTTCAGTTGACGCTCTACAACAGAAAAAAGCTACGATTCCACGCTGAATGGAACTAATATCAATGTTGCTACGAGCAATTATAGATAAATAAATTTAAAAAAAAACAAAAAAACATTAAAACCAAACGCGAATACTTTGCACGAATTGTCGACATTAACCCGTAAATTTTCCTTTTAACATTGAACAAGAACAAACATTTAATATACAGATCCCGTACCCCAGAAACAAACATTACAAACATGTAATGCCGGATGCAAACACTAATCGGTTAATGATTGAATGAAAATCGCTTTAAACGCGATCATGCTTAGGTCTCTTACCTGACCCACAGCCAGTTCAGAGTCTGGCATTTCGCTACAGGAATCATGGTATTCCTCATAATCTTCAACGAAACTTTTCGCATCTATAAGAGTATCGTTGGAGGGTGCGTGCGTTATTTTGGAGGGATACAAGTTTGATAAAACATCACCGGTATTGCACCGTATCCGGGACTAAAATACACATTACTACGCTACAGTTACAATCCCTTTGCCACTTAATATGAATCCAAAGTTTTAGCAACTATTCGTGTTTTTATGGAACAGTGTTAAGGTGAACAGATGGTGGAGTTATGTATGGGTAGGTGATCTAGTAGATATTTTTTAAATATTTCGTTTCCCTTTTAAATGCCTGATTAATAAGTGTCATTGGTTTCCTTGATTCGGATCTAAGAGTCAAATTCACAATTTGTTGGCACTCAAAATAGAGTTGCAATATTTTTTTTGGGTAAAATATGACCGGACAAGTTGCTAGTTCATTAACAAATTAAAAAACAAAACCATCAAACTGCAAAAAAATGGCCAGTCTACATAGCAAAATACACTTCACAGTAGTATTTTATACAAATGCAGCAACATCCTTCTCGTAAACATGCAGAAATTTGTTGATTGTTTACGCAATGCGTGCAAACGGGTAGATTTCATAGCAACTAAGGGAACTAAATTAATAAGATGTTTGTGATCAGTGTGCGATTTCCAATCCAATAAATTTGTGACATTGTACAGTAGCATTTAGTAAAGCCAACCTGATATTCGAAGTCCTCTTCCTCCTTCTCTTCTGGCTCTTTTGGATCCGGGGGCGGTTCCACTGAAAGCTCTGGCACTTTTTTACTTTCTTCCGCTTTCGCGCTGTACAACAATTGGTTGCTTTCAACGGTCTCAATTGCCATATCCAGAATCTGATCGAGGACAGACTCGACGATTCGGCGAACGTCCGAGTCGGTTTCGGTCGTAATTGGGACTGACTCTGATGGAAAAATGTTTCATTAACTTGGTCCAACGCTATATACAAGTCGGGAATAACCAAAATGCCTTACAAATTATTAACAACACATTATTTATTAGCCTATCCTATACTACAAGGTAGACAGTCGGTGTGCATGGCGCAAATTGATTGAGATCAATAATATAGGTTTAAATGTTCGACGATAATTCAGCAATTGATCCAAAGTAATCAGATAATGGCGTAAATCCCTACATAAACAATGTGTTTGAAGAAAACTGATATGGGCATGTTTTATGAAAGTCGTAGGCGTCATTCGAACTCATTCAACAAGAGAGGTAATAGTAATAAAATCGTATGAAGTAAGAGACTTATCAAATATGTAATAGAACAAGGTAATTGAAATCCTCAATCTAAAACAGACAATGAGTGTGGATTTCAAACAAATAGCGAAACTAGATTTGGACGTTTTTGTATATTAATTTGCTTCAAGCGGTGCGACGATGAAATCGAAACCCAATCAACTCGATTTCTCAATTAGCAGCTTTTTTCCGATCCGAATGAGGCGATGCAACATCTGAGGCCAGAGAAAATTTAACAAAACTTCGTGAGCAAACTTACAGCACATTCTAAATGACTTCATTAAAACATTAACTCAAAAATTGCCGCCTCAGCGCTAATAACAATAAAGAGCAATTTATTGTTGTACATTAGGCATCATTAACAAGGAGTAGTTGATAGTGTATTATGTAAAAAGGCTGTTGCAGTAAGTAGTAAGAGAATAAGTTTCATTTTGATAACATGAGAAGATATTAGCGAAAAACTTAATGAAAAATTCATTATACATTCAGCTTCGAAAAATTGCTCTAACAAAAGCGACAATTCTTTATTGCACTAACTCCCGTGAGTAATATTTACCTTCACAAACTTACTCAAAAGTGAAATATCCATAACTGAGATTCGAACTTCGAACTAAACACCAACGAAAACAACGACTTCTAGCATTGCGATTAACAAAATTGGGCACCAGATTCACATACGCCCCTCACTAAGTTTATGCACTTTCATTCAAGGAAAAAATCGCTACTGCGTAAACGAACTTTTCAAAAAGAAGTGAGAGCGTTCTGTTACTTCGCGAAAGCAGGATCTTAACAATAAAAAAATGTAATTGTACCTAATATTAATTATTGTTGTGCAGCGTCGCTATCTGGCGCCCCATTGACAATTTTGAAACGATAAGACACGCATATAAAAGATTGCCATATCTATTTGAGATGTGTATTTATACTGTGTTTAAGCATGGTGGATGAAGGTTCTGGACACTTTTCAGCCACGATAAGTCCAGCGTATAGGAAAAATTGAAGAAAAAACACGAAAACAATACATGAAAGAGCAAATTACAAAACTCGCCCGCTCGTTGTTTTGTGCAGCAAAACATTTCCACAAAAGCAATATTCGTTTCAAACTGATTGATCTGGTATGTGTTTGCAAACAGACACACGGCTTATCAGCAAAAAACAAACAACCTGCAACTGAAACATATAACAAGCAAATAATGCCACCTTTTTTGCATTTAATATGCAATATAACACACACATTTCAGACTGAAACATTCAAACATAAAACTTTGATGGGAATTAACGCGCAATTCTTTCAAATATTGAATCCGATACCAGGGTATGTGTAGTGGTAAATGTGTTATCGCTCTACTAAATAAAGCATGGAGACTATCAGGGGCAAATGCATTAGAAGGAAGCTGAAGAATGACAGATTGATTTACAAATGTATAATTAAAATTGGAATTTTTCAAGCCCAATTGGCTGCTGATGGGAATTTCCTTCGGCTAAATATTATTTTAAGCGACCCTATCCCATATAAAAATGAGAATTTAAACGAATTAGCAGAACAAGTAATCACTTCCTTCTGGAATCAGTAAATGCCAGTATCTTAGTATAATATGCAGTTAATGCGTAGTGATTGCATCGATTCATTTTTAAAAAGTGTTTAATTGTTACTAGCTGGTTAAGGTATTATTTCCAAGTATCAGCAGGAATAATTTGTGATTACATATTTTCACAGGACCTCACAAATAAATAGTAAAGTAATTGTTTTAAATTCAAGTGGATTCATTCATTTACGGTTTTTGCTTGAAGACAGCTTTAGCATTTACCAACAAAAGAAGGCATAATTTAAACTGAAAACGCAAATGGTAAGTGAATGAAGTTTTCATTCAGTCAAAAAATTAATAAATTTGAAATATAAGGCATTACATACAATTTAGGACTTTAACGTAGAGAAACATACCTACATAATTTTTTTTAAATCAAATTTTAGTGGAATAAACGACTCAACCGACCGAAAAAGAAGCATTTTAGAAAATACTAAAACTCAATTTCCATAAACGAACACCGTTTATTTACCGTCCTTTCGTTTGATACAAAACCTAAACTGTAAAAAAATGAATCTATTTACATTCGCTTTGCTAATTATTAATTCGCCATTTACAAAAGTGAAAATTATTGTCGGAAGTGGTAAAGACAAAAAAAAAACATTGAATTAAAGTGTTAGGAAAATGGATAGAATTACCCTTGCTAAAAAGAAAAATCGTTTTTCTCTATGTTGAGTGCCTCAAATTTGTTAGCTAAAAATCAAATGCAAATAAGTTTATAAACGGTAAGTTTGTGGAACTTTTCTATACTTTGCAGTTAGTCAGTTGTATGTATTTTTAACTCTAAATAAATCAAACAGAAAATGTACTTCGTATACTCATTAGAAAGCAGTTAGTTTGGCAAATTATATTTCATTAAGAGCCTGTATTGCATGGATTTGAAAGTGTTGACGGTTTTTTTTAACTGAAAGCAATGATCCTAATGAACTAATCCATATAAATTAATAGATGAATAACTTGTAAAATCTCCCTTATAAATGTAGTCATAAACTCTAATCAGCATCTTAAACTATCAACACTGATTACAATGCTTAAATATAATATGTGTTATCGCTCAGACGCCAGCGCATATTTTCTGTCCTACCTAATGCAAGCACGAGAGCGGTTATCGAGTTGTAGTGCGATCGTTATTGATACCATATTCGAACTGAAGTAAAACTATTGTATTTATAAACAAAGCTGATTCACAGCATTTGCGTTGTATTTTGCAACTTTCAGATGCAGATGCAACACAATCACTAGTAATACTCGTGTAAGTAGGAATCTAGTGAGAAAAACTTGACATGTAACTATGTTGATAATCTACGTTTACTCGATACTTGGAATATTGATTATTTTTCGAAACTTGGAAAACCTGATATTTCAAATCGCCCTTAGAAAGAAAGAATAATAATTAGTAATTGATTTCCTATAAACTTATCCTGACTGATTACTCATCTAAGACCATCATGATGCAAGTAGTGTTAATATGTTTACTTTGGTCGCTGTCATGAATTATGGAAGTTCCAAATTGTAAAATATATACATGAATTACAATTATTTTAATTCAGCAACCGTTTTTTAAATGTTTGCAGGATTGATTTAACATAAATACTGATGTTTTTTATGTTTAAACGATATAGCAAATTAAAGACAGCTTAAGAAGAACGAACTCTTCTACTTTTAATCAATGTTTATAATATATTTTTAAATGTTGATTAGTTTCGTTGAATTGCAATGTTTTTTGCAATTTTTTTAATTAAAACATCAGACTGCAAAAGCCTTGAAATAATGCCCTATTTTAGCTGGATGCGAAGAAAAACTGAAAAAATTGAACAATAAACCAAATATTATAAAATAATTCAGTTAAATAATAGGTAACAATGGATTTAGAATTTAGCGCCAATTGCATAGAACTGGTGAGCTTTTCGGGCTTCTAAAGGCTGAAACACTCGTCAATTTCAATTCAATAATAATTATGGTTTTTCGTTGAATATTATCGAACGCATATAAAGTTATCTCACTCAGTTGCAAAAATAATGTTCTCCTCCGAATGCGCTAAAGGAATTTTTATTTTTAATATCTGCTCATAACTTACTACAATAAACCGTAGGAAGGGATTCAACGATTGATCCTTTGTTATTTTGGATCAGTTATTACACTACAATTTCCTTAGGATAATGGTTATATTGTACATAATAATCAAACATTAAAAGCTCCAACAATCCTGCAGGTATTAGACGAATAAAGTTTGATTTCCATTGCGATAACACAACTCTGCTGGGCTTTAAATCTGTTTAATAGAGAATCGAATAGTGTGTAGTTTTCAGATCAAGAATTGACATTATTAAATAGCTGATTATCAATAGTAAATACATCATTTATTCATAAAGATTTGCGAAGAAAAGAGGTGCGCTCAATGATCAGTAAATATGTGACTATGCAGCTGAATTGTATTTATTTTGATCCAGACAACAGAATAATGAACAAATTAAGGTACGACTTTGGCCTCTCAATTGCTAATAAATTTATAACAAGCATTGCTGACACATAGAGAAATATGGAATTAAAATGAAGAAACATCGCGGGTAATAAACCGTATTGCATGAGATTTAATTATTTAACAATTAGCATTAACTTGAAAAAGATACAACGATGGAACTAACCGGCAAACTGAAAAAAGTACCTAAAAGCGGTAAATTAAACTACCGTTTTTCGAAGTTATCCATCCTGCGGGACCATACCTAGTCCTCTTTCTGTGCAATTTCACTGCGAATTTCCACCACACTATAATCAAATGTGCCCTCTATTAAATTTAGCACTGAGTCTTTGCGGTCTAACAGAATAATGTGCCGTTCGGGAACGCGATTTACAAGTAAATAAACATCTTGATGATTTGATAATGAGTCGTCATTTGATTAAAGGATGTTGACAAACTGAATTTGAAGTTTCTCAATGCCGAGCGATTTCGCGCCGCTTGTTTCAGGGTCGATTCAGATGCAGTTCAGTTGGTTGCACTGGAAATTTTCTGATAACGTGAAAAACAGAAACGCTCTATGTAAAACACTCGATAGCACAGTGTTCCTTAAACTATTTCAAGAGGGTTTCTATAGGTCAAAGTCACTCCTTACCGTTGACCTCCGACAAACAATATTTACACATTAAACATTATGTAATTAGCAACGTTTATAAAACATTTGAATAACTGAGAGTGGAAGTCTTGCAGTATGATACAATAATCAGAATGTGCTTATTACGGAACTTGGCATATGCACAAACAGGACTGCTATTATTCCATTTATCAACCAGGTATCTGCTTACATCATGATATAATCTGAACTTGTTCTCTTCGTGGCATGGCAAAAGCAAACTTTTGCCATGCCACGCACCGAAATAATTTGCTCCCGAATGTTTTCAAATGATCGCAGAATGGAAATAATTCCAATTAAAATCCATGAACAAACATGAAAGGAAGAACACTTTTTACCCACTTAGGACACGCAAATTCATTTGCTGTTCAGTTTTCACTCCAAATAGGTATGACTCGAAAAACTGGCAACTGAAGTTCAGAAGATTAACTAGGAACACTGAAATAGATGTACCTAGAAGCTACTTCACCACCAAGTTTATAGCGATGATTATTTAAACTTTTGTGACTTAAAAAGACGTTTTGCAAGTCCCAAACATAAGCCTTATACTTCAAGCGATGCCAGCGGGAAAAGCTATAAAAATAAATTAGCGCGAATCTTTAAAGGAAATATGCGAAAATCAAAGCGGTATGAAATGGCCTAGAAAAAATTATATTATATATATTATAACTGTGGGCTGCGGCAGTTTTGAAGAATGGCCAAATCATCTAACATCACCATATCAACATCAAAAGCATCGATAAGAACCAAATCAGTCATCAATCAAAGTTTGCACAGGATCGAATTTAGCACATACAAATTTCCACGAAATTAAAATATATTTAACGGACAAGAACAAACAAAGCGACTAGACAGTCGCATGCCTCAAAGGCACAGAATAATGATAGTCGTGTGAAGTGCTAAGACGGACGAAAGCAATGATCTGAATGAAAATCGTTAGTTCATATAGTTAGACAGGATATCAGACAAATTTCGAACAAGCAAAGAAAGAACGGGGCTGGGATGAAGATGGAAGTAGCGAATGAAACATAATTTTCTTAAAAAATAAAAATGAGAAATTATAAAACAGCCCCAACATAAACGACAAAGACCTCATGCAATCAGAAAATAATTTTTCCCTGGCATTTTAATCCCGGTCATAATAAAGGAATAAAAAAATGTATACAGAATCAACTTAATTTTGCTAATAAAATAAGCTACCTTTTCCCAACCAATTCTAGATATAAAAATTGAATACCAAAGTCCTAAAAAACGAGAATATCCCAAAGAATAAAATGTTTAACAGTTTTATACATAGGTGTACTAACTTATAATACGCACCTTTCATAACCACTAAACTGTGCACTAAACACACTGGCAATCAACTTAAGGAACGTATTGAATATCACTCAACAGGGCTCTAAGCAGAACTAAGCTCTGAGTCTAAGCTCGACACAATAAATGGACAATAAGGGAAGATTGCAAGCAAACAGGTAGTTTATTGCCCTAATAGCATCTATTCGATCATCAGTTTAACTTCGATCTTATTTAGGCTGATAGCGCTCAAACAAATGCACGAATGGTCAATTGCTTATTAATTAGATTTTAAGCGATTACTGATGCATTTGTTGTTGCCTTTAACTGCCCCCTAAATAAACACCTTACCTTTGATATCTTGTCGTTCTTTCTCATCCTTGTCATTAAATAACTGCACGTTGCAAAATCGTTTCCTAAACGGAGCCAGATTCTCAATAATATTATCGTATGGAATGCTGCTGCAACTATGTGTCCGAATTTTCTTTTCGAAGTGATTCTCCGGCTGACTGTCATGGTCCATCAGTTTCATAAACGTATACCTAAGAACATTACAAATTTCAATTAAATACTACTTTTTTCTTCCTAAAACAGTACAAAAAGCTTACCTGTTTAAGCTCGTAGTAGTGGTAACAATTTTGGTAGTATCCGTGTCTATTTTCGAAGTTTTAATCGTCGTTACATGCTCTTTGGGGGGTGACTTTTCATTTCGCATCTCAGCAACCGTTATGTCTATCGATGGAGCTGGAACAGGGTAAATAAAGTCCAATTATTATGTGAAGTTTCTTCGTTCATTGTTAATAAATAAATGATTAGAATCTAATGGAAATCTATTGGTTTTGCGTACACTAATTGCGAATAAAACATTTCTTAACACCATTAGCACTTTTGCTGTGAGTTTCAGTTCTTAAAGAACAGAAATTTATTGTCTAGATTGCAAAGCTAAGCTAGATCCTCGAATAGTTCACTAGATAGGAACGTTGGATATTCAAGTAATCAATCTGGGAACATCAGAGTTCATTTGAAACCGCTCTGAGACATCGAAACATCAAGTAAAAAAAATGCTTGGTTACATTGAAAAAAATGTTCAGCTCAGCTAGGCAAAGGCATGCAAAATTTCCTTAAAATACAGATTAAACAAGTCAATAAACACTGACGCGTTAGCAAGACAAAAAGAAAGTGTGAGAGCATGAGGGTAACTCGGAGAATGAAATTTCGAAATGCTCTTGTTTTGCTCTTGAAACCTTAAACGTTTTAGAATTGAGAAAAAGGTCACACTTAATAGCATAAAATTATTTAAATTACAGATTTTCATCTTCCGTTAAATGTGAGGCTTTATTTGCTTTCGAAAAGGATTGATAATTTTTTTAAAGAATTATTTTAACCGCTTTACACTATGTAAACCATAACAGCAAATATGTCGCTTTCAAAGCATCAATTTGAACTATTAGCGGAACCACTTACTTTTCACCTTCTTATTCTTCTTCTTGCTACTGGCCGTCTTGCTCTTAACCTTGGCCTTTTGCAGTTTACCCTGTGGTGTTTTGAACACATCTTCCTCAAACGAGCTGGCCTTGGCCTCGTTAAAGTCATTGTCCGAGTCCAAAGTGTGGTACCCTTTACTAATTTTGGAGACATCTTGAGGCGAGGTAGACTGGTCTATAAACTCAATATTGTCGATCTTATCCAAGGTGTTTGAGTGCGCGGATATGTCATTGTTGCAACTGGTAGACTTGGACTGGAATTTCGAAACTATCATTCACAGGAAACAAGAATTTAACTAAATCTGCCTTACTCTGTCCTCTTTAAGTTTGCGAGGGGGAGCGACGGCCGATTGGACTAATGCGGCCTCCTCCCCCACCTCAACCGAGGCGATTGAGGTCGCTCTTTTCTGCCGTGGAGTTTCGCTCTTTCTGCTGCTGCTTGACGCCAACGATCGCGTCCAAGCTAATGGACCTTTGCCTCGGGAGCCCGTGGATACTCCTGATCCGCCCCCACTTGTTCCGGAGTCAACAGATGATGCTTTGCTGCGCGGAATGGTTGCAAACGTCGTCCTTAAAGAAAAAAAAACATCCATACAACCGCTAATTCCTTTTTCCGAATGGCACTTCGAGAGAGATATAATTATGCTTGGTGACTTTAATGCAATAATAGGTAAAACAAAAGGTCATATGGGTAGAGCGCAATAAATCATTGAAGCTGATGAATGGCTATTTCACACATAATAGACCCAAACTACCAGAAATCCAAGATCAATTATCGATTATGTAATAATGAAACAATGTGTATTGCAATGTAATTCGAGGGGCCGAATGTGGAGTGAATACCATCTCATAAACACCTACAAAATGGAAAAAGTGGAACAGGTACAAGACAACTTTATACGCAATGGTTAGACCAACAACTACCACAAGAATATAGTCATGAAACAACTGGAAGCCTAATTAAAATAATAACCAAAGGAATGCACTAAGCAGCCAAAGAAGCCTTGGGTATAAAGAAAAGCAGACCCAGAAAGAAGAATTATTGGTGGCAAGATACGCTGCAAAAAAGAAAAAAACAAAATCAAGAGTTGGTGGAATCACAAATTGGTGTAATAAAATCAAAATAAACCTGGAGGTTTATAAAAGATATGAAATCCAACAAAAAATGAAGTAATAATAAACTCTATAGGCCCTGAAAAATTGGAAAAACACTATAAAAAGACAAGGATTTCGTCGGTATTAATGATCCGAATAAGAAATCAGTAAGATGCAAGTTACTATAAAAAATTACCAGTAGAAAAAGACTGGAATACAATACAATTCATCAACACGAAGTACTGGTTCAAGGAGAGCCAGCAATAATTAACTTAGAATACCACTATTCAAAAATTAAACAGATCCTTACAGGGAGAATCACTACCGCAAAGTTGGAAAGAAGGCTGGATAACGTCCATACATAAGAAGGAAAGCAAAGAAGACTGCAAGAACTATCGGGGCAAAACTGTAGCCTTTTATAACTGAGTTATAAAAGAACGTATAAGCGAAGAATATCGCTCTTTTGAATCGGAAGAACATAACAGCTTTAGAACAGGGCGATTAACAAATGATAGCATATTCTGCCTAACACAATTAATGGAGAAAATAATAGTGAATTTCAAAAAGTACATATTCTCTTGGAATAGAAAGAACAATGGAAAAAAGTAAGTGAAGTAAGGGAATGCGACTGAATATCACAGATTCCACATCATATACATTACACTATATGCACTACTACGTTCGATTACAAGGAAGACTTAAAGTATATGCCCAGAAAGCATATAACAGAATACAAAAATGGGGGCTATAGGTAGATAAAAAAACCCCAATATCTGTGTATTGGGAAAGAACCAGCATATGACCTGGATCTAGAACATCAAAAAGTACGAAAGGATGATTAATATTTGGAAGTAAAAATGACAAAGACAGGACCAACTGAGGAAGCTATGAAGGACAGAATAATCATAGGGAAACAAGTGGTAGGGGCATTAAAGTCAATGGAACAAAAACATAAAACCAGAGGCAACAAGCAAGAATATATGATACCATGCTGATAACAGTTGTTATGTATGGCAAAGACTTTTGGAGAAGAGCGCCGGGAAAATCTGGATTAGAACATGTGAAAAATGAGAACATAAGAAAATAAATAAAAGTAAAAAGAACAATCGTAGAACACATTGAAAAACAGCTATTACCATGGTATGAACATGTAAGACGTATGAGGGAAGGACTGCCGATGAAACTATTGGTGTGAATACTCTCAGAAAGACCGTCAAAAACCTGGATACAAAGGCTTACAAACGCGATATCAGCCAGAAACCTCTCAGAGGATGACTGGCAAAACAGACAAACCTGGCAAACGTAAACCCCAAAGGGTGTAACGCTATAAAACGGATTTATATAAATACTTACGATCCTTGATGAAGCTTAGGGCAAGACTGTCCCGTGATTTCCTTCTTTTCGGGATGACAGGCGCTGCACCAAGGCGCTCTCAATACTCCACTGAATCTCTTTGACTTACAGTTAGCATTGTGAGTGTATCCTAACAGTCTCTTTTTTAATTCTAGGTCCAGAATGAAAACTAAAGTGTCGCTTCGTTTAGTTACTTGATTGATAGGCAAGCTTTTTGAATGCAATTATCAAGAGATTGAGATATACCTTAAACGGTTTAAATAAGCTTAATCTAATATAGTATATTTGCTTTTACTAATAGTTTGTTTCTTATAACCTACTGAGCACCAATTGATTAACTATATTACTTGACTATGAATTTCGGGCTAGATTTGACAGTCTTTACGGGTTCTATTTCTAGGAAAATCTACTAAATTGGGACTTTTATCACAATTCGACTGGAGTTGAGATGCGTTACAATCTCATTGCAGTTGCATGACGTCCTGAAAATTAATTGCATATATTAATAGATAAACTGGCACCAACACCTAATAGAGAATAATTAAATTATCATGTAGGTACTAAACACACTTCTAGTGATAAAGATCGATCAGGAAGGTGAAGGTGATGGTATACATATGTCTAATGACAATAAATGGGGCTGTGTTTTATCCAAAATCTGATTTCGAAAAGGTTTCAAAACTGATAACGTTTTGCCATTGAGGGGAAATACTGTAGAAACGTTGCCGTTTAATATCGCTGGTATTCTTATGTGTATAAGAATATGTGGAAACTTGAAAAAGTTAGGACTCACAGAAATGAGACACGCCAAACCCTTTGGAAAATATTGCAAAAAAGCCATGCCCAGGGTTCAGCCTTCAAGGGTTTCAGTCCCTTTAAGATGCAATTTTTGGGAAACGTTTATTCGACCTTTTATCATTATTTGAATGCCTAGAATCACCTTCCAATATATGTTGACAATATTTCTAGATTCTAGGTAATTTTAACTTATACAAATCAGCTGAGCTGACCAAAAAAACCTGTTTAGAGTTCAGACCTTAGAACAAATGGGGTGACTGTTCTGTGGTTCAGACCCATAAAATTAGGCCAAAAACTACTTCTTTCTGAAAACATTAACGGATCCTTTGTACAAATGTTATTCCTAACAAAAATAAATTAGTGTTTCCCATTAACCTTATAGGTACATTATACTGTGGTAGAAATGTGAAAGTGTGGAAATAATTGAACATGTTCTTAAACCTGTTTTTGCCCCCTTGTAAATTGAGTCTATTTATTTTCACTTAGAAACGGATTGATAACAACCGGTGGGAATTTCGTTGACTATTTTGCTATTTTGAACATCGCACCACTGACTACAGTTTCCAAAGGGATTATGGAGGTGATGGATTAAAATCAATTAACCAACTTCTGGTCATGTTAAGGCATTGAGGAATGGGACAATTTGCACAAGCCCACGGGGCATTATCGATTTGATAGCCGGCAAAGCTGGCACATCCCGTAAATCATTATAAATGGGTATTTTTTGTAAAAAATAAACTAAAACGCATTCTAAAATGTCGGCAGTTTGTCGCAAATCGACGCTATGCAGGTACCTGAAACCATAACCCAGAGAAGCACTGATTCTTAGGCTGCTGAACTACTAACATAATATTTGGAAAAATCACTGTATTTTCTTGAAAATCTTACATTTCTTGTGGAAAATGACACCGCCCGAAAAACAGATGAGACACTACGTTTCTTGAACTTTAGATGGCGCTGATTTTGACGGATTCTTCTTCTACGTCCAAGTCATTTTAGTTGTGTTTTGTTTATTCTTAACATTTTAATGTTCTTTTACAAACATAAAAAGATCAAATTAAAAACCGGCTATAAGAAAAAGTCCAAACACGACCATTTCATTGGGAAAAACCTACAAATCTCCCATCGACAGACCAGTTTTCAGCTCGATGGATTTTGACCGCTGACGCGTTGACACTAGACTTGACGTCTGTTATTCTTCGAGTTGATTTTCGTCCGTTAATCGTTTAAATTCAAAGACTGTGTGTACTGGTCGTTATAGTGTTAAAACCTGCCGGATTAGCCAGAATTCACGATGAATCCAAGTAGGTTTAATACTCCGAGTGCTAAAAAGCTGCGAAGAGAAAAAACTACGATGTCGAATAACTCGGACACTGAGAAGCACCCGGTGCAAGTTTACTGTCGAATTAAGCCCCTAATGGAAGGTGCAGAAAACACTTGCATCAAAGTACTAGCAGCTGACACATTGTGTCTTAAGACTCCGGAATCCAAGGCAGTCAGAAAGGAAACCCATTACATATTTAAGCACATTTTCACTTCGTACTCGACCCAGTCAGAGGTGGTCACTCACGTCGCGTACCCCCTTTTAGAGGACCTTCTGAATGGCAAGAATGGTCTTTTGTTTACTTATGGCGTTACGGGATCGGGCAAAACATACACTCTGACTGGAAAGCAAAATGATCCGGGCATTATGCCCAGGTGCATTGATACACTGTTTAATTCCATTGGTGATTATCAAGCGCCGAAATATGTGATTAAGTCAGATAAAATGAATGGGTTTGAGATACAAACCGAAGATGAGGCCTTTTCTGAACAACTGAACCTGAAAAGGACTATGACTAACCCAAAACTTCAAAGGTATGGTTTTTATCTTCATTTATTAATTTATTATCAGGTGTTACATTCTTGCCCAAAATGCTACTTAAATTTAGTAATCCGCTGGTTAAAATTTCGGTTTTTAAATTCATCAAGCAAAAATTGCCCTTTTTTCCTTAAAATAAAAAAAAAACGAATGAATTGTCCGAACAGGGGGATCTTAATCCTCAATTCAGTAGTACAGTTATGAACCAGTGGTGTTCTTTAATTGTTCTCGATAATTCATTGTTCCCATTTCTACCAAGTCCGCGTGAAACTGGGAAAGACATTGAAAAATAACTTTTTGTATGCAAAATATTTCAGATAGTGGCTGTATCATTAATGAATACACGTTTTCAGAAAAGGAAGTTTTGATAAATTGTACGAGAATGATGGAACCGTAATTCACAACGTTAACAAAAACAGCTTATATTCAGTATTTGTGAGCTATGTGGAGATTTACAACAATGGTGTCTATGATTTGCTAGATGAATCCTCAGGAAAAAGCCTTCAAAACAAAATGCTGCGGGAAGATAGTCGGAAAAACATGTATGTTAATGGCGTTGTAGAAGTAGAGGTAAATGGTACTGCTTGATGTTTGCTTCCGACTACTAACTCATTTTATTTTCCATTCAGGTTAAATCGGCAGAAGAAGCTTTCAGCTTATTCAATGCGGGACAAAACCGAAAAAAGATGGCTTCAACTACATTGAATGAGGGCTCAAGTAGGAGTCACTCCATATTTAATATAAGAGTGGTCCAGTTGGAGCAAATTACGTATAATGAAAATGGCCAAGCAATGGTTCCAAATGAAAACAAAATTGCGGTAGGTCAGCTAAGTTTCGTCGATTTGGCTGGATCTGAGAGAACCAATAGAACGAACAACACAGGAATGAGGCTGAAAGAGGCGAGCAGCATCAATAATTCCCTGATGTCTTTAAGGACTTGCTTTGAAATGTTGAGGGAGAATCAGACAAACAAAACGAATAAGTTGGTTCCATATCGGGATAGTAGATTAACCTTCTTGTTCAAGCATTATTTTGAAGGAGATGGCACTGTGAAAATGATAGTGTGCATTAACCCATCGGCGGAAGACTACGAAGAGAATCTTCATGTAAGAACATGCGTTTTAAGCAGCGGCGTACTGGAATACTTAGTCGGATTGTGTTCTGTTGCAGGTTCTCAAATTTGCCGAAATGTCCCAAGAAATCAAGGTAGTCAAACCCGAAGTTAATAGATACACGCCTTCCGTTCAGCGAGTCGCAATAAGTAAAGCAGCCGAAAACAAAACCCCGGCCAGGCTAAAAACTGCCTCGTCTTTCACTTTATTGCCGCAAATCCCTGTTGTTAAATTTAACTTTGATGAATTAGATGAATGTCGTTCAGCCATTCAAAAAGTAATGAAGACCATAAAATTGAGGGAATCTAAAGGAAATAGTCTGGACAAAGAGATTGAGGACAAGCAGAAGGAATTAAGAAAACGGCTAGTCTCTTTAAATGAACAGTCTGTGCTCAATAGCGCTGAAATTAAAAGCTTAAAGGGTGTAATCCATAAGGTAAAAATTAGTTTGCAGATATTGCGACTGATCAGTAATACATAATTGGGGTTTTTCAGGAGAAACAGCAGTTAAGAAACGTGCATTTGAAAATGACTGACTTGGAATTCGGAAATCGAGATATGCAGGGTAAAAATGAAGAACTACATGATATAATACAAACCTTGAAAAATGCGATTAATGAAAAGGATTTGAAAATCAATCAACATCAATTGGAGAAGCAAAGAACGAAAAAGCAGTTGGGTAAGGATTGTCATTTTTACTAGAAATTTGCCAATAAACAGCAGGAAAACAAAAGTGAACCAAATCTGAAGCCTACATAAGCCAAATGAATATTAAATTAGCATTTACAAACATTGATCTATGATGAACCGCAGCCGTTTACATGAGATCTTTCGGATCGGCATGTTTTCTAATAGAGCGCACCCCTATAATATTAAACCACGCGCCGCCACTGACCACAGTGACTATAATTATAGCTGTATCACAATTTATCTACTCGAAAAGTATAAGCGATACTTAAAATATTGCTTGCAGTAAAACACTTACAAAAAAGTGGGCTTCCTAAAAGTACAATTTATTCACAAAACATACTTACGGACAAACGAAATTATAAATTTTGCTTATGTTTTTGAAATCGAGCCTCTTTTATCAGAGTTAAAACTTCCACTCAATTTACTATCAAATGTAGTAGACTTTCCTAAGGCTAAGTATAACATCTTTTGGTTTACCATGATATATCTTCTTAGTTATGGCAAATGAAAAAATGACCCAGGAACTGGATTATAAACTGAGGAGACAACGAGATCATCTGAACGCTGCTATGAAAGCAAAAGATGATAAACTGAGAATGGTCAAAGGAATTCTCGATAGCGAATTGCCTCCGGTTGAATTTCAGGCGATCGAGTTGGAAGAAGAACATGTAATCAAATCGTTGGGCTCCCAAACCCCTCAGTCGTTAAAAAGTAACTCACACTTCCATAGAAGAAACATGAATGATGCGTCTGCTCCACGAAAACGAAGATCGAAATCGGCTGGTAAGTTTGACAAGGTTTAACTGATCGAGTCGAGATTAAATGCATACTATTTTTATTTTCAGGTGATGTGTGGCTTGAACACAACGTGATCAAACCATGTCCATTGGACACTGTAATGCAGCCTACAATGAAGAAAAGAAAATCGGTTTCCAAATTGGACAAAGCCAGCGATGTGACCAATCCGAAGCAAAGTAAATACTGCTTATTAGCACAAGAACCTGACACTGATGGTGAACTGGAGACTAAACTGTACAAAGCTGATATAGTGCCCACTTGTGGGGGTGGAGCTCAAGTTATATTCAATGATGTTGAGAAGTTAAGGCAAGAATCGCCCACTAAACACTGATAAAGTTATTCATATTTCTGCTCAAGAACAAATTTATTGACTCAAGTAGGAAAGTCTGCATTGAGAATAAGCCATTTGCACCAAAATCAATGAGCATCAAATGTTAGATTTTGGGCTTACCCGTTATGAAGTAATTTTAATGAGCGGCTGATATGGTACTTTTTCAGCGCGCACCACAAGGGCCGAGTTTTTGTACACAATTTTGCTTGTTTTACGTAAGTTTTGTAATGTAAGAGGTGGTACTTAATATACATAAATTTTTTGATTCTGTGTTATTCTCAGTGCAACACAACGCAAATAACTTGTGGGCCAGTTGCTCCTAAATAAATAGGAATAAAATTAAGAGATAATTTCTTCACCGATACACCAGCAACTGAAATTTGGTAGATAAAAAGCGTTTCTAATTTTTTATCCTACTGCCCAGACCGACTCCCCAAAACAACTTACCAATTAAAAAAACAATAATATTTAGTGAACGATTACTTCAAATGTTAGTGTTTTTATAAATATATGTATTTGTCTAATTGCGCAACAAAAACTGGCCTAGCCGTTTGCTCTAGTAATGATTCAGAAGCTGAATAACAATAAAATTAATTTTCTTAACTGAATATTTGAAACCTAAGGCTACAGCCACGTTGCCTTATTTGCTTGCGTCTAGCTTCAGAGGTGCTTTAGCACGATGACACTTGACAGTGACAGCGGATTGTTGTTTTTGTTATGTTTTGATTGAAAGCAGGATTTGGAACGATTAGATTTTTAAAAGCAAATGACTGTAACAATGCTATAGAGTTCAATTAATTGGACAAAATTACCTTTTAGTCATCGACCGATAAGTTGCTCTCTAGCTAAAAATGAAAATCACCAGGTTACGTGACCATGTTAAATCCAGAAAGTCTTATAAAGCAATCAAATGTGACTACCACAGTGAGACCTCCATTCGTTGCCGACGACTCAAAGTATCTAATAGTGCCCCTAGTTGTTATAGCTTTAGTAATGATTTTAACATTACTTGTAAGTTGAATAGTTGACGGACCAGTTGAAATATTGATTGTATTTGAGCTCATCTGTACAGGTCTATTGCATGGCAAAGCGGCGTAGAATGAACAGACTTCGTAGGGACGTTGCCAGGCTGTATCACTTCGAACAAAGCGATCTTGAGTGGGAAGCTTTGAACAGTTTCGATCCTCCAAGTTATAATTCGGGTGATTTCACTACTGCCTTCACCAAGAGGGAAAACTATATGCCTACAACAAATTTATAATGGAAATTAATGCAACGACATCGACATGTTACTGTTTAGTTGAAATTTGTTCATTGTGATAAATTTAAATGTTCTCATTACCTTTAGGGCAATATTTAAAAAATCTGATGTGAACTGACTGGACGTGTAGAAAATGTACATTATATTTAATATATTTAACTAATTGTTAAATTGTATAAAAAGACCGTTTCTAACATGATTTTGGGGTTTTAAAAGCAGTTATTTGTATGTTTACTTTAACGTCAATTCCTAGTCCCTAGATAAAGACAGACTAGTCCACAGAACATACACCCATAGGGGGGATACTTTGTGGACTAGTCCTGCAGCTAGTTTAAAGCGTGCTGACGTCACTAGTCAATAGCTAAATCTTGAAAATCCCAACATAACCTATTTTTTTATTATGATAGCAAGTACAAGGGAAAAACCCATAAATAGCAAAACCATCATATATTTCGAAATGTTATAGAAACAGCTTAGTGTCGGGCGATAAGTGATAGTGTAAGGGGATTTTTAAAAGTGCATAGTGTGAAAGGTCTGCAGTAGGAGCTGGTTATTGCTCACCAAAGGCCAGTGCCAAAATGTATCTTATTTTACTTTTTGCGCTATTTGGGGGGTCGAACTCAGTGTTTTTAAATCAATCTATAATCATTTCAGCTAATTACTCGGTCCCCTATCAGGGATTGATTAATAATTCGCTAGAGTACATTTTTGAATTTTCCAACTACAACTCATATAAGGTATGACAATTTTGTTTTATTCAAGAGGTAAAGAATCTGAAAAAAAACTAACGCAAGTGCAAAAAACGGTGTTCTAAATGCTACGGATAAACCCGAATACATTAGCAGTGCAGTGGATAATTTGCATGCGTTTTCATACATTTAAAATACATAGTTGCAGATGTTTGATGTTAATTATCCGATAAGGAGGATTTACCAGGGTGTGCTCGTGATTCTGAAGATTCAAACCCATGTTTGATTAGCGAAGAGAACTACCTTATATCTTGGAGATTAAATAATCACAAGTTTTTGGCTAGATAAATATTTATTAACTGGAGCATTTTTTCTGAGAATTTGTGCAGGACACACTTCCTATTTCTATGAAATAAATTCATTGATAACACGTCAACCAACTATACTAATTTTTTTATTATGTGATAGCCAGTCAATGGTTCACTTTATAGATACATCGTAGGCAAGACCTATTTCCTTTTGTTGTGGAATCAACTGATAAAATATGTGGCATCAAGTAATCAACTAAACTTCAAGCTATATTATATAAACTCATGCTATCGAGTTTAATTGTATATTAATGATTTATCTTTAATTGATTAGTCCCAGACTATTTCAAATGGCACAACATGGTCATTTATTTTCCTTCCCAACTGCCTTTATTCATTTAAAATTTGTATCATTTGTACCATATTTGTTGAGAAGGTTCAAATGCATTTGAAAATCCACAATTAGTCATCGAGTGCGTTATAAGAGAATGTGTTTTCCTTAACAGTTTTTTCTTCACTTCTTGTTTTAAGTACATTGTGTTTTTTCACACCGAATTGTTGTTCGGTTCGAACCGTTCTGTAACCGAATTTCATTCACAAAAACATCCGTGTAAGGCAATAAACAGATTCCTGTCCCGTTTTAAATCGCAAATAAAGATAAAACACAGTATGTTGTTGTTTAGGTGTTCGTTCCACCTCGAGTCACTGTAACTACAAAGGATGCGACTACAGTCGCTCCACTTATGGTTACTACAAGACAGCCGAAAGAGTTGCTATCTTGGAAGTTACCACTCTCTGTAGAGACAGAGACTGGGGAAGAAGTTTACAAAAACAGCTCCAGGACCTTGTGCTTCGATATTTTAAATCACAATAAAATTCAAGGCAAGTTACTTCATATAATCACATCATTTTTCGCGTGTTTGCGTGTAACAGTATCATTATTATTTCCAGGATTTAAGCAGCTACAGCATGAAAATCCAATCGTTTCACTTGCCACATCCTCCCTTACGAGCATTGATTTTACAGTCACGGTGGACTTTCCAAATGAGTTTCTACTGGAGCACAGTACGAACTACTCGATCCAAATTAGCCCTAGTGAGCCTCAGTGAGTTCATAATTATCCTAAACTGTTAACAACAAAGCCGATTTAGGTATTTTTTTTACAATTTTTCGATCCCAACAAACTTGACCAGCACCGAAGTCAGAGAATCGAATTACGATACTGTTATTTTGGAAGTTCTTTCACTGGATACAATATGTACAATTGTCAGCATCCAGAATGTTAGTGTAAGTTGCGCAAATTTCACTTGGAAGCTCTTTCGTTGCTGATCCTTTTCCCTTTTTAGTGTCCAGTTTTCGACTTAAATCAAGATATAACGTTCAGAGGGTTTTATGAGACGTTTACCACCAAAGGAGGTATCACAATTCCAGTGAGTATTTAAAGTATTCAAATGTCTTGGTGTGATTGATTTATGCCTGGTGTGCGAACATCAGAAAAAACAGGTAAATAAAGCTTTCCCGGTGCATAAAAACGCTAATGTATACTAGGTGTTCAGTTAATATTCGGGGCTTCAACTAAGGCCAGTGCAGTAGATTTAAATATCGACAATTTCAAACATAGTTTTCGCATTTTTTAAATATAAATATAAATATTTTTTATCATAACAACGCGCCGTTTCGATTAGGAAAATAAGCGCATTTTTTAAAACAGAGCTTGTAGAAACACCGCCCGGATTAACACAAAGATCGAGTTGCATATTTTTCCAATTACGCGCTTTTTCGAACATAAACAGAAGCGAATTTTTCCATTGGTCCAAAAACACAACGCTGTACTTTGTACTACAACCGAATTGGAGAATTTTAAACTTTTTTTCTAGGCACGATAATCACGCCCTTTTTGAATTCAAACAGACGCCGATTTTCTCTATCATGTTGAGAAAACTCAACTCTCTACTTCTGCCGAATGTTTTAAACAGATCTTGAAGAAATGCAGCTTGTCCAAAGTTAAAGACCGGATTTGCTAATATTTTTTTAGGAACGATAGTAATGCGCTTGTTTGAATACATTTCTTTCATGCTCCAAAACTCAACTCTCTACCTCGTGCCCATTACGAGTACGGAATTTTTTAAACCAAACGAAATTTAATAATTTCAACAAAAGTTTTTAGGGACGATAATAAGGCACTTTTTTATATAAACAGAAGAGCTTCCAAAGCCTGCAATCCGAAAATCCTATCAGGCCTATCAGAGCCTGCAACCCGAAAATATGTTTTTACTAATCAAATCTACATTATTTTGCCATTCTCGAACATCCGGCGCTTTTATGCAGGTAATATAATTTCGTCTCATGTTAAAATAATTTGCTTATTTTCCATTTTTGGTAGTTTGTTAAATTTTATTTTCGCGAAAATACAGGTTTAATCGATCATAAACTAACCCAAACCGACCAGAAAACTACATTAAAAAAAAAGTCTAAGAATAAAGGTAAACAGGCGATTATTCGCTAATACTGATCGAATCTGGTATTCAATTAAAAAAAGCGAAAAATCCGTTTGAAAATCACGTTTTTAGGAAGATCTAAACGTATTAAACAACGGTTGTTACTTGGGAAGCGACAATGTTTGATACAATAGCTTGAAAACATTGCAATTTAAGACGGCATGAACTCGCAGTTGAAAAGTCGACCTAAAGCCGACGCTTTTGCCGCTGTAATTTACAATTCTTTGATATTTTTTTCATTTCAATAACTTCTTAATTTCTGTTGCTTGCGTTGTTGACGAATTGTTTTTTGGAATAATGAAGAAATTGTTTCAAGAAGAATAAAGCTTAAATGTTTTTTGGGATAATAGGCATTGAAAATTTGATAGTGCCCGTGTAACATGTGCACTTATTGAGGAACCGCTACTGCTTTCAATACGCTGCATTGTTATAAGGTAGCACAGACAATGATTTGTTTTAAAGTTTGCCTTCAAATTCCCTAAGTCCTTTGCTGCTGAACTTTCAACTAATCTTAGAGCTCAATAAAACCATTAAAGACCGATCAAATAAAATAAAAACACAATATGTATAATTAGTCCTAATATAAACGGACAAAACTAAGTCAATCCTCCTTTTCCGCTATGATATCATTCAGCAAAGCCTTCAGTTCATGGATTTCCTGCCGCAGTAAATCCATCTCGCTTGCCGCTTGGTTGGCTTCATCCTTTTCCCTAAAGTATCGCTGGACCAGCAACGACATTAAAGCCGGGTATTCCATTTCATTGTCTTGCCGATTCATCGCGTTCTTCTTCCCTGCTGGAGATCTCTGGCAACAGCCGCCTGCCATCTCAGTGTTTCCAGCCGTTCTCGTTCCGTTCATCATTTCCATAAACATCGTCACTCCTGCTGGGGTGGGAATCAAGTTGAATGGCGAAGGCGTAGTCGTTTGCAGCATATATTCTATATAGAAGTCAGTTTTTCCAAAGGTCCATTCGACGTCCAAATTATCCAGCACTCTTTGAAAGGTGGAGGACATCGTAGCTATGAGCATGTTCAGTATCATGATCACTATCAGCACTTCAAACAGTGCAAAACATATATAGCCTACAGCTTCTGTGAATGTGTGCTTGTTAATGATTGTGGTTTTCGGCGTTTCTCCAGGAAGGTTTTCGATTATCACATTGGCGCTCTCCAACGGGGCCATGCAAAGAATGGCCCAAAAGAAGGTCTTTAAAGTGGAACTAAGGTCGACAAATGACGAGACTTGTTGAGTCTTCATTTCGTTTTCGTCGATCTGAACCATGCCATCGTAATACTGATAGAATCGACACAACCCGGCACTGAAGGAAATGATTATAATCGTGAAGATTGTGAAGTACTTTGCCATGTCTGCGCACATTTTACCCAGGGAGATTTGCAACGGGCCTAGATAGTAGTTTAATTTGCAGAAAAAGAGCAGCTTGAAAAATGCCATGATTACTGCGACCGCAAAGGTGCCTTCGGCGATTAGTAACGGATCCAGATGGTGCCAGTATTTCCGCTCCAGATCGACCTGGTCGTTATTAATGGCATCGAAATACGATGCCATCCAAAACAGGAAAGTCAACAGGAACAAGGCGTTATTGATCACAGCGTGCCAATTCCAGAGCTTCTTAAAGTAGGTTTTCGGGCCAATAAGGAGCAGCATTCTAAAGTTGCTCCAAATATTCCCAGCCACAAACACCATAATGACAATTTCCAACCCGGAGTTGGGTGGCTGCCTTTTTTGCCCAGCTTTATCCATGTTGGATTCCAGGAATATTATCACAAGAAACACCAGATAGGCCGCAATGTGACTGATCATCTTGTTCAAAGGAATGCTCCAGTGCTTGGTGAGGGAGTGATTGGGCATCGCCAAGCACATCAGGGCCACAATGGGAAGCGCACAAATGCGAATAACTGGCAATAAATAAAGCACAAAGTGCGATTTAAGCTTGTACTCGTGCCAGTCGCCATTCCAAGTGGCTTCAACAATCTGCTGCGTGTTCGGATGAGCTACAAAGGTTTTCTGCTTGTAATCCATGGCCAAAGCCAATCGGGGCAGGCTGTAAATGCGAGAACTCATTCCAGCGGATTGTTTGAGGATCAACTCCATTTCACTGGTGCTTCTGCAGCATGCAATCAGATCAACAGCAAAGTTGCTAATTTCAACAGAAAGCTCTGCGTAAGCTACGCGAAATTCTGGAACGATGCTTGAGCACTCCTTTAGCTCGTTGCCCAACTGGAAGGCGACCAGAATTGGGTCATGGGTGGAGTGGCAAATGTAAGCAGGATTAGACACTGCTCGATATAAATTCAGTCGCAGGCTCTCCGCGTGTAGAAGATCGTCGCGCTCCAAATGAACCCGACAGTCTGCACATCTACAACTAGGCGGATGGGGTTTGCTGATTGTATGGCCCCGTTGGATCAGCAGCTCTATAATCTCATAGTGACCACATTGAGCCGCTAGTATTAAGGGCGTGACATAGTCAGGAAAATCTGTGCTGTGTGTTACCCCAACAAACTCCAGGCTGGGCGCAATTTCGCTTATCTTCTGCAGCAAAGCCTCTAGAATTTTCCTTTGATTGTCCTTCACAGCATGTAGAATACAGTCGCCTATATCAATCCCAGGCTGGCTGAGCAGATATTCCACCATGGTTTCCATGTGGTTTTGCACCGCTATTAACAGAGCAGACACGCCTTGGAAGTTCACGCAGTTGATGTTAAAGTTTGGATTTTTTGCTAGATACTCTTGCACGGCCAAAACATCCCCCGAAGCCACTAGTTCAAAGAACTTTTTCTCCGATTCTTGCAAGTGCGGTAGAAGTATGCTTGGTCTAGGCAGTAACGCCGCTTCGTCTGATAGTTTCTTATAGGGCACTGATAGGTTTCCTGGCGCATTTTGGTTGTCCATTTTTTGTAAAAACTGTTATAAATTGTCAATGTATGACTTTACCAGCAATATTTGATTTCCATTGACTTTGCTTGTTTCAGAAATACAAATTTCCTTACGGGTTCTACATAGTATTTGTGGCCAAAGCGGACGATTACGTCTGCACAAAGGACCTGAGTCCCTCAGTGTCTGGCGATCGGGTTAAGAAGCTATCCCTGGTTATAAAACCCAGTATTACTTACAACGATTATGTGTATGCTGTTATGA
The DNA here is from genome assembly GCF_020466585.1 of Dendroctonus ponderosae. Lineage (NCBI taxonomy): Eukaryota > Metazoa > Arthropoda > Insecta > Coleoptera > Curculionidae > Dendroctonus > Dendroctonus ponderosae. The sequence continues at coordinate 6,145,030 of NW_026018611.1, forward strand.
TCACGTTATCTGCAATTGGTAAGTACTCGATCACCCCGGTATTAATTCAGTCGTGATTATTTTGCTTGTTAGGGGCTTTCTACATAATCTTTGGAGTGTCGTTCTTCCTCTTCTCCAGACAATATTATGTGCCTCGTCAGATGGAATATGCTGCGGAGAATGGAACTGCTACTGCTTCTTTGAATTCTAGTAAGTAAGAATCATTCTAAGACACTTAAGACCTACAACACAACACACATACAACAAAACAAACATTTTCCCAATGTTTCTGCGCGAGAACAAAGTATCTATAAACTATGTTGGAATAAGGCTTCGTTATCGAAATACAAGGCGCTTAAGGTTTGGAAATATTGTCCGTCAACGCTGATAACTCTTCACAATTTCCCGAAACTACAAGATGAATCGTTCCCCACGAGTCAATCGCGTATTTAACTAAAATTTGAATTCAATATTCTATTTAAAAACGTTTCGTTCTCTTATGTTTTTTGCAAGTTATTTGGAAAATAATTAAAAAAATACCTGATTTTAAGTGCGCTTTGCATAGAAAAAGCGTGTCCTTTTACAGACATTTGTGTAAATAACTCCAAAATATGTCTTTGCTCCTGATGGTTGAAGTGACTTGGCCCCAGAAACAATATCACCCCGTATAATACTACCAGACTTTGTATGCTTTTAATCATTTTTATCAGTAAATAACGAAAAAAAATGTAATGTACTGTATTCGTAAAGCTTTTTCACAAAAATGAAGGTAACGATGTAATAAAGTATTTTTTTAAATTTTTTATTTTATTTATGTCTTTATTTCAAATTACATTTTGATACATGCACATGTATAAAGAATACAAACTGAAATGGCGTTAAAAAACAATTGACAAAGGACATATACCAAAAGGTACTGTTGTTACATATTTAAATAGTCTCTAATACTATAAGGCTCTAACTCAATTAACATCTGTTTTAATTTATTCTTAAACAATTTTTCAATTCTTACTTTTTTAATGTTGTTTTCTAGTTTATTAAAGAATTTTATACCCATATAGTACGGACTCTTTTCAGACAGTGTTAGTCTGTGTGTTGGATACAAAATGTTTCCTGGTTAACGTTGTTATCGTGTAAATACATACTCTTAAAAACACATAATATTGCCTCAAAAATGTACAGACCGTATACTCTTTAGTTAAAACACCCTTTGATTTAAAAACCCCCTGACAAGACTGCAAAGGAGACATTCCGTAGATAGTCCTTAGTATACGTTTTTGTACTGTAAATATTTTTCGAGTCCTCAAGCTACTCGCCCAAAAAATTATTCCCTGCCTAAGTGTTCCTTCAAAGTTTGCGAAATACAGTAAAGGTTTAAATGTTTGTTTCTTGATAAAAGAATCATCATCATAAGATGAGTTTTCTCAAGTTCACTTTTAGTTAGAAAATGTGTTTTTACTCCACGTTTTCTACAGCCAACATATGGATATATAGAAATACCCTTTTACTCAATGCCTGCTAATACAGGTCTAGTCACACTGTCTATATATTGAGACACCCTATATATTTTTTAATTTTCTTCGTTTTGTAACCCTTGTCTAGCTATTGCCTTGTATGCGCTCTATGTTCTGGTTTGTTGCATTTGTTTAGGAATTATCAAGCTGCCTGATGAGCTCAGAAGTGAATGTGTTGGCACTGAAGGTATTGAAAAGAACATTTGAATTTGCTCAATTTTCTGTTTTGTGTCTTGGAGTGAATTTAAATGCTTCAAACGATTTGCTACGTGTGGTGTTTGTTGTGGTTGAATTTTATTTGAAATCCGTCTAATCGGTTGAAAAATAACACCACTTTTCAGACTAATTGAGTAGTTAGGATATTGACTAGGGAAAACTAATGCTTTGAGAAATACTGCAAAGAAAGTCTCTAAAATATGTAGTATATAAACCGAAGGATTTATGGTCTTTTCTTCGCACTTACTATTTTAATTTCCCTCTACAGAATATGTCATTAATATAAATCTAGTAAATACATTGGCGCTTTAAACTGAATTATTGTGCATTGAAAATGTATCTGTAGCTGCTGAAGCTTGAGCATGTTTCGGCATCCGCACTTAACACTTACAATGGTGAATTTTTGTTTGAAAAGAAGTAACAATGCAAAATTTAGGTACAAATAACCTGGACTCGCAGTCGTTGGACGATACGGATTATGATCACATTCAAGAAATACAAGAGGACCGAGAGATTAGATTGTGCAGGAGTCAACCACGTTTAACCGACTTGGCCAGAAAACCCCCGAGAGTAAGTTCTGCACATATTTATCTACGAGCTATGAATTTCTGGCCTTTTAACGTTTGAAAATTATTCGCCCTGGTCGTCAAGCCCTTTATGAACCAACTCACAATGAGGGAAGTTTGCTAAATTGGCCATGTAAAATAAAAAAAATCAAATTAACCGGAACTTGCCTTTCGTTAAGGACTAGGTAGTTCCTCCTAACATTTTATTGTTGTGACTAAAACAAGTGGTCGGTGAACATATTTTTTCTTCTAACTTTTAGAGGTAGAAAGAGAGAGAACAAATTACAGTTTTTCAGTGCTCGGTTTTTGAGAGACGCTTTTTCGTATCTTCTGTCTACTTCTTTAAAGATTACAAATCTGATTAAATATTGAAAAAAGAAACTGCCTAAGACTTTCCATCGTTATCTTCACCCGTAGAAACGATTTAAATTATTTGAGGGGGCAAAGTTCTAATAAAACCTTTGTTTATTTTTTTGCTGCAAGAGTCAAAAGGATTCAAAGTGCTGTCTTTTACTCAAAAGCTTAATCCAAACTCTGCAATTTTGCCCCTTTCAAAACATTTCTAACCGTTTTTGCGAGATGGTTTCTTTTACTTTGAGCGCCTAATTATACGTTTTTTCTACTCGTAGGTTTTAGCCAAGAAAAGTTATTTGTACTTGTACAACGTGTTGACCGTTGCCCTATTTTATGGCTTGCCAGTTGTGCAGCTGGTAATCACTTACCAACGGGTAAGTTATTGGCTTGCTGGTCGCTAATGAGACTCTCTAAACAAGAGCAATTTCAGGTGCTGAATGAAACAGGCGAACAAGACATTTGCTACTATAACTTCTTATGCGCCCATCCTTTGTCATTTTTGAGCGATTTCAACCACGTTTTCTCCAATATTGGCTACGTGCTGCTTGGGATATTGTTTTTAATCATCACTTACCATAGAGAACTCACACACAAGGACCAGGACTTTGATAGAGTAACAAGGTGTTTTTATATTCATTGGCTTTAAATGACTAATAATGGAATTTGTTGTAGCACTATGGAATTCCTCAGCACTATGGTTTATTCTATGCTATGGGAGTGGCACTGATAATGGAAGGGGTGCTGAGTGGTAGCTACCATGTGTGTCCCAGCCAAATGAATTTCCAATTTGGTAATTTCTGGCGTCCTATTTTCTATTCATAACTACCCTAACTATTTTTATTGCAGATTCTAGTTTCATGTACGTAATGGCCGTTTTATGCATGGTAAAACTGTACCAAAACAGACACCCTGATATCAATGCGAATGCATACAGCACCTTTGGTGTGCTGGCAATAGCCATTGTATTAGGTAAAATTTCCTAGCTGTACTTAGTCGAAGTAGATTTCAATTCGTTTTTAAGGTATGATTGGAATACTGGAAAATACCGACCAATTTTGGGTGTGTTTTGTGATATTGCACATTCTAGTTTGCTTTTACCTCAGCATCAAAGTCTACTACATGGGATGCTGGAAACTAAGTATGTGATTTTTTTAATTAAAAATTTAACTATCAAGGACTCATTTACAGGTTGTGTTTCACTGAGACGAGTTGGGCATATTATCAGGCATGACTTCTGGGCCGGTCCCCTCAATGTCTTAAAACCGTGTTATAAAGGTAGTTTTTCATTTCAATTTGCCATAAAGTCAATGGTTTATTTATGTAATATTTAGACGCGTTTAATACACTATGTATTTAAAAGGCTTTAGCATAATAATGTAAGTATATTTCAGCTCGTTTTGTCATGGTGGTAATGGGAAATTTGTGCAATTGGGCTTTAGCCGCCTATGCCTTGGCTTACCATCCCAAGAATTTCGCAGTGTTCCTTCTCTTGATCTTTATGTCTAACACACTGATTTACTTCTTTTTCTATATACTGATGAAGGTAAGCTACCTAGTTAATAAATCAGCTGAGCAAAACCAACAATTCTTCCATTCGTGTTTTTAGTATTTACATAAAGAGAGCGTGAGAATTGTCACTTGGATGTTCTTCTGCATCTCAACTCTGTGTGCAATAGCCGCAATGTACTTCTTCCTGCACAAGGCCATATCGTGGTCGGTAAGTGAACAATTTTATCTGCCTCTCTAGCAATTTTATAAAAAAAATGTGTTGTTTTTTTTTTAGAAAACACCCGCTCAATCGCGCACCTTCAACGTGGAGTGCAAACTGCTCCGTTTCTACGACTATCACGATATTTGGCATTTCCTCAGTGCCATCGGCATGTTTTTTACTTTTATGGTCCTTTTGACCCTGGACGATGACTTGTCTCACACCCATCATGAGCAGATACCCGTTTTTTAAGACAATAACTTGCAGGGGGCAAATGTTCATATTCGATTGAAGAAAATTGTTCTCTTATTTACCTAACAATCCGATCCATTGCTATAAGGATAAGGACGTGGAAGTATTCGTTACGGTGGATTTTCGTTAAAAGGAAGATTAAGACTAAGAATGTCAAGTATTATAATGGTGACTAAACAGTACCAAAAAATAAATAATCCTAATCTCTTTTAGATTATTCTGCTATTCATGACAATGTATTTTAAATTAGCGCAATAACGGGACATTTTTTTCCAACAATTTCGACAGCTTTGCCTGCTTTATGCTTAGAGTGTTTTCTGTATACAATTATTTACGAATATTATGTAATACGTTCATTGAGTGAGGATATTTGAGTGAAAACATCTGTGAGTTTTTGTGATATGACCACTATAATTTATATTTGTTATAAATATTTCTATAATGTTAAATGATGGAGGCAATACGCTTATTCCAAATAGACAACCTATTTTAATTTGTTGTTTTTTACAATCAAACCATGTATATCCCGATAAAAGCATTAGATTTACACAAATCACGTGTAGATTCATAATTCCGCAAACTATCACTGTTTTCCAAAAAGACTTACCTGAATGGAAAGTATTAATTCATGAGGGGGCAACTAATGGTCTTTTCACAATTTGGACAATTTCCCGATATGTTGTTGAAAACTCTTTTAGCATGTAAGGAGACCAACCACTAAAACGCGCATAAACCAGGAAAAATAGTGAATTTGCGACACGCTGCCGAATACCTACATCATAGAGACACTGGTTATGGTACAGCTTTTCACAGCTTTGATTGGTGCAAATAATTTCCGGCAGTTTGTTGTTCAGTCTCAAAGAAAAGCAAATGCTGCACTCTCCGAATTCCACCAGCAAATTAACTTGATTAGTGGCAGTATCTTTTTTGGGAAACTCTTGTAAACCTAAAGAAAACTTATCGTGTGCTTCCGTTAAAATCTCCAGAGGATATAGTTACCTAACAAGTCAAGTATCCCTTGGAAAATATTCTCTTGATACACCCATTTTCCTATATTCTCGTTCAAACTAGAGCTAAACGATTCAATTAATCTATCAGGCCCCAAAAATTTTATATCAGGCCTTTCATATATATTAAACGGATCTACTGTGATAATAGTTGAAATGTTTTCCCCTAAAATAAAAGGTTTTACAAATCCTGCGCTAACTGACTACTGGAAAGTCTACCTAGCCAAATTCTTCTATAGGCATCAGATTTGCGAGGTTTATCTGGATCTAAAATTGTAGCGTGTTCATCCAGAGTTTCCATCAGCTCAAAATAGGGTTGCAACAACTCAAGTTGCCCTATAAATGTGTCGAATAGGGCAATCAAACTTTCGTTTCCCTTGAGGATCGCTACAATTTCCCATTACATAGTCTTCATAGAACTTCTGAAGTTGTACGAAAAAGCATACCTTGATCTTTTTCGGGTAAATCGGCTGCAGATATTCTAAACAAATCAGAAGACTTTTTCGAATAGTCAACTGCGATTTCTACTGAGTGTAGCCTGGGTTTACTATCTGGAAAAGTCGCACCTACAGTAGATTGATAAATTCAAGCTACTTTCAGTTATTACCTGTTACTGCAACGCAGATCGTTGTAAGATCTTCCTTTAATTCACAAGTGCTTATGTTTAAAAAGAACTTCACAAACTCAGAGTATTCATGTATGACTTTCCTGTAAATATCTGTGTGGACTTCCAGGTGTTTTACATCAGTATCTTGCAGTAAAATTTCGTTCATCTTGTCCAAAACTTCCACAATGTTGCGAAAAACGTCTGTGCTTAAAGCATTTTTTATTTTTGAAAGAGTGCTTTTAGATTTCACGTTAGTTATACTTTTCAGTTTGTACTTCGGTGCGCCGTTAAGGTGAGTTATTTGGTGTAGAGTAACAGCGAAATATTTGTGCTGCAATAAGTTATAATAGTTTTAAAAAGGTCCTTCATAGAATAGCAAGAGCAGAATTCAAGAGTACAAAAAGTTCAATTTGCCTTAAGAGAGAAAGTGTCTGAAATTCGTTTTGTCTTAGGAAAACCAGTAGTTTGGATTAGGACGTTAACTTAATGGTGTAATAAACCCTTCTCTTTGAATCTTTTTGTATTTGCTAATGATAAAAAGTTTACAAAATATGGCTTTATACATTTGCAACCGAGACGACGAAATTGAAAATAATGCTTCTAAAACTCTGCAAACCGTTGGAAAGTGATGCTACGGAAAACTGTTATAAGACTCTGATTCTGCTTCAAGATCAAACTTAACTTTAAACGTCGATCAAAACGGTTAGGAAATTTGAGACCAGCTTAAAAGTATGAGGGCTTCACCGAGCAGTTTACTTGATGTATTTCAAAGTTTCGGGTTTCAGTCCAGAAAAGTAATTAGCCCTTAAACATATTAGACATTCTGGCACTTTTCGAGGAACACTAACTGCTCTAATATGTCGTGGAATTGATTGGAAAAGACTCGAGAGAGAGCAGGGGAGTGTTTATAACTGCAATAAGCTGACTTGTTTTGTTTGGAAGCCTGCTATTAACAAAGTAAAATCATGAAAAATCCATAAATATATAGGAAATGTGAATTTATGTGTAGCATGCAGAGCAATTCTGAATGTATACCCTGTGATATATATAAGTTAGTGATTGAAAAAAAGTCAAAAGTTTAGTGGAGAATCATGAATAAATGCTTTGAATAGAATCAATATCTTTACGAGACAGTTAAATCAGTTGTTTATCTCAGTTCCCATAGGAGGCCTGAGTGAACTTTCAATATACGAGTTTATTGAAAATGTATAATTCGTGACATTCAAAATATTGAAGAGTTAACAGTAAAGGTTTGCCTCAAATCGTTAATTAAATGTTCTCCAACATAAACAGGAACACTTACATGTACATATATTTTTCCATGTATACGCACAATGTCACTTTTCTCCGTTGATTTTATATTAATAAGAGGATATTTGAGTATTAAATCTACAGAGTAATCCATATTTTCTTCACTTAATATACCGGAAAATGCAACTAAGGAAAATTAAATTTTCAAACACCAACAGTTATCATTTCGCTTCACAGACGTCAACTGAATGACAAAGACCCAGAGACGATAACCTATCAACGAATTTCTTTTCAGTCCTGAAGATTTGGCAACGTAACAATGGGCAGGTTCGGCGAAATCCCCACATAATTAAAACGAGTTATTTTCAGTTCATATATTTTTTCATACACAACATTGCGCTAAGCTACTTCACAAATACAGAAAATATACGCAAATTATGGAAGTTAGATGCAAGAAAAATTGCAAATTTTTAGAAAATATGGAGCAGACTTGGCGGCTTTATCGTGGCTCCCTGTAGTATTTTAAACACCCAATCCCGAGATTCAAACTTGTGAGTGTACAAAAGACGTCACAAGCTAGGGTCTCAGGGAGTCGGTGGTTAAAACTCTCCAATAACCACCTCAGGAGCTCCTAAAAAGTAAAAAAATATATAATTCTGCAATACATTTTTAAGTAAAAGTGTTTACCAAACATTTTGTTGTACAGGTGTGTAATCGATTTTTCAAGCATAATTTATGTAATTTACTCGATTCGAGAAAACAAAATCTTTCGTACGACGCCGCATTTTTGTGCGCGTTTTAAGAATGCTTTTACAAAATTAGCCAAAAAATACAGTTTGTTGCTGAGTTAACTGAAGACGAGGTAGCCCTTAATGCTTCTAGAAAAAATCATCTGATTTTAGTGAAGTTATTTAACATTTTATTAATTGGTCATTATTTAATGTTCGCTTCTATAAAATGTTCTTGTAATTCGAATCTAAATGTTTGAATTTGAATTGCAATTTGCTCTTCGCACATAGTTTGCACTGAAAAAGTTTTCACTTTCGAACACATTGACAAAGTTTCTGCTTAACTAAATAAGAATTTTTTTCTTCATATTGGGTGAATTTTTAAAAGATGCATTATGGGCCTGAGCGCTTCTCTTCAAAGCTCTTCTATGTGCTGCTGTCGGGAACACTCCTTCCTTCGCTCCCTCGCACGTCCCATTTGCCTGAAACCATTAAAATTCAACATTTATCTTATCGATTCTATATGCAATGGTTGAGGCCAGTATCTTTATTTAAAATAAACATACAAGTTCTCTTAAAAGTACAACAGGCTTTTCGAGGAATGTATGTAATAAAATAAGATTTTTTAAAGCAAAACGATTGAAATCCCTCGTTGGTTGCTGCCTGCTGGAGTCGATCCGATGTAAAGGAATGAGATCAGGAAAGTTAGCAGGCTGCACAGTAACTGCTTAAGATTATTACGTACTATACAACCTACTACCTCAACTGACACTCAAACAACTCCATGTCTGGAAAATCCAATTTGATCTAAATAAATCAAATCAAATAAGCCACTTGAAATTATATGTCAGGGATTTGCAATATTCCGAGCTTATTCTTCGATTAAATAAGCAATTTAGGCACTAATGAGGTAGAATATGAGAATTGCAAGTTCTTACTTGCAATGGATTCGATGTTACGAATTTTTAAACAAATTAGTGCAGTCGTGCGGAAACATCATTTATTACCGCCTCTGTTTATTACGCTGTGAAAAATCGGAATTCAGTGCGATTTAAGTGAAAACTTCAAGGTAGTGAGAGCAAAGTGTTCTCTGTTAACTGCAAAAGTTTTAAGTTCTTAATTGGCTTACATAACAAATTACGAATAAAAAAAAAGACAGTGCCGTGGTGAGCATCAATTTTGGTATCAACCCTCGGTATTTACCAAGCTAAAATAAAAAAAATCGTGCGATTTGAAAGAAGATTTCACTGATTTCAGAGTAAAGTCTCTTCTTTAGTACGTGAGAATTTCAAGTTCTAATTTGTCTCAGTTTCAAAGTTACGAATTTTCAGAGCAGAAAGTGCAGTCATCAGAAAACTTCAAGTTGATCACCGGCAATTCCTCAGGAAAAAAATTAAAATTCAAGTAGTTCGAATATAAATTAATTCCAAAGCGAGCTTTGAAAATTTCAAGTTCTTTCTTACGGTAGAAAGGAAATTTATAATTTTTGAAGTGGAGAATTCAATCTTGAGAAAACATTAATTGTTGTCGCCAAAAACCAATCAGAAATGAGTTGTATTAGATTGGAAAATTCAAGATATGCAGAGTCAAGTATCTTCTGTACACTGTAAGAAATTCTAGCTCTTATGTTCGATATTAGAAAATTTCAAAGGAGAAAGTGTAGTCGTCAAAAAGCTTAAACTTTGCTGCAAACCAAGCTGGAAAAAATCATAATTTTGACTGATGCGAATAAAAAAATCAAGGTGTTTAGCTTGAAATGTCTTCTATGGAGTGCGAACATTTTCAGTCCTTACTTGTCTTAGCATCAAACTTACGGATTTTTAAAGGAGAGAGTGCAACCGGAAAAAAAAAAAATTGTCGCCGTAATTTACCAAGCCGGTAAAAATCAGGATTCAGTTCGTTTTGAATGAGAATTTCAAGGGTTTGAGAGTGAAGTTTTCTCTCTGTACTTCTGTACTGCCAAAATGTCAAACTATTACTTAAAAAAATTAAGAATTTTTTAAGCGGAGAATGCGTTCTTGAGAAAACATTAAATTGTTCACCGGCATTTAAGAAGTCGACATAAATAAGAATTAGTGCAATTTGAAAGAAAATGCCAGAGTGTTTGCAATGAAGTATTCCCGAGTGTAAAAATTTCAAGTTCTTACTTGACGCAGTCTTAAAGTTACGAATTTTTGAAGAATAGATTACAGGCGCGAGGACACTTTAATTTTCCGTCAAGCTTTTACCAAGCTGGTGAAATTCAGAATTTCGTGCCGTTTGTATCAAAAATTCCAGGGTTCTAGAGAGTGAAGTGTATTCTATAGAATGTGAGGATTTCGAGCTCTTACTTGCTCCAGATTGGAAGTTATTAATTTTTAAAGGAGATACTGCAGCCCGGCGAACAAATTTGTTTGGTCGTCGGCATTTATCGATCAAGTAAAAATTTGCTGCAATCTGAATAAAATGTTCTAGATTTTCAAACGAAATTCTCCACTGTGAAAATTTCAAGTTCTTACTTGCCCTAACTTGAAAGTCTGGAATTTTTAAAGCAGAGTACAGTTTGCAGAAAAAATCAACTTTCTCACCGCCAGTCACCAAGCCGGAAAAAAGTTTGGATTATTTTTAACTAAAAATTCTACGTTTTTATAGTGAAGCGTCTCCTGTAGATTGTGGAAATTTCCAGTTATTGCTTGTACTAGATTGGAAGTTATAAATTAAAGAAAATAGTCTGGACTGGAAAAAGTCTATTTTGTCGCCGCCAATTACCAATCTGGTGAAAATAATGACTTGCTGCGTTTTGAATCAAATATTTAATATTTTTAAAGCAAAGTTTCCGCTTTAGACTTTGGGAGGTTCAAGTTCTTGCTTGCTCTAGATTCAAAGTTCGGAATTTTCAAAGAAGATGCGGTCCGCAGCAAAAACATAAATTTTCTCATCGCCAGTTACCAAGCCGGTAAAACTCTTATTTCGATTATTTAAAATCAATTCAAGGCTTTTAGAGTGAACTTCCTACTGTAGACTGTGAAAATTTCAAGTTCTGACTTGCTCTAGATTGGAAGTTAGACACTTTCAAAGCAAATATCGCCGCCTGAAAAAAGACTTATTTTGCCGCCCCCAAAGCCGGTAAAAATTGAAATTCCGTGATTTTTTTATGGAAAATTCTTGGTTATCAAAGTAAAGTGTCTCGAATCGTCCATGTGAATTTCAAGGTTTTACTTGGCCAAGTATCCAAGTTACGAATTTTTAAATGAGAGTTGCAAGAAGTTTTGAGGGTTGTTAGTGTGAAGAGTCTCTCACAGACTGTGACCATTTCAAGTTGCAATTTGCTTTGGATTATAAATAATAGTGAATATATTTTAATTCACAATTAACAAAGTTGTAGTTGCAAAAACTGCAAAACCAAGCAAAATAGCTCCAGATAAATCACGCGCCATTGTTATCGCTAGTCCAGTTATAAAATAAAAGCCAAGCAAAGTGCGGCTAACTTATACATATAAATCAAAGAAGCGCTATTACATAAAATTTAGCTACATCCAGAAAGACTAAACACTCGCTGTGCGCGACCGCATTTATTTTCTTAAAGTTGTGGAACTTTGAACAAACTGCAATTGAATTTTCTGCTTTTCTCTTTCTGTCTATTCTCATACGCTTTTGTCCTTCAAGGTTTTTTCTTTGTGTGATTTATATGCGGCAAATTTACGTAGATTGTCGTATTGCAGTCAGTGCAAAGACAGGGAAAACCTGCAGAAAACAGAACAAACACTGCCAAGAAAAAAATTGACGCCTATATAAATTGATAATAAACCTTGCTTCAAGCAACATTATCTAGGAATGCTGGATCAGGGAAGGATTAATTCGTGACAACAAATTTGTACTTTTGGTAATTATTATTATTTTTCTTATTTATTTGATACAATGATTGTTCGAATTGATTAACTACTCCTTAAACTGGCTCAGAGAACGATTTTACTTTTGGGCGCTTACCTTCGGATTTTTCGAATAAAACCAGCTAATTTTTCGAAAGAAGGTACCCTTAAAAGCGAACCCGTGACAAAAACAAACACAAGTTCGGTTCTACGGGTTCCTTCTCGCAAAAATTGTCCGCCATTTGGCCCGGCTGCTTAGATGTTCGCGAAACCCTGAAACAAATAAATAAATATTCAAATTCACAAAAAGGCGATCTGATAACAGCAATAAATAATGCTAGAAATAGCAGAAAATTCCCTGTGGGAACAAAAGCGATATGCGATGTTTACCTACATGTGCGCAAACAAAGAACAAAATTTGAGTATTCGAAAAAACAATCATTTTTAAGACTCATCAATTGGAAAAGTTGATTAAGTACCTATATTTTTTGCAATATGAAGATACTTTAAAAACAAAAATGAAATAATAAAGTTCAAGAAGGGGCGATCTGATAACGGCAATAAAGAACACTCAAAGTAAATGTGAAAAAACCGCAGAAAATATGGCTGAGAAGAAAAGAAAAATGCATTCTTTTACATGTGAGGAATCAAAAAAACTAAGTTTGAGTATTCACAATAAGTACATTAATTGAACAAATATATTTTTTGCATTATAAATAGTAAAAAAAACAACACAAGATACTGACGGGATCAAAAGCGATATGCGTTGTTTTACGTGAGTAATCAAAAAACAAAATTTGAGCTTCAAAATAAAATGTAAGTAACATTAATTGGAAAAATAGATTATATTTTTTGAAATATGAAGATACTTTAAGTTAGACTAAAAATCTCAAAAAAATGTTGCTATTTGTAATAGAAAATAATTGCATCTTATTTATATTGTGAATATTTCGTGTTGCGCTTGAAATTCTTTCCAAACTAACCCAGAAGATTTTTCAGAAATCGCCCAAATTAACCATAAATTCGCGACTAAAAAAAATCTTGAAAGCTGGAGGAAATCGTTAAACAATGAGCGATTTTAAAAAGCATTATGCTTAATAACAAATATCGTTTGAAGCACTTGGAAGGTATGGAAGATAAGCCACAAAAAACGACACAAAAGTAAAAAAGTTAGTAGCAAAAAGCGACAGAACAAGAATGAAGGCATTTATGAACAGCAGACATAAAGAGTGACATAAACACTGAGTAACGTTCGAACATTCTTCTCGAAAAAGTGTTTTTCAAGAAGAACGAAGGAGAAGAAGAAAAGAAGTTTGTAAAGAACAATAAATCACCGGCAGAAATTAAGCGGTTTGGAAATTCAACATTATGTTTTCCTAAATATACATCAACAAGTTGACATACATAGGAATAGTAATAAAAAATCAAATAAATATAAAAAATATATATGTACATATTAATATATGATAATTAAACCTGTGACATTAAGAATGTTTCAAAAAAAAATTGTGGAAGGTTTGCACCAAAAAAAAAATAACCCATTTTGAAATATTCACGTGTGCTTGAAGATTTTCACAGCTACAGAGTGTAAAAGTAAGCAATTTTCACTGAATTTTCACCTATTTTACAAAAGCAATTGTCTAGTCGTTTGCATATGCCAAGCCAAACCTTTTCGGATGAAAATATGAAGATTCGGCAACTTTTAACTTTCGTGTTCTCGAATCAGACGCTACTCGGATGGAAAATCCAAATTGTTGAGAGGGTTTTTAAAGATCTGCCTAAAAAATAAACTCAAACTTCCAGAAAAAAATTTAGGTTCAGCCCAATTAGCAGTAACCTACAGGGTATTCCATTTGAAACGGTATGGGTTTTTTGCTTTCAGGCACAACCAGAAGGGATTTTTCTCTTCTTATCTACTCCACAGCGTTTTCCATCTGGTCTGAATCTAGGTCGCGAATAAATCCGACGTATCTATTTTTGGCATTGCTAAAACTGATAATTCTCTCTCATTACACTCTGCCGAATTAATCGCGCAATAATTGATGACCAGTCTAGTCGTAAACGGTGTCGAATATATTTATATTTAACAGGTTTATAATACTAATAATAACTTCTTTACAGCTTTCCTTCAATAAATGTACTATTTTAAATCACGTTTAAGTTATCGAATTATTATTTGTATTACTTTTATTTAAAGTAAATCGCAATATTATGATGTAAGCTCTTTATCTGATTATTTCACATATTTACTGTGGTAAAAGTGATTTTTATGACGCAAAGGAATGCTTAACAGTCTATAACGTTAAGACTAAGAATAATGAGTGAAAAAGAAATTCAATAAAATAACAAAAAATTGCAAATTTAATTAAAATACTCAGATCCGTTCGACTGCGCCCAAAACAAGATATTCGATCTGCCTCTTAAAACAATGATTTTTCAATCGCGGTCTGTTTTTGTCTCCTCCTGTCATACAGCGTTGCCATCAGATGACGATTTACGTTAAAAACTGTATTTTTATACAGTATAAAGACCAGCTCTCTTAAATGAAACGTACCATTGTTAATAATTCAGGGGTGTTTAAAAAAATCTACAGAGATCCGAACTGCAGGTTTAAGCATTTTTTTCAAAGTTACACTCATTCGTGATATGATAGGAAAAAGTGGGTTATTTGTGATGGTGGTTTGAGAGCTGGAAGCAAATTGCGTCAAATTCCTAGTAGAAAATGTGGATCAGCAGGTAGAGGAGACGCATGTAAAACAAATAAAGGATCCGTTGTCGTATTTTGTTTGGGTTCACAGCTCTTGCAACCTGCAATTTAGAAATCAGGTAGTGAAACGGGCTGATGCAAGCGAGCACCTGGGCCCCCTCGTCTAAGGTAAGAGGTTAAGCCCTGTTTCTTAAAATTGCGTAACCCGGTCTGGGCCACGCTGCCTCGATCGGCCAGACGGGATTGCAAAAAACCTCGCCGGGTTAAGGACCGCGACTTCTTAGGTGGCCATCGTTGCCAATTTTATACGCGAAAAATTCCTTTAAAAAAGTTATAAACAAACGTGCTCCTTGTGTACGAACAGCAGAAATCGTTTCTTGCTGAAAACTGCAACCAACTAATGCAGGAAAAAGCGCGCCCATGATATGCTGCAACAAGTGAGCCCCACATGTTTGCGAACAGAACGAATCTCGGCGAATTAAAACGAGCGCATGAATAACGGTTTTGACTTTGTAAAAGAATTTTCAGTCGAGAACTATTTAGCAGCACGTTCATTAACAACATTTAACATCAAACGAAGAGTAATGAAAAAATGACAGCATTCGGAACTAAAATGAGAAACAGCGATAAAAAATAAATGAAAACAATGAAACACGCATTAATCCCATCTGAACAGCCGTGACTTAACTACTCAAAATTCTTATTTTAAGAAGCATTTAAAACTGATTAAAATCAGCTTTAAAACTCGAACCAAATGAGTAAAAGGATACTCTGATTAAATGAACATTAACAGTGCAAATCAAAAATGAAGAAGGCAAATAAAATTACCCGAATCTCTTACAGAAGAGAGACATTCTGTCTACTTTTAGCTTCAAATTGCTCTTGGCATCTTTATACAACAAAAATGCATAAAAAATCGTTTAAAACCCAACTAAAAAAGTTTTATAAAACCAAAGTCTGATTGTTCCTAGTAGAAAAGTGAAGTTATTTCGCATAAAATATACTATCGGTTATATTATAACAACATATAATACTATGTTGTTATAAAACGAATTTTCAATGCAGCCGAACTAGCGATTCTCTTTAAGGAATCAATTATTAATTCAATTTAAGCTGGTGAAAGGAATGAAACGTTCAATTAGCCTAATAAATAAATTTGCAAAAAATGCTGGTAAAGTCTAGTGAAGGGTTTATTTATAAACTTCAGACCAGGTCACTCCAAAAATAAATAGACAGATTAAGGACCAAAAAAATGAGTTCTCGGACATCATAGAATATATAAATAATGTCCCATACAAATGTATTATAAATTCATCCTCGTAACTGAAGATTTGCGCTTTTATCGGACCTTTTTTGCAGCTTCTTATCGTTTCAGTTCCTTCAGAAAAGTTATTTAATTTCCTAATTCTCCAAACCAATCAATTAAATCGTCGGTTGCTTTCCAATACAATATTCGTGGACAGCTTTTAACTGAAACATAATAATCCTAAAGCCACTTATGCCCTTATCTTAAAATTGATTAGGAGGATGTTTCAACCACTTTACAAGGTATATTTTTTATTTTTTAGCTCCGTATTTCGTTAGAATGAAGTGGTTTTTTCATCTACCCTTTTCTCCACTAACGGTGTCATCAAAAACATAAAATTTACAATAGGTAAATGATTTTTTGCTTTTCACTGCAAAAAAACACACAAGGTTCGTAAGGGCCATTTATGGTTCTTCGTCAAAGGTTTCCAAATTGACTTCGTCTCGAGCCAGATCTTCGGGTCCTCGAACTCGAGACCCACATTTTGGGTCCGTTTACCTCCATCTTGAGAAATTTTGCAGGTAGAAAAGTCGTTTTTTTCTCTTTTATTGGAGGAATGTATAACCAAT
This sequence comes from Dendroctonus ponderosae, assembly GCF_020466585.1. NCBI lineage: Eukaryota > Metazoa > Arthropoda > Insecta > Coleoptera > Curculionidae > Dendroctonus > Dendroctonus ponderosae. The sequence continues at coordinate 6,161,642 of NW_026018611.1, forward strand.
TGGAAGCAGCAAGTCGTAGGCCGAATATTTCAAGACAAGTCCAACAAGAAAGTATGATTCATGGTAATTTTAAAGGAGCAGGCCCTCAAGGCACTCACTGGTCAATGTTGTAATACGTTATGTAAATGATTGTTTATACACGGATGTTGTTCCATGGGCGTGCTGATTGTGTTTCAGTTTTCCCGCGTTTGTTTCAGTTGTTCCTCCAGTAGGTATTGCTTGATTTTGTTTTATTTACCGGCGAAGAAGAAACCTTTGATGCGAGCTGGTCTTCAGTAGTTTTGCTTAAAAACTTCTCAACTTTGCCAGATTTGCAACTGCCTGTGTCAGGTTATAAATTATATTTTCTGTATTTAAAACATATTTTCGGAGATTTCCTTTCCAGTTCTGAAGAACGTGAATATTGAACAATTTGAAATAAGTCGCAAAACTGGCAGGTGCCAGAATTTGATAAAAATTTGGGCATTTGGGTGTCGTTTCTTAATTTATTCGCATTTACTTTCAATAACATTCTCCTTACATCTTTGCACTGTTATTGTTCGGCATTGTTAAATCGGCGCTTCACCATTCTCTAATTTTCCTTGATTTTTAACAGTTTGTCTGTATGATCGTTCTTTATATCCAAATATGTTTTCTTTCAGATGATTCTAAAGCATCGTGATTTTTTAATGCTTTAATGTTTCACATGTTCTTCCTTTTTGTAAATTTTGTTGCACAGCTGGAACTCAATGTAGTAAATTCTCAGATACGAACGAGATTTCTCTTATATTTCTTTCTTTCATTTATTTGTGCATTCTCTAATCTTCACATCATCACCACATATTTTTTTAGTGTACAATTTAAACCCTCTTGTGTTGATTTCGATATATGCAGCAGTGTTCATGACTCTGAATTAAGCAAGTGGAAATTTGGAGGTTTTTACCTACTTAGATCCAAAAATTTTGAGGGCTCTGATAAGGCCAAAAGTTTCATTGTTTCTTCAAAACGTTTCTATTTCTTCTCTTATTTCCTTTTACTTTTTAGTCGTTGCTTCTATATGCTTTTTAGCCGGTAACTTTCAACAGAACGTTACTCTTCACTCTTTAATTAGAATGACTTTCGTTTTGATGATGATTAATATTGAATTTCTTGTTTGCCTTCTATTTGAAAAATCGCCGTAGGAATTATTTAAGCACACCTTTTAATAATTTTGATGGATCCAGCTACTCTCGCTTTAAGATCATAGTTTCAACTTTTTTTGACACCAGTTTCGAAAGAAATTTGGGACTTTTACAACGGTTTTAAAGCGCATAGTTTTTTGTAACAAAGTTTTATTTCAATTCAATTCAATTTTTCCAGTCAAAAACATGCTTTAGAATGTACATAAAAACGTTGATGCCTTAGAAACGAATAAAAAATCGAGACAATTGAGAATGTTTGCCTAAAAATCACGGTCTAATCTCAATCCTTCAAGGAGTGTAAAGAAAGTTGTCTCGGAGCCAAATAAATGTTACGCAATGTTTTAATAACATGTTCAGACTGATTGTATGTGCATATTTGAATTTTCCATGTCATTTGAGCAAACAACCGTAAAAAAATAAAGAGTCCTATTAACGCGATTTAATAACGTGGAAAATGCAATAATTCAGCTTAAGCTAAAGGACTGTGCAAGTGTCGCAATTTATGGACTACAGTTCAATGGACAAAATTTCAATTAAATCTTGAACAAGACTTAAATTAAACTGATAAATAAACCAAATATTTTCATGTTATTCAACTTATAACACTGGGTTCAAAATTCTCAACATCTTAAACAATTATATGAAATATCCGTGTATACTAAGTGGGAAAATGGCATTTTGTACTATTTATCTGCGTTCATTAAACGTAGAATGTAGTGAGTTGTGTTCTACCATAAAAGGTTGATAAACGCTCCTAACAGGGAATAATCGTGTCGCGTACTTAGAGACTTGTTTGCTTGTTCCCTATCTGGACTGATTTCAGGGTTTAAAGATCATATCTGAACTGTTGAGATGCACGCTAGCCTGCCATTAACTTGGAAATCTCTTGCTTCTAACTGGCAATCTCCAGCAAAGAATTTAAAATACGTTTTTAAATTTAAAAAAGTTGACAAGCCCCTATGCTTGGCAAACGAAATTAAATGAGAAAACTCACTATGGTTGCAGGAGAAATCAAGAAAACCCTGTACCTACATCAGAGGGATGAGCTGCTTTTTCTGCTGAGTAACCAAATATAAACCACGGGATTCTTAATATAAATCACTTTTAATATAAATGTAATCCAGATAAACAACTTTTTGAAAGAAAGATGTGATCGAACTAAGAATGACTGGGAACACAACAACTCAAGACATATTCTTACACTGTGTGATATTTACGACCAGATTCATGGCTGAAGATGCATAACAAGTTTCATAGTCAAAACAATGGCGAGCAGCGATAAATAACTGTTTAAGCATTTTTGGAAGAAGTTCATTTAGAAAACTGACAAATGAGTGAATAACACAGCGAAGCTAAAAATAAGCTGGATGGAAATTTCAATTATTTACTAATATTTGGCGCAAACAGAGGGTCAGCGCCCTTATAGTCTAGACTAGACGACTAACCTACCTACACGCGGCAGGAAAACTCAGTGAAAATGTTGGCCGGTGGGTCGGTAATTTGTTGCTGATTACTACAGTTTGATAGTGGGATTGACTGCAAGCGGTCAGAAACCTCTGGTGTGCCTCCACAGCCTTTTTTAATCGGGTAAAATACATTTCAGCTGAGTGGCTGTCTGTCTATCAAGATACAGACGCAGCAACCGTGCAAACTATCCAACTTTCGCATGCTGCGAATGAAAACAGATTATGCAGCTTTCGATCGCGGCAAAAACCAATCAAATATTGAATTTTTGAAGGAATTACTGGTTAATTACTGACTTGCCATGGCAGAAGTAATCAGTAACATTAAACATTGTGTAGAGAATTTCATTTAATTGGCTTAAAAACCTGAAGAAACTGTCAGTTGTAGAGTTGTGCCAAGCCCTCCGGGCACGACACTGTTAGACAAACAAGAAAATTTAGTTGCCAGCTTGATTTTTTGTTGGTTGTTCCCTAATTGTGCGATGCCGGACAATTCCGACACAATTTCGAAGTCCAAAAGGGTTTGAAGTCTTATTTTCACAAGTTGTGTGGAGCCCTACGAGCAGGACACTAATAAGGACTGTTCAAACATTATTTCCTGCTTAGTTCGTAGTGTGTTGTTCCTTAGCAGTGCTGCACCCAAAAGGTTCGGCACAACTTCAAAATTAAAGTACCCCAAAATGTTCATTTTGCATTATATTTTATTGAATTTTGATTCGGTTTTCCGGTTTTCGCTTTGGGTTTCTACTTATAGTAAATGAGAAACTACAGCAAGTGAATTATAAAAGAAAATTACTTAATGAACAGTGGCACCCAAAATCAATCTAAATAGCGAGGAAAATTAGCTGTTTAAATTTCATGTGAGGAAAACGGAATTGTATTGATGAAATGTTCACTTAGCAATAAGCAAAATCTTTCGGTTTCCAGAATACAGATTCAACCGAAAAATCCAAGAAAACTTTTCTATTCTGCTTAGAACAGCAATCTATGATCTGTCATAGATTACCTAACGTGTAACCGCTATTAATGACTTCTAATCAAGTGTATTAAGGAAAAGTAAATAAAATAAAATTTGTAAGCAATTTGCTGCTGTGCTTTAGGGACGAGAGGAAACAAACTTTATAAAAATGAGATTAACAAACGAGTCTAAAAAATTGAATTAAATAAAAATTGGAAATACTGGTTATCGAATAGTGCACATGTTGCAAAACGCCATAAGTAAAACGGTATAAAATTGATCACATGCTCAATTGAAAATGAAGGATAAATTAGAGAAAAAAATAGCTTGAGAATCAAATGCGTAAAAAAATTGTGTGGTGTTAAAAATGCTATAATAGACACGCTTTAGGGACACTTGAACTTGAGCATTTGCGCTTAAACCTTGAGGTGTTTTATATTAAAAAAAGAGGTGGTAGCAATAAATTTCTGAAAAAGTAATCAGTACTTCTTTGGGCCGTTTTTGGAGCTCATTTTTTTGCGAACAATTATTCGATCAACTTAAAATAATTGTTTACGAACAGTTTCAGTTACCATTCAGACTGTTTAGTTATGTAAATAATTGAATTTTCCATCGCGTTTAATCAAAGAACAGTGGGAGTGTCACTAAGGACAGTCAGACGGGCAAACAAAGCGACTATTTTAGGGCCGTTATTTACTAAAATCTACGTTTCTGGATAATGTAAGAAAATTCCCGAAACTCTCACTGCGATTTTGAATAAATTTACATCCAAAGATTGGAAATAAATTGTCGACTTGGCGAATGAACCACGATATCCAACACCGATTTTTCTTTGGAACTGTGAAACTGAAACTTGAACAATTCACTATGTACACTCGCGAAAACGCGGCAGTTTTTTCGCAGATTGATAGATAGTTCGTCCAACGGTACCTGCAACGAGTCGTAACTGTAACCACAGACGTACCTTTCAAGCAAGAGCCAAACTGTTGATTCAAATCGACACCGCTATTCGTTAAACCAAAATAGCACAAGATACCCGAAATATTCCTGCGGTACTGGCCGATTGTTTGTCTGTCTGTCTGTCTGGTGTGGTGTCTAGTAAAACGTCGATGGTTGATGATTCGAAAGCAATTATTTGCTTTCGTTATAAAACTCCAAACGACCTGATAATTGTTACTGAGCGAGAGACCGTGGCAGGAAATGAACGGATTAGTTTTTGCAATTGTTAGTCCCACCTGACCGGTGCAGCAGAATATACACTAAAAACACACCTGAAGCCTGAAGATGAAGCAGTTATTTCAGAAAACAATGCATATCAAAATACCAATAATAACAGTAAAACCGTTTTTTTAATTGGGGTTTTCTCTGCTGCATCATCACGGAAATGATCAGAGGATCAGGTCATATTTGCAAAGCTTGCACCCGAAAAAGAACTGCTGTACAATTTTTCAATGCCTCAAAGATGTAATTACACTTAAAACAGAATGACTAGACAGAAAAACGTATAATTTTAATGAATTATATGTTTCGAACAATTCGAATTAAAATGGAAACTGAAGAAAGCTTGAAGATGAAACGTCTCTTCCACAAAAAAAAAGGTTTCGGGTACATGACATTTTGAACAACAACCACTCTTTGATATTTTTCCTGTAATTCTGGTTTTAATTCCTTTCGCCGTCCTCACTAGTTAGTGGCTTACTTTTTTCCACTTAATGCTACTTGATTTCACCGCGTTTACTTTCATTTTGCTGTCTTTAATTCTAGTAGCTTGTTTCAACCAACCTCTTCATTTCTTCTGGAATTTCTTCAGTTCTTGATCGTTATGTCAACTCTAGCTTCTCACCTTTCGTATCATCTTCTACAGTAATAAATTTGATAATGTCTTATTTTCTTCCATAATTCTACCAGTTTTTGTGACTTGTTTTAAAGAACGTCCCGTTCAATGGCAGTTTTTTCTTAAAATACTTCGTGTGGTTCTTGAGCTTTTCACATAAAAGTGCCAGATTCTGATACCTCAGATTTTCCTGAAATAACAAAGGTTTCTAGCACTCTTCTTCGTCTTCGGCAGTATCAATATCCTTGCTTTCTTCCTTGCCTTTCTTCTGTCCGTTTCTAGATGACTCTCTTTTAGATTCCTATTTTTTTTGCAATGTTTTTCGCTTTTGGATATTTCGAATGACTGAAAATTGTTGTTTTTCGATATCTATTGATTTTCTCTAGTTATATTTCAATTGAATCTGTCCTTTCTACTGAATTTCTTGAACATTTACATGCTCTGAGGTTTTATTTTTCGTTTTTACTTTATTGTCTAACGATTTTCGTTAGACAATAAAGTCACTCCACCTTCAACCAGAGTTTTTGGGCAATAGTTGCTAGTTCTTTCAAGACTTAAGAAACATTTTTCCGCGTCTGCGCTGGTTGGCTTTGCTTCAATAGTAACAAAACTTTCTAGTATAATTCCTTCTTCTTAAGTAGCAACAATTTCTGTTAATTCGTCGGACCGAGTTATATTCTCATTTTTTTTCCTCAGGAGTATCTTCAACATCGGCACTTATTTGCTTTGCTTCAATAGTAACGAAACTCTCTGGTTGACTTTCTTCTTCTTAAATAGCAACAATTCGTCTGTCTCGTTTCCCAGTTATCTTCTTCGTGACTGCATCTTCAACTTTCAGGGCCTCTTTTTTAATATGTTTTTCCGGTTCTCTCTCATATTCTCATTTTTCTTCAGGAGTATCTTCAACATCTGCACTGATTTGCTTTGCTTCAAGAGTCACAAAACTTTCTAGTTGATTTCCTTCTTCTTAAATAGCATCAATTTCGGTTAATTCGTCTGTCTCGTTTTCCGAATTATCTTCTTCGTGCCTGCAGCTTCAACCACTAAAGTTTCTTGAATTTTAATAGGTTTTTCGGTTCTCTCATATTCTGATTTTTTTCAGATTCTTCCATCCCTTCAATTTTCCCAGTATTTTGCTAATACAGTAATTTTCCGCAATTGCCTCTTTATCGCCCTTGACGCTTATTTTTACTATTCTTCTAGGTTTTCCATCCATTAACACTGTGTATTCTAAAAGTTCGTTTGAAAGCTCTTCAGCTATTTATTGGTTGCACAGTTCTTGGTTGATTGCCTTTAACTTCATTGCATTTTCGCATGAAAATAGTGTGATAATCCAAAACATATTTTTTCTTGTCTACTGTTTAAAAATTGTTTCAAATCGCTGAACTCAGGCTTGTTGAAAATGCAATCTAGTTGACCCAATAAGTATGTTTTTCTATTACCTCGTTTATCAGAAATTCTTCGAAAAGCGTTGCACCAGAAATGATATTGCAAGATACATTTTACGCAAACGGCATAAAAATCGTGTTCAAATACGATTCCAAATTATATAAATTTTGGGCATTAGTGAGTATTTCAAAGACCGTCCACCAAACGTGTAATGAGTGGCACTGAAGAAAATCAGCTTGTTAAGTACAACGATCTGAAACCGACTTTCTTCGGCCTTTTTTAATTTTTACTACATTTATAGTTTCAAAAAGTGCTGTTTCAATTTTTAACAGACAATGTTACAGAAAATTCAACAAAATGTTAAAATCTAATTAAAATAGTGAGGCATTATTAATTCTACCATTTCTTTCGACTTAAAGTGAAAATGGAAAGGAATAAATTCCATCGAATAGCGTTAAACATCTTGACAGAGCAAATCACTAATGGTTAGGCAAAAACCAAAATTGGAAAGAAAAGAGTAAACAGATTAAAAAAAGTAAATCATCAACGACTCAATTTTCTATTTTTTAACACTGTGACAGTATACATTTTCGCGTGTAACATTTCTATTCCAAATTTGCCCTCCCAATAGCTTGAGCCGAAGTAATTGACTATGGAAAAAATAATTTAAGAAAAGACAAATGCTGTTTTTGTCTCATCAGTTTAGAAATCAATGTAACTAACAACTTCTAAATAATTTATTGTGCTTAATTCTGAAAGGAAAAGTGAAAGACACAGATTTAATATGGAAAAAAAAATTTTCTGCAGTATATGGATTTTACATTAAACACGTTGATTTACAAAAGCAATAAATAAAAAAATGTATTTACAGTTTTCAGTTATTTAGGGCTTACATACTTATACACACATTTTTCTTTTAAATGCCCAAAATTTTCGCCACTACGCTTTTCACAAAACATGGTGTTTTTCAAACAATCTAAATGTAATATCAACGTTTTCATATGAACGTAATAAACTGGCAAATAAAAAATATGTATGATAGCTATTAATATGAACATAAATTTTCTTGATCCACTGGGACCAACAGATGTGGTTTGGATTATTTACATTAAACTACTTATAAAGCTTGACTGTATCGATAAAACAAATTAGATGGGTTTTCAACTCTGTGTATTGTAGATTTTTCCTGAAGCTATTTTATGTATGTGACATACGTAGTTGGAACGAACTTTTCGATGACAAAAAATATAAAACCTTTGCGTAGACCCACACTTTACTACAAGGACATAAATTCTTTGCCTACTCATGAAATATTAAAAGAATAATTAGCTCGTAAAATTAGCCATATACAAGTATCTGGCACCAGACACCCTGTACAGCATAATATTTATATGCTTTGTAAATGGATCCAAGGTAGTTGGCCTCCAATAGCCTTGCAAATACAAGTAAATTGAGCTAAAACTTGGATAAAAATGTAGATTTTCAGCAGGCATATCGCGCAAGTTGACGTTCGAGGAGCATTGCAAGATAAATATGATAGGATATGCGAGTCGCTATCTAAGCAAAATATTTAATAAAATATAAATGATCAAAACCGGCTCATTATCATGCTTGATAAAAATTATTTTATTATCAGGCGGGTAGATGGATATTCGCAGTATGGCAATTCGGACGGTCAGACAGTGCTAAATGATGGTCAAAATATCTACGTAAAATAATAATGACTTACCAACCTCAACTTAAAATAACTGAATGCATTTAACCTTGCCCGACAAAATAAACGCAAGAATAATAACTATACCGACGTCATGCACTCGCGAAAAAAAATACGTGCTTGTCGCACTCAACTCTGCATGACACTAACCTTCGCAACATGAACTTTTCGCCGGTAAGCAAGTTTGTTTTTTTAGTGGGAATCGCCCAAAAATAGCATCCAGTATCTTATCTGTGGCTTATGGCATTCAAAATGTCGTCTGAATAATTAGCCGAGATACAAACATAATTGGTCAGATTTCTTTATTTCGACTTCTTTTTTTTTATCTCGATCCATTGGCTTGCGAATTTTGAATAATATTAATCAGTTTTCCCAACGGTTGATTCAGTCAGTTTATTCAATTTGATCAAACCATGTCAATGGAAACAGCTATTTTAGATAACGGGAATAATTATGATAATGATAACAACCCAAATCTAATAGCACCAAACAATGGACAAAGTGACACTACTCGAAATTGTAAAACCAAGAGAATCACTGCACAGAAATAAAATGATGATGATCTACAAAAGATAAATAATTAGCTCCAAGTTTTTCAATGGCAAGTAGGTAGAAGGTTTGATCAATTAATATTTAGAATAACAACCAAGCTTTCGGCATCATCAGAGCGCCAAAAAGTTCTGATTTTCGATGTCATCGACAGGAATTTATTGCGAACGTTCCGCTTCTAATAAAGTGCGGTTTCGGGATTGTTACTCTCAGGCTGAACCCTGCTGATAAAAGCTAGAAGGCTTGAAGGTGGAGATACCTGAGATTAGCACATCTTGAAATCTGCACTTAGCTACAACAATTAATGTTTAATTATGTATTATTATACGATATTTTCAAGCGGTTCGGTATCGCATTACCGTATTAACCACATTTCGGTTTGTTTTATCGTTTTTTGACAGGGTGGCCCATGATTCAATGGCCTGCATGAACCACTGCCTCACAATGATTCCAGTTCTGATTTTTAGATAGATATTTAATTAGCGGTTTCACAAATGCTTTATTCTATAGTAACATCATTTTTAGGCAATTTTTGGTTCTTCTATATGCACTAGCTAACCCTTCCACTTTTTTAAATCTTCAAAATATGGATAGTATTCATTTATAAATCAGTACATTATTAGAATCCCTAATTCGATCGATAGATTTAAAATGTTTTATCATTTAATATAAAAAAGAGCTGATTCAGCAAATCTACGTTAAAGACTAACGCAGATAGTTAAGGTTAATAAGTAATCATAACTTAGCTTAGTTTAGACATTAATGTACAAATGTATCCTGAAGCCAATATGGACCTATGGTGTCCAATTATGGGGCACAGCGAGCAAATCGAACCTATCTACTATTCAAAGGTTCCAATCAAAAACACTTCGTACGATTACCAACTCACCCTGGTACGTTTCAAACAGAACACTCCACACTGACCTCAATCAAGCTACCATACAAGAAGAGATTCAAAGATTCCACTCCAAGTACCAAGATCGCATCGCCTGCCACCCT
>NW_026018611.1:6172706-6185835 GCF_020466585.1 Dendroctonus ponderosae
AAAAAAAAAATTGTGGAAGGTTTGCACCGAAAAAAAAATGACCCATTTTGAAATATTCACGTGTGCTTGAAGATTTTCACAGCTACAGAGAATTTTCAACTATTTTACAAAAGCAATTGTCTAGTCGTTTGCATATGCCAAGCCAAACCTTTTCGAATGAAAATATGAAGATTCGGTAACTTTTAACTTTCTTGTTCTCGAGTCAGACGCTACTCGGATGGAAAATCCAAATTGTTAAGAGGGTTTTTAAAGAGCTGCCTAAAAAAATAAACTCAAACTTCCAGAAAAAAATTTAGGTTCAGCCCAATTTGCAATAACCTACAGGGTATTCCTTTTGAAACGGTATGGGTTTTTTGCTTTCAGGCACAACCAGAAGGGATTTTTCTCTTCTTATCTTCTCCACAGCGTTTTCCATCTGGTTTGAATCTAGGTCGCGAATAAATCCCACGTATCTATTTTTGGCATTGCTAAAACTGATAATTCTCTCTCATTACACTCTGCCGAATTAATCGCGCAATAATTGATGACCAGTCTAGTCGTAAACGGTGTCGAATATATTTATATTTAACAGGTTTATAATACTAATAATAACTTCTTTACAGCTTTCCTTCAATAAATGTACTATTTTAAATCACGTTTAAGTTATCGAATTATTATTTGTATTACTTTTATTTAAAGTAAATCGCAATATTATGATGTAAGCTCTTTATCTGATTATTTCACATATTTACTGTGGTAAAAGTGATTTTTATGACGCAAAGGAATGCTTAACAGTCTATAACGTTAAGACTAAGAATAATGAGTGAAAAAGAAATTCAATAAAATAACAAAAAATTGCAAATTTAATTAAAATACTCAGATCCGTTCGACTGCGCCCAAAACAAGATATTCGATCTGCCTCTTAAAACAATGATTTTTCAATCGCGGTCTGTTTTTGTCTCCTCCTGTCATACAGCGTTGCCATCAGATGACGATTTACGTTAAAAACTGTATTTTTATACAGTATAAAGACCAGCTCTCTTAAATGAAACGTACCATTGTTAATAATTCAGGGGTGTTTAAAAAAATCTACAGAGATCCGAACTGCAGGTTTAAGCATTTTTTTCAAAGTTACACTCATTCGTGATATGATAGGAAAAAGTGGGTTATTTGTGATGGTGGTTTGAGAGCTGGAAGCAAATTGCGTCAAATTCCTAGTAGAAAATGTGGATCAGCAGGTAGAGGAGACGCATGTAAAACAAATAAAGGATCCGTTGTCGTATTTTGTTTGGGTTCACAGCTCTTGCAACCTGCAATTTAGAAATCAGGTAGTGAAACGGGCTGATGCAAGCGAGCACCTGGGCCCCCTCGTCTAAGGTAAGAGGTTAAGCCCTGTTTCTTAAAATTGCGTAACCCGGTCTGGGCCACGCTGCCTCGATCGGCCAGACGGGATTGCAAAAAACCTCGCCGGGTTAAGGACCGCGACTTCTTAGGTGGCCATCGTTGCCAATTTTATACGCGAAAAATTCCTTTAAAAAAGTTATAAACAAACGTGCTCCTTGTGTACGAACAGCAGAAATCGTTTCTTGCTGAAAACTGCAACCAACTAATGCAGGAAAAAGCGCGCCCATGATATGCTGCAACAAGTGAGCCCCACATGTTTGCGAACAGAACGAATCTCGGCGAATTAAAACGAGCGCATGAATAACGGTTTTGACTTTGTAAAAGAATTTTCAGTCGAGAACTATTTAGCAGCACGTTCATTAACAACATTTAACATCAAACGAAGAGTAATGAAAAAATGACAGCATTCGGAACTAAAATGAGAAACAGCGATAAAAAATAAATGAAAACAATGAAACACGCATTAATCCCATCTGAACAGCCGTGACTTAACTACTCAAAATTCTTATTTTAAGAAGCATTTAAAACTGATTAAAATCAGCTTTAAAACTCGAACCAAATGAGTAAAAGGATACTCTGATTAAATGAACATTAACAGTGCAAATCAAAAATGAAGAAGGCAAATAAAATTACCCGAATCTCTTACAGAAGAGAGACATTCTGTCTACTTTTAGCTTCAAATTGCTCTTGGCATCTTTATACAACAAAAATGCATAAAAAATCGTTTAAAACCCAACTAAAAAAGTTTTATAAAACCAAAGTCTGATTGTTCCTAGTAGAAAAGTGAAGTTATTTCGCATAAAATATACTATCGGTTATATTATAACAACATATAATACTATGTTGTTATAAAACGAATTTTCAATGCAGCCGAACTAGCGATTCTCTTTAAGGAATCAATTATTAATTCAATTTAAGCTGGTGAAAGGAATGAAACGTTCAATTAGCCTAATAAATAAATTTGCAAAAAATGCTGGTAAAGTCTAGTGAAGGGTTTATTTATAAACTTCAGACCAGGTCACTCCAAAAATAAATAGACAGATTAAGGACCAAAAAAATGAGTTCTCGGACATCATAGAATATATAAATAATGTCCCATACAAATGTATTATAAATTCATCCTCGTAACTGAAGATTTGCGCTTTTATCGGACCTTTTTTGCAGCTTCTTATCGTTTCAGTTCCTTCAGAAAAGTTATTTAATTTCCTAATTCTCCAAACCAATCAATTAAATCGTCGGTTGCTTTCCAATACAATATTCGTGGACAGCTTTTAACTGAAACATAATAATCCTAAAGCCACTTATGCCCTTATCTTAAAATTGATTAGGAGGATGTTTCAACCACTTTACAAGGTATATTTTTTATTTTTTAGCTCCGTATTTCGTTAGAATGAAGTGGTTTTTTCATCTACCCTTTTCTCCACTAACGGTGTCATCAAAAACATAAAATTTACAATAGGTAAATGATTTTTTGCTTTTCACTGCAAAAAAACACACAAGGTTCGTAAGGGCCATTTATGGTTCTTCGTCAAAGGTTTCCAAATTGACTTCGTCTCGAGCCAGATCTTCGGGTCCTCGAACTCGAGACCCACATTTTGGGTCCGTTTACCTCCATCTTGAGAAATTTTGCAGGTAGAAAAGTCGTTTTTTTCTCTTTTATTGGAGGAATGTATAACCAATTGGAAGCAGCAAGTCGTAGGCCGAATATTTCAAGACAAGTCCAACAAGAAAGTATGATTCATGGTAATTTTAAAGGAGCAGGCCCTCAAGGCACTCACTGGTCAATGTTGTAATACGTTATGTAAATGATTGTTTATACACGGATGTTGTTCCATGGGCGTGCTGATTGTGTTTCAGTTTTCCCGCGTTTGTTTCAGTTGTTCCTCCAGTAGGTATTGCTTGATTTTGTTTTATTTACCGGCGAAGAAGAAACCTTTGATGCGAGCTGGTCTTCAGTAGTTTTGCTTAAAAACTTCTCAACTTTGCCAGATTTGCAACTGCCTGTGTCAGGTTATAAATTATATTTTCTGTATTTAAAACATATTTTCGGAGATTTCCTTTCCAGTTCTGAAGAACGTGAATATTGAACAATTTGAAATAAGTCGCAAAACTGGCAGGTGCCAGAATTTGATAAAAATTTGGGCATTTGGGTGTCGTTTCTTAATTTATTCGCATTTACTTTCAATAACATTCTCCTTACATCTTTGCACTGTTATTGTTCGGCATTGTTAAATCGGCGCTTCACCATTCTCTAATTTTCCTTGATTTTTAACAGTTTGTCTGTATGATCGTTCTTTATATCCAAATATGTTTTCTTTCAGATGATTCTAAAGCATCGTGATTTTTTAATGCTTTAATGTTTCACATGTTCTTCCTTTTTGTAAATTTTGTTGCACAGCTGGAACTCAATGTAGTAAATTCTCAGATACGAACGAGATTTCTCTTATATTTCTTTCTTTCATTTATTTGTGCATTCTCTAATCTTCACATCATCACCACATATTTTTTTAGTGTACAATTTAAACCCTCTTGTGTTGATTTCGATATATGCAGCAGTGTTCATGACTCTGAATTAAGCAAGTGGAAATTTGGAGGTTTTTACCTACTTAGATCCAAAAATTTTGAGGGCTCTGATAAGGCCAAAAGTTTCATTGTTTCTTCAAAACGTTTCTATTTCTTCTCTTATTTCCTTTTACTTTTTAGTCGTTGCTTCTATATGCTTTTTAGCCGGTAACTTTCAACAGAACGTTACTCTTCACTCTTTAATTAGAATGACTTTCGTTTTGATGATGATTAATATTGAATTTCTTGTTTGCCTTCTATTTGAAAAATCGCCGTAGGAATTATTTAAGCACACCTTTTAATAATTTTGATGGATCCAGCTACTCTCGCTTTAAGATCATAGTTTCAACTTTTTTTGACACCAGTTTCGAAAGAAATTTGGGACTTTTACAACGGTTTTAAAGCGCATAGTTTTTTGTAACAAAGTTTTATTTCAATTCAATTCAATTTTTCCAGTCAAAAACATGCTTTAGAATGTACATAAAAACGTTGATGCCTTAGAAACGAATAAAAAATCGAGACAATTGAGAATGTTTGCCTAAAAATCACGGTCTAATCTCAATCCTTCAAGGAGTGTAAAGAAAGTTGTCTCGGAGCCAAATAAATGTTACGCAATGTTTTAATAACATGTTCAGACTGATTGTATGTGCATATTTGAATTTTCCATGTCATTTGAGCAAACAACCGTAAAAAAATAAAGAGTCCTATTAACGCGATTTAATAACGTGGAAAATGCAATAATTCAGCTTAAGCTAAAGGACTGTGCAAGTGTCGCAATTTATGGACTACAGTTCAATGGACAAAATTTCAATTAAATCTTGAACAAGACTTAAATTAAACTGATAAATAAACCAAATATTTTCATGTTATTCAACTTATAACACTGGGTTCAAAATTCTCAACATCTTAAACAATTATATGAAATATCCGTGTATACTAAGTGGGAAAATGGCATTTTGTACTATTTATCTGCGTTCATTAAACGTAGAATGTAGTGAGTTGTGTTCTACCATAAAAGGTTGATAAACGCTCCTAACAGGGAATAATCGTGTCGCGTACTTAGAGACTTGTTTGCTTGTTCCCTATCTGGACTGATTTCAGGGTTTAAAGATCATATCTGAACTGTTGAGATGCACGCTAGCCTGCCATTAACTTGGAAATCTCTTGCTTCTAACTGGCAATCTCCAGCAAAGAATTTAAAATACGTTTTTAAATTTAAAAAAGTTGACAAGCCCCTATGCTTGGCAAACGAAATTAAATGAGAAAACTCACTATGGTTGCAGGAGAAATCAAGAAAACCCTGTACCTACATCAGAGGGATGAGCTGCTTTTTCTGCTGAGTAACCAAATATAAACCACGGGATTCTTAATATAAATCACTTTTAATATAAATGTAATCCAGATAAACAACTTTTTGAAAGAAAGATGTGATCGAACTAAGAATGACTGGGAACACAACAACTCAAGACATATTCTTACACTGTGTGATATTTACGACCAGATTCATGGCTGAAGATGCATAACAAGTTTCATAGTCAAAACAATGGCGAGCAGCGATAAATAACTGTTTAAGCATTTTTGGAAGAAGTTCATTTAGAAAACTGACAAATGAGTGAATAACACAGCGAAGCTAAAAATAAGCTGGATGGAAATTTCAATTATTTACTAATATTTGGCGCAAACAGAGGGTCAGCGCCCTTATAGTCTAGACTAGACGACTAACCTACCTACACGCGGCAGGAAAACTCAGTGAAAATGTTGGCCGGTGGGTCGGTAATTTGTTGCTGATTACTACAGTTTGATAGTGGGATTGACTGCAAGCGGTCAGAAACCTCTGGTGTGCCTCCACAGCCTTTTTTAATCGGGTAAAATACATTTCAGCTGAGTGGCTGTCTGTCTATCAAGATACAGACGCAGCAACCGTGCAAACTATCCAACTTTCGCATGCTGCGAATGAAAACAGATTATGCAGCTTTCGATCGCGGCAAAAACCAATCAAATATTGAATTTTTGAAGGAATTACTGGTTAATTACTGACTTGCCATGGCAGAAGTAATCAGTAACATTAAACATTGTGTAGAGAATTTCATTTAATTGGCTTAAAAACCTGAAGAAACTGTCAGTTGTAGAGTTGTGCCAAGCCCTCCGGGCACGACACTGTTAGACAAACAAGAAAATTTAGTTGCCAGCTTGATTTTTTGTTGGTTGTTCCCTAATTGTGCGATGCCGGACAATTCCGACACAATTTCGAAGTCCAAAAGGGTTTGAAGTCTTATTTTCACAAGTTGTGTGGAGCCCTACGAGCAGGACACTAATAAGGACTGTTCAAACATTATTTCCTGCTTAGTTCGTAGTGTGTTGTTCCTTAGCAGTGCTGCACCCAAAAGGTTCGGCACAACTTCAAAATTAAAGTACCCCAAAATGTTCATTTTGCATTATATTTTATTGAATTTTGATTCGGTTTTCCGGTTTTCGCTTTGGGTTTCTACTTATAGTAAATGAGAAACTACAGCAAGTGAATTATAAAAGAAAATTACTTAATGAACAGTGGCACCCAAAATCAATCTAAATAGCGAGGAAAATTAGCTGTTTAAATTTCATGTGAGGAAAACGGAATTGTATTGATGAAATGTTCACTTAGCAATAAGCAAAATCTTTCGGTTTCCAGAATACAGATTCAACCGAAAAATCCAAGAAAACTTTTCTATTCTGCTTAGAACAGCAATCTATGATCTGTCATAGATTACCTAACGTGTAACCGCTATTAATGACTTCTAATCAAGTGTATTAAGGAAAAGTAAATAAAATAAAATTTGTAAGCAATTTGCTGCTGTGCTTTAGGGACGAGAGGAAACAAACTTTATAAAAATGAGATTAACAAACGAGTCTAAAAAATTGAATTAAATAAAAATTGGAAATACTGGTTATCGAATAGTGCACATGTTGCAAAACGCCATAAGTAAAACGGTATAAAATTGATCACATGCTCAATTGAAAATGAAGGATAAATTAGAGAAAAAAATAGCTTGAGAATCAAATGCGTAAAAAAATTGTGTGGTGTTAAAAATGCTATAATAGACACGCTTTAGGGACACTTGAACTTGAGCATTTGCGCTTAAACCTTGAGGTGTTTTATATTAAAAAAAGAGGTGGTAGCAATAAATTTCTGAAAAAGTAATCAGTACTTCTTTGGGCCGTTTTTGGAGCTCATTTTTTTGCGAACAATTATTCGATCAACTTAAAATAATTGTTTACGAACAGTTTCAGTTACCATTCAGACTGTTTAGTTATGTAAATAATTGAATTTTCCATCGCGTTTAATCAAAGAACAGTGGGAGTGTCACTAAGGACAGTCAGACGGGCAAACAAAGCGACTATTTTAGGGCCGTTATTTACTAAAATCTACGTTTCTGGATAATGTAAGAAAATTCCCGAAACTCTCACTGCGATTTTGAATAAATTTACATCCAAAGATTGGAAATAAATTGTCGACTTGGCGAATGAACCACGATATCCAACACCGATTTTTCTTTGGAACTGTGAAACTGAAACTTGAACAATTCACTATGTACACTCGCGAAAACGCGGCAGTTTTTTCGCAGATTGATAGATAGTTCGTCCAACGGTACCTGCAACGAGTCGTAACTGTAACCACAGACGTACCTTTCAAGCAAGAGCCAAACTGTTGATTCAAATCGACACCGCTATTCGTTAAACCAAAATAGCACAAGATACCCGAAATATTCCTGCGGTACTGGCCGATTGTTTGTCTGTCTGTCTGTCTGGTGTGGTGTCTAGTAAAACGTCGATGGTTGATGATTCGAAAGCAATTATTTGCTTTCGTTATAAAACTCCAAACGACCTGATAATTGTTACTGAGCGAGAGACCGTGGCAGGAAATGAACGGATTAGTTTTTGCAATTGTTAGTCCCACCTGACCGGTGCAGCAGAATATACACTAAAAACACACCTGAAGCCTGAAGATGAAGCAGTTATTTCAGAAAACAATGCATATCAAAATACCAATAATAACAGTAAAACCGTTTTTTTAATTGGGGTTTTCTCTGCTGCATCATCACGGAAATGATCAGAGGATCAGGTCATATTTGCAAAGCTTGCACCCGAAAAAGAACTGCTGTACAATTTTTCAATGCCTCAAAGATGTAATTACACTTAAAACAGAATGACTAGACAGAAAAACGTATAATTTTAATGAATTATATGTTTCGAACAATTCGAATTAAAATGGAAACTGAAGAAAGCTTGAAGATGAAACGTCTCTTCCACAAAAAAAAAGGTTTCGGGTACATGACATTTTGAACAACAACCACTCTTTGATATTTTTCCTGTAATTCTGGTTTTAATTCCTTTCGCCGTCCTCACTAGTTAGTGGCTTACTTTTTTCCACTTAATGCTACTTGATTTCACCGCGTTTACTTTCATTTTGCTGTCTTTAATTCTAGTAGCTTGTTTCAACCAACCTCTTCATTTCTTCTGGAATTTCTTCAGTTCTTGATCGTTATGTCAACTCTAGCTTCTCACCTTTCGTATCATCTTCTACAGTAATAAATTTGATAATGTCTTATTTTCTTCCATAATTCTACCAGTTTTTGTGACTTGTTTTAAAGAACGTCCCGTTCAATGGCAGTTTTTTCTTAAAATACTTCGTGTGGTTCTTGAGCTTTTCACATAAAAGTGCCAGATTCTGATACCTCAGATTTTCCTGAAATAACAAAGGTTTCTAGCACTCTTCTTCGTCTTCGGCAGTATCAATATCCTTGCTTTCTTCCTTGCCTTTCTTCTGTCCGTTTCTAGATGACTCTCTTTTAGATTCCTATTTTTTTTGCAATGTTTTTCGCTTTTGGATATTTCGAATGACTGAAAATTGTTGTTTTTCGATATCTATTGATTTTCTCTAGTTATATTTCAATTGAATCTGTCCTTTCTACTGAATTTCTTGAACATTTACATGCTCTGAGGTTTTATTTTTCGTTTTTACTTTATTGTCTAACGATTTTCGTTAGACAATAAAGTCACTCCACCTTCAACCAGAGTTTTTGGGCAATAGTTGCTAGTTCTTTCAAGACTTAAGAAACATTTTTCCGCGTCTGCGCTGGTTGGCTTTGCTTCAATAGTAACAAAACTTTCTAGTATAATTCCTTCTTCTTAAGTAGCAACAATTTCTGTTAATTCGTCGGACCGAGTTATATTCTCATTTTTTTTCCTCAGGAGTATCTTCAACATCGGCACTTATTTGCTTTGCTTCAATAGTAACGAAACTCTCTGGTTGACTTTCTTCTTCTTAAATAGCAACAATTCGTCTGTCTCGTTTCCCAGTTATCTTCTTCGTGACTGCATCTTCAACTTTCAGGGCCTCTTTTTTAATATGTTTTTCCGGTTCTCTCTCATATTCTCATTTTTCTTCAGGAGTATCTTCAACATCTGCACTGATTTGCTTTGCTTCAAGAGTCACAAAACTTTCTAGTTGATTTCCTTCTTCTTAAATAGCATCAATTTCGGTTAATTCGTCTGTCTCGTTTTCCGAATTATCTTCTTCGTGCCTGCAGCTTCAACCACTAAAGTTTCTTGAATTTTAATAGGTTTTTCGGTTCTCTCATATTCTGATTTTTTTCAGATTCTTCCATCCCTTCAATTTTCCCAGTATTTTGCTAATACAGTAATTTTCCGCAATTGCCTCTTTATCGCCCTTGACGCTTATTTTTACTATTCTTCTAGGTTTTCCATCCATTAACACTGTGTATTCTAAAAGTTCGTTTGAAAGCTCTTCAGCTATTTATTGGTTGCACAGTTCTTGGTTGATTGCCTTTAACTTCATTGCATTTTCGCATGAAAATAGTGTGATAATCCAAAACATATTTTTTCTTGTCTACTGTTTAAAAATTGTTTCAAATCGCTGAACTCAGGCTTGTTGAAAATGCAATCTAGTTGACCCAATAAGTATGTTTTTCTATTACCTCGTTTATCAGAAATTCTTCGAAAAGCGTTGCACCAGAAATGATATTGCAAGATACATTTTACGCAAACGGCATAAAAATCGTGTTCAAATACGATTCCAAATTATATAAATTTTGGGCATTAGTGAGTATTTCAAAGACCGTCCACCAAACGTGTAATGAGTGGCACTGAAGAAAATCAGCTTGTTAAGTACAACGATCTGAAACCGACTTTCTTCGGCCTTTTTTAATTTTTACTACATTTATAGTTTCAAAAAGTGCTGTTTCAATTTTTAACAGACAATGTTACAGAAAATTCAACAAAATGTTAAAATCTAATTAAAATAGTGAGGCATTATTAATTCTACCATTTCTTTCGACTTAAAGTGAAAATGGAAAGGAATAAATTCCATCGAATAGCGTTAAACATCTTGACAGAGCAAATCACTAATGGTTAGGCAAAAACCAAAATTGGAAAGAAAAGAGTAAACAGATTAAAAAAAGTAAATCATCAACGACTCAATTTTCTATTTTTTAACACTGTGACAGTATACATTTTCGCGTGTAACATTTCTATTCCAAATTTGCCCTCCCAATAGCTTGAGCCGAAGTAATTGACTATGGAAAAAATAATTTAAGAAAAGACAAATGCTGTTTTTGTCTCATCAGTTTAGAAATCAATGTAACTAACAACTTCTAAATAATTTATTGTGCTTAATTCTGAAAGGAAAAGTGAAAGACACAGATTTAATATGGAAAAAAAAATTTTCTGCAGTATATGGATTTTACATTAAACACGTTGATTTACAAAAGCAATAAATAAAAAAATGTATTTACAGTTTTCAGTTATTTAGGGCTTACATACTTATACACACATTTTTCTTTTAAATGCCCAAAATTTTCGCCACTACGCTTTTCACAAAACATGGTGTTTTTCAAACAATCTAAATGTAATATCAACGTTTTCATATGAACGTAATAAACTGGCAAATAAAAAATATGTATGATAGCTATTAATATGAACATAAATTTTCTTGATCCACTGGGACCAACAGATGTGGTTTGGATTATTTACATTAAACTACTTATAAAGCTTGACTGTATCGATAAAACAAATTAGATGGGTTTTCAACTCTGTGTATTGTAGATTTTTCCTGAAGCTATTTTATGTATGTGACATACGTAGTTGGAACGAACTTTTCGATGACAAAAAATATAAAACCTTTGCGTAGACCCACACTTTACTACAAGGACATAAATTCTTTGCCTACTCATGAAATATTAAAAGAATAATTAGCTCGTAAAATTAGCCATATACAAGTATCTGGCACCAGACACCCTGTACAGCATAATATTTATATGCTTTGTAAATGGATCCAAGGTAGTTGGCCTCCAATAGCCTTGCAAATACAAGTAAATTGAGCTAAAACTTGGATAAAAATGTAGATTTTCAGCAGGCATATCGCGCAAGTTGACGTTCGAGGAGCATTGCAAGATAAATATGATAGGATATGCGAGTCGCTATCTAAGCAAAATATTTAATAAAATATAAATGATCAAAACCGGCTCATTATCATGCTTGATAAAAATTATTTTATTATCAGGCGGGTAGATGGATATTCGCAGTATGGCAATTCGGACGGTCAGACAGTGCTAAATGATGGTCAAAATATCTACGTAAAATAATAATGACTTACCAACCTCAACTTAAAATAACTGAATGCATTTAACCTTGCCCGACAAAATAAACGCAAGAATAATAACTATACCGACGTCATGCACTCGCGAAAAAAAATACGTGCTTGTCGCACTCAACTCTGCATGACACTAACCTTCGCAACATGAACTTTTCGCCGGTAAGCAAGTTTGTTTTTTTAGTGGGAATCGCCCAAAAATAGCATCCAGTATCTTATCTGTGGCTTATGGCATTCAAAATGTCGTCTGAATAATTAGCCGAGATACAAACATAATTGGTCAGATTTCTTTATTTCGACTTCTTTTTTTTTATCTCGATCCATTGGCTTGCGAATTTTGAATAATATTAATCAGTTTTCCCAACGGTTGATTCAGTCAGTTTATTCAATTTGATCAAACCATGTCAATGGAAACAGCTATTTTAGATAACGGGAATAATTATGATAATGATAACAACCCAAATCTAATAGCACCAAACAATGGACAAAGTGACACTACTCGAAATTGTAAAACCAAGAGAATCACTGCACAGAAATAAAATGATGATGATCTACAAAAGATAAATAATTAGCTCCAAGTTTTTCAATGGCAAGTAGGTAGAAGGTTTGATCAATTAATATTTAGAATAACAACCAAGCTTTCGGCATCATCAGAGCGCCAAAAAGTTCTGATTTTCGATGTCATCGACAGGAATTTATTGCGAACGTTCCGCTTCTAATAAAGTGCGGTTTCGGGATTGTTACTCTCAGGCTGAACCCTGCTGATAAAAGCTAGAAGGCTTGAAGGTGGAGATACCTGAGATTAGCACATCTTGAAATCTGCACTTAGCTACAACAATTAATGTTTAATTATGTATTATTATACGATATTTTCAAGCGGTTCGGTATCGCATTACCGTATTAACCACATTTCGGTTTGTTTTATCGTTTTTTGACAGGGTGGCCCATGATTCAATGGCCTGCATGAACCACTGCCTCACAATGATTCCAGTTCTGATTTTTAGATAGATATTTAATTAGCGGTTTCACAAATGCTTTATTCTATAGTAACATCATTTTTAGGCAATTTTTGGTTCTTCTATATGCACTAGCTAACCCTTCCACTTTTTTAAATCTTCAAAATATGGATAGTATTCATTTATAAATCAGTACATTATTAGAATCCCTAATTCGATCGATAGATTTAAAATGTTTTATCATTTAATATAAAAAAGAGCTGATTCAGCAAATCTACGTTAAAGACTAACGCAGATAGTTAAGGTTAATAAGTAATCATAACTTAGCTTAGTTTAGACATTAATGTACAAATGTATCCTGAAGCCAATATGGACCTATGGTGTCCAATTATGGGGCACAGCGAGCAAATCGAACCTATCTACTATTCAAAGGTTCCAATCAAAAACACTTCGTACGATTACCAACTCACCCTGGTACGTTTCAAACAGAACACTCCACACTGACCTCAATCAAGCTACCATACAAGAAGAGATTCAAAGATTCCACTCCAAGTACCAAGATCGCATCGCCTGCCACCCT
>NW_026018611.1:6185935-6278735 GCF_020466585.1 Dendroctonus ponderosae
ACGTATCTATTTTTGGCATTGCTAAAACTGATAATTCTCTCTCATTACACTCTGCCGAATTAATCGCGCAATAATTGATGACCAGTCTAGTCGTAAACGGTGTCGAATATATTTATATTTAACAGGTTTATAATACTAATAATAACTTCTTTACAGCTTTCCTTCAATAAATGTACTATTTTAAATCACGTTTAAGTTATCGAATTATTATTTGTATTACTTTTATTTAAAGTAAATCGCAATATTATGATGTAAGCTCTTTATCTGATTATTTCACATATTTACTGTGGTAAAAGTGATTTTTATGACGCAAAGGAATGCTTAACAGTCTATAACGTTAAGACTAAGAATAATGAGTGAAAAAGAAATTCAATAAAATAACAAAAAATTGCAAATTTAATTAAAATACTCAGATCCGTTCGACTGCGCCCAAAACAAGATATTCGATCTGCCTCTTAAAACAATGATTTTTCAATCGCGGTCTGTTTTTGTCTCCTCCTGTCATACAGCGTTGCCATCAGATGACGATTTACGTTAAAAACTGTATTTTTATACAGTATAAAGACCAGCTCTCTTAAATGAAACGTACCATTGTTAATAATTCAGGGGTGTTTAAAAAAATCTACAGAGATCCGAACTGCAGGTTTAAGCATTTTTTTCAAAGTTACACTCATTCGTGATATGATAGGAAAAAGTGGGTTATTTGTGATGGTGGTTTGAGAGCTGGAAGCAAATTGCGTCAAATTCCTAGTAGAAAATGTGGATCAGCAGGTAGAGGAGACGCATGTAAAACAAATAAAGGATCCGTTGTCGTATTTTGTTTGGGTTCACAGCTCTTGCAACCTGCAATTTAGAAATCAGGTAGTGAAACGGGCTGATGCAAGCGAGCACCTGGGCCCCCTCGTCTAAGGTAAGAGGTTAAGCCCTGTTTCTTAAAATTGCGTAACCCGGTCTGGGCCACGCTGCCTCGATCGGCCAGACGGGATTGCAAAAAACCTCGCCGGGTTAAGGACCGCGACTTCTTAGGTGGCCATCGTTGCCAATTTTATACGCGAAAAATTCCTTTAAAAAAGTTATAAACAAACGTGCTCCTTGTGTACGAACAGCAGAAATCGTTTCTTGCTGAAAACTGCAACCAACTAATGCAGGAAAAAGCGCGCCCATGATATGCTGCAACAAGTGAGCCCCACATGTTTGCGAACAGAACGAATCTCGGCGAATTAAAACGAGCGCATGAATAACGGTTTTGACTTTGTAAAAGAATTTTCAGTCGAGAACTATTTAGCAGCACGTTCATTAACAACATTTAACATCAAACGAAGAGTAATGAAAAAATGACAGCATTCGGAACTAAAATGAGAAACAGCGATAAAAAATAAATGAAAACAATGAAACACGCATTAATCCCATCTGAACAGCCGTGACTTAACTACTCAAAATTCTTATTTTAAGAAGCATTTAAAACTGATTAAAATCAGCTTTAAAACTCGAACCAAATGAGTAAAAGGATACTCTGATTAAATGAACATTAACAGTGCAAATCAAAAATGAAGAAGGCAAATAAAATTACCCGAATCTCTTACAGAAGAGAGACATTCTGTCTACTTTTAGCTTCAAATTGCTCTTGGCATCTTTATACAACAAAAATGCATAAAAAATCGTTTAAAACCCAACTAAAAAAGTTTTATAAAACCAAAGTCTGATTGTTCCTAGTAGAAAAGTGAAGTTATTTCGCATAAAATATACTATCGGTTATATTATAACAACATATAATACTATGTTGTTATAAAACGAATTTTCAATGCAGCCGAACTAGCGATTCTCTTTAAGGAATCAATTATTAATTCAATTTAAGCTGGTGAAAGGAATGAAACGTTCAATTAGCCTAATAAATAAATTTGCAAAAAATGCTGGTAAAGTCTAGTGAAGGGTTTATTTATAAACTTCAGACCAGGTCACTCCAAAAATAAATAGACAGATTAAGGACCAAAAAAATGAGTTCTCGGACATCATAGAATATATAAATAATGTCCCATACAAATGTATTATAAATTCATCCTCGTAACTGAAGATTTGCGCTTTTATCGGACCTTTTTTGCAGCTTCTTATCGTTTCAGTTCCTTCAGAAAAGTTATTTAATTTCCTAATTCTCCAAACCAATCAATTAAATCGTCGGTTGCTTTCCAATACAATATTCGTGGACAGCTTTTAACTGAAACATAATAATCCTAAAGCCACTTATGCCCTTATCTTAAAATTGATTAGGAGGATGTTTCAACCACTTTACAAGGTATATTTTTTATTTTTTAGCTCCGTATTTCGTTAGAATGAAGTGGTTTTTTCATCTACCCTTTTCTCCACTAACGGTGTCATCAAAAACATAAAATTTACAATAGGTAAATGATTTTTTGCTTTTCACTGCAAAAAAACACACAAGGTTCGTAAGGGCCATTTATGGTTCTTCGTCAAAGGTTTCCAAATTGACTTCGTCTCGAGCCAGATCTTCGGGTCCTCGAACTCGAGACCCACATTTTGGGTCCGTTTACCTCCATCTTGAGAAATTTTGCAGGTAGAAAAGTCGTTTTTTTCTCTTTTATTGGAGGAATGTATAACCAATTGGAAGCAGCAAGTCGTAGGCCGAATATTTCAAGACAAGTCCAACAAGAAAGTATGATTCATGGTAATTTTAAAGGAGCAGGCCCTCAAGGCACTCACTGGTCAATGTTGTAATACGTTATGTAAATGATTGTTTATACACGGATGTTGTTCCATGGGCGTGCTGATTGTGTTTCAGTTTTCCCGCGTTTGTTTCAGTTGTTCCTCCAGTAGGTATTGCTTGATTTTGTTTTATTTACCGGCGAAGAAGAAACCTTTGATGCGAGCTGGTCTTCAGTAGTTTTGCTTAAAAACTTCTCAACTTTGCCAGATTTGCAACTGCCTGTGTCAGGTTATAAATTATATTTTCTGTATTTAAAACATATTTTCGGAGATTTCCTTTCCAGTTCTGAAGAACGTGAATATTGAACAATTTGAAATAAGTCGCAAAACTGGCAGGTGCCAGAATTTGATAAAAATTTGGGCATTTGGGTGTCGTTTCTTAATTTATTCGCATTTACTTTCAATAACATTCTCCTTACATCTTTGCACTGTTATTGTTCGGCATTGTTAAATCGGCGCTTCACCATTCTCTAATTTTCCTTGATTTTTAACAGTTTGTCTGTATGATCGTTCTTTATATCCAAATATGTTTTCTTTCAGATGATTCTAAAGCATCGTGATTTTTTAATGCTTTAATGTTTCACATGTTCTTCCTTTTTGTAAATTTTGTTGCACAGCTGGAACTCAATGTAGTAAATTCTCAGATACGAACGAGATTTCTCTTATATTTCTTTCTTTCATTTATTTGTGCATTCTCTAATCTTCACATCATCACCACATATTTTTTTAGTGTACAATTTAAACCCTCTTGTGTTGATTTCGATATATGCAGCAGTGTTCATGACTCTGAATTAAGCAAGTGGAAATTTGGAGGTTTTTACCTACTTAGATCCAAAAATTTTGAGGGCTCTGATAAGGCCAAAAGTTTCATTGTTTCTTCAAAACGTTTCTATTTCTTCTCTTATTTCCTTTTACTTTTTAGTCGTTGCTTCTATATGCTTTTTAGCCGGTAACTTTCAACAGAACGTTACTCTTCACTCTTTAATTAGAATGACTTTCGTTTTGATGATGATTAATATTGAATTTCTTGTTTGCCTTCTATTTGAAAAATCGCCGTAGGAATTATTTAAGCACACCTTTTAATAATTTTGATGGATCCAGCTACTCTCGCTTTAAGATCATAGTTTCAACTTTTTTTGACACCAGTTTCGAAAGAAATTTGGGACTTTTACAACGGTTTTAAAGCGCATAGTTTTTTGTAACAAAGTTTTATTTCAATTCAATTCAATTTTTCCAGTCAAAAACATGCTTTAGAATGTACATAAAAACGTTGATGCCTTAGAAACGAATAAAAAATCGAGACAATTGAGAATGTTTGCCTAAAAATCACGGTCTAATCTCAATCCTTCAAGGAGTGTAAAGAAAGTTGTCTCGGAGCCAAATAAATGTTACGCAATGTTTTAATAACATGTTCAGACTGATTGTATGTGCATATTTGAATTTTCCATGTCATTTGAGCAAACAACCGTAAAAAAATAAAGAGTCCTATTAACGCGATTTAATAACGTGGAAAATGCAATAATTCAGCTTAAGCTAAAGGACTGTGCAAGTGTCGCAATTTATGGACTACAGTTCAATGGACAAAATTTCAATTAAATCTTGAACAAGACTTAAATTAAACTGATAAATAAACCAAATATTTTCATGTTATTCAACTTATAACACTGGGTTCAAAATTCTCAACATCTTAAACAATTATATGAAATATCCGTGTATACTAAGTGGGAAAATGGCATTTTGTACTATTTATCTGCGTTCATTAAACGTAGAATGTAGTGAGTTGTGTTCTACCATAAAAGGTTGATAAACGCTCCTAACAGGGAATAATCGTGTCGCGTACTTAGAGACTTGTTTGCTTGTTCCCTATCTGGACTGATTTCAGGGTTTAAAGATCATATCTGAACTGTTGAGATGCACGCTAGCCTGCCATTAACTTGGAAATCTCTTGCTTCTAACTGGCAATCTCCAGCAAAGAATTTAAAATACGTTTTTAAATTTAAAAAAGTTGACAAGCCCCTATGCTTGGCAAACGAAATTAAATGAGAAAACTCACTATGGTTGCAGG
Organism: Dendroctonus ponderosae; assembly: GCF_020466585.1. NCBI lineage: Eukaryota > Metazoa > Arthropoda > Insecta > Coleoptera > Curculionidae > Dendroctonus > Dendroctonus ponderosae. The sequence continues at coordinate 6,190,719 of NW_026018611.1, forward strand.
AGAAATCAAGAAAACCCTGTACCTACATCAGAGGGATGAGCTGCTTTTTCTGCTGAGTAACCAAATATAAACCACGGGATTCTTAATATAAATCACTTTTAATATAAATGTAATCCAGATAAACAACTTTTTGAAAGAAAGATGTGATCGAACTAAGAATGACTGGGAACACAACAACTCAAGACATATTCTTACACTGTGTGATATTTACGACCAGATTCATGGCTGAAGATGCATAACAAGTTTCATAGTCAAAACAATGGCGAGCAGCGATAAATAACTGTTTAAGCATTTTTGGAAGAAGTTCATTTAGAAAACTGACAAATGAGTGAATAACACAGCGAAGCTAAAAATAAGCTGGATGGAAATTTCAATTATTTACTAATATTTGGCGCAAACAGAGGGTCAGCGCCCTTATAGTCTAGACTAGACGACTAACCTACCTACACGCGGCAGGAAAACTCAGTGAAAATGTTGGCCGGTGGGTCGGTAATTTGTTGCTGATTACTACAGTTTGATAGTGGGATTGACTGCAAGCGGTCAGAAACCTCTGGTGTGCCTCCACAGCCTTTTTTAATCGGGTAAAATACATTTCAGCTGAGTGGCTGTCTGTCTATCAAGATACAGACGCAGCAACCGTGCAAACTATCCAACTTTCGCATGCTGCGAATGAAAACAGATTATGCAGCTTTCGATCGCGGCAAAAACCAATCAAATATTGAATTTTTGAAGGAATTACTGGTTAATTACTGACTTGCCATGGCAGAAGTAATCAGTAACATTAAACATTGTGTAGAGAATTTCATTTAATTGGCTTAAAAACCTGAAGAAACTGTCAGTTGTAGAGTTGTGCCAAGCCCTCCGGGCACGACACTGTTAGACAAACAAGAAAATTTAGTTGCCAGCTTGATTTTTTGTTGGTTGTTCCCTAATTGTGCGATGCCGGACAATTCCGACACAATTTCGAAGTCCAAAAGGGTTTGAAGTCTTATTTTCACAAGTTGTGTGGAGCCCTACGAGCAGGACACTAATAAGGACTGTTCAAACATTATTTCCTGCTTAGTTCGTAGTGTGTTGTTCCTTAGCAGTGCTGCACCCAAAAGGTTCGGCACAACTTCAAAATTAAAGTACCCCAAAATGTTCATTTTGCATTATATTTTATTGAATTTTGATTCGGTTTTCCGGTTTTCGCTTTGGGTTTCTACTTATAGTAAATGAGAAACTACAGCAAGTGAATTATAAAAGAAAATTACTTAATGAACAGTGGCACCCAAAATCAATCTAAATAGCGAGGAAAATTAGCTGTTTAAATTTCATGTGAGGAAAACGGAATTGTATTGATGAAATGTTCACTTAGCAATAAGCAAAATCTTTCGGTTTCCAGAATACAGATTCAACCGAAAAATCCAAGAAAACTTTTCTATTCTGCTTAGAACAGCAATCTATGATCTGTCATAGATTACCTAACGTGTAACCGCTATTAATGACTTCTAATCAAGTGTATTAAGGAAAAGTAAATAAAATAAAATTTGTAAGCAATTTGCTGCTGTGCTTTAGGGACGAGAGGAAACAAACTTTATAAAAATGAGATTAACAAACGAGTCTAAAAAATTGAATTAAATAAAAATTGGAAATACTGGTTATCGAATAGTGCACATGTTGCAAAACGCCATAAGTAAAACGGTATAAAATTGATCACATGCTCAATTGAAAATGAAGGATAAATTAGAGAAAAAAATAGCTTGAGAATCAAATGCGTAAAAAAATTGTGTGGTGTTAAAAATGCTATAATAGACACGCTTTAGGGACACTTGAACTTGAGCATTTGCGCTTAAACCTTGAGGTGTTTTATATTAAAAAAAGAGGTGGTAGCAATAAATTTCTGAAAAAGTAATCAGTACTTCTTTGGGCCGTTTTTGGAGCTCATTTTTTTGCGAACAATTATTCGATCAACTTAAAATAATTGTTTACGAACAGTTTCAGTTACCATTCAGACTGTTTAGTTATGTAAATAATTGAATTTTCCATCGCGTTTAATCAAAGAACAGTGGGAGTGTCACTAAGGACAGTCAGACGGGCAAACAAAGCGACTATTTTAGGGCCGTTATTTACTAAAATCTACGTTTCTGGATAATGTAAGAAAATTCCCGAAACTCTCACTGCGATTTTGAATAAATTTACATCCAAAGATTGGAAATAAATTGTCGACTTGGCGAATGAACCACGATATCCAACACCGATTTTTCTTTGGAACTGTGAAACTGAAACTTGAACAATTCACTATGTACACTCGCGAAAACGCGGCAGTTTTTTCGCAGATTGATAGATAGTTCGTCCAACGGTACCTGCAACGAGTCGTAACTGTAACCACAGACGTACCTTTCAAGCAAGAGCCAAACTGTTGATTCAAATCGACACCGCTATTCGTTAAACCAAAATAGCACAAGATACCCGAAATATTCCTGCGGTACTGGCCGATTGTTTGTCTGTCTGTCTGTCTGGTGTGGTGTCTAGTAAAACGTCGATGGTTGATGATTCGAAAGCAATTATTTGCTTTCGTTATAAAACTCCAAACGACCTGATAATTGTTACTGAGCGAGAGACCGTGGCAGGAAATGAACGGATTAGTTTTTGCAATTGTTAGTCCCACCTGACCGGTGCAGCAGAATATACACTAAAAACACACCTGAAGCCTGAAGATGAAGCAGTTATTTCAGAAAACAATGCATATCAAAATACCAATAATAACAGTAAAACCGTTTTTTTAATTGGGGTTTTCTCTGCTGCATCATCACGGAAATGATCAGAGGATCAGGTCATATTTGCAAAGCTTGCACCCGAAAAAGAACTGCTGTACAATTTTTCAATGCCTCAAAGATGTAATTACACTTAAAACAGAATGACTAGACAGAAAAACGTATAATTTTAATGAATTATATGTTTCGAACAATTCGAATTAAAATGGAAACTGAAGAAAGCTTGAAGATGAAACGTCTCTTCCACAAAAAAAAAGGTTTCGGGTACATGACATTTTGAACAACAACCACTCTTTGATATTTTTCCTGTAATTCTGGTTTTAATTCCTTTCGCCGTCCTCACTAGTTAGTGGCTTACTTTTTTCCACTTAATGCTACTTGATTTCACCGCGTTTACTTTCATTTTGCTGTCTTTAATTCTAGTAGCTTGTTTCAACCAACCTCTTCATTTCTTCTGGAATTTCTTCAGTTCTTGATCGTTATGTCAACTCTAGCTTCTCACCTTTCGTATCATCTTCTACAGTAATAAATTTGATAATGTCTTATTTTCTTCCATAATTCTACCAGTTTTTGTGACTTGTTTTAAAGAACGTCCCGTTCAATGGCAGTTTTTTCTTAAAATACTTCGTGTGGTTCTTGAGCTTTTCACATAAAAGTGCCAGATTCTGATACCTCAGATTTTCCTGAAATAACAAAGGTTTCTAGCACTCTTCTTCGTCTTCGGCAGTATCAATATCCTTGCTTTCTTCCTTGCCTTTCTTCTGTCCGTTTCTAGATGACTCTCTTTTAGATTCCTATTTTTTTTGCAATGTTTTTCGCTTTTGGATATTTCGAATGACTGAAAATTGTTGTTTTTCGATATCTATTGATTTTCTCTAGTTATATTTCAATTGAATCTGTCCTTTCTACTGAATTTCTTGAACATTTACATGCTCTGAGGTTTTATTTTTCGTTTTTACTTTATTGTCTAACGATTTTCGTTAGACAATAAAGTCACTCCACCTTCAACCAGAGTTTTTGGGCAATAGTTGCTAGTTCTTTCAAGACTTAAGAAACATTTTTCCGCGTCTGCGCTGGTTGGCTTTGCTTCAATAGTAACAAAACTTTCTAGTATAATTCCTTCTTCTTAAGTAGCAACAATTTCTGTTAATTCGTCGGACCGAGTTATATTCTCATTTTTTTTCCTCAGGAGTATCTTCAACATCGGCACTTATTTGCTTTGCTTCAATAGTAACGAAACTCTCTGGTTGACTTTCTTCTTCTTAAATAGCAACAATTCGTCTGTCTCGTTTCCCAGTTATCTTCTTCGTGACTGCATCTTCAACTTTCAGGGCCTCTTTTTTAATATGTTTTTCCGGTTCTCTCTCATATTCTCATTTTTCTTCAGGAGTATCTTCAACATCTGCACTGATTTGCTTTGCTTCAAGAGTCACAAAACTTTCTAGTTGATTTCCTTCTTCTTAAATAGCATCAATTTCGGTTAATTCGTCTGTCTCGTTTTCCGAATTATCTTCTTCGTGCCTGCAGCTTCAACCACTAAAGTTTCTTGAATTTTAATAGGTTTTTCGGTTCTCTCATATTCTGATTTTTTTCAGATTCTTCCATCCCTTCAATTTTCCCAGTATTTTGCTAATACAGTAATTTTCCGCAATTGCCTCTTTATCGCCCTTGACGCTTATTTTTACTATTCTTCTAGGTTTTCCATCCATTAACACTGTGTATTCTAAAAGTTCGTTTGAAAGCTCTTCAGCTATTTATTGGTTGCACAGTTCTTGGTTGATTGCCTTTAACTTCATTGCATTTTCGCATGAAAATAGTGTGATAATCCAAAACATATTTTTTCTTGTCTACTGTTTAAAAATTGTTTCAAATCGCTGAACTCAGGCTTGTTGAAAATGCAATCTAGTTGACCCAATAAGTATGTTTTTCTATTACCTCGTTTATCAGAAATTCTTCGAAAAGCGTTGCACCAGAAATGATATTGCAAGATACATTTTACGCAAACGGCATAAAAATCGTGTTCAAATACGATTCCAAATTATATAAATTTTGGGCATTAGTGAGTATTTCAAAGACCGTCCACCAAACGTGTAATGAGTGGCACTGAAGAAAATCAGCTTGTTAAGTACAACGATCTGAAACCGACTTTCTTCGGCCTTTTTTAATTTTTACTACATTTATAGTTTCAAAAAGTGCTGTTTCAATTTTTAACAGACAATGTTACAGAAAATTCAACAAAATGTTAAAATCTAATTAAAATAGTGAGGCATTATTAATTCTACCATTTCTTTCGACTTAAAGTGAAAATGGAAAGGAATAAATTCCATCGAATAGCGTTAAACATCTTGACAGAGCAAATCACTAATGGTTAGGCAAAAACCAAAATTGGAAAGAAAAGAGTAAACAGATTAAAAAAAGTAAATCATCAACGACTCAATTTTCTATTTTTTAACACTGTGACAGTATACATTTTCGCGTGTAACATTTCTATTCCAAATTTGCCCTCCCAATAGCTTGAGCCGAAGTAATTGACTATGGAAAAAATAATTTAAGAAAAGACAAATGCTGTTTTTGTCTCATCAGTTTAGAAATCAATGTAACTAACAACTTCTAAATAATTTATTGTGCTTAATTCTGAAAGGAAAAGTGAAAGACACAGATTTAATATGGAAAAAAAAATTTTCTGCAGTATATGGATTTTACATTAAACACGTTGATTTACAAAAGCAATAAATAAAAAAATGTATTTACAGTTTTCAGTTATTTAGGGCTTACATACTTATACACACATTTTTCTTTTAAATGCCCAAAATTTTCGCCACTACGCTTTTCACAAAACATGGTGTTTTTCAAACAATCTAAATGTAATATCAACGTTTTCATATGAACGTAATAAACTGGCAAATAAAAAATATGTATGATAGCTATTAATATGAACATAAATTTTCTTGATCCACTGGGACCAACAGATGTGGTTTGGATTATTTACATTAAACTACTTATAAAGCTTGACTGTATCGATAAAACAAATTAGATGGGTTTTCAACTCTGTGTATTGTAGATTTTTCCTGAAGCTATTTTATGTATGTGACATACGTAGTTGGAACGAACTTTTCGATGACAAAAAATATAAAACCTTTGCGTAGACCCACACTTTACTACAAGGACATAAATTCTTTGCCTACTCATGAAATATTAAAAGAATAATTAGCTCGTAAAATTAGCCATATACAAGTATCTGGCACCAGACACCCTGTACAGCATAATATTTATATGCTTTGTAAATGGATCCAAGGTAGTTGGCCTCCAATAGCCTTGCAAATACAAGTAAATTGAGCTAAAACTTGGATAAAAATGTAGATTTTCAGCAGGCATATCGCGCAAGTTGACGTTCGAGGAGCATTGCAAGATAAATATGATAGGATATGCGAGTCGCTATCTAAGCAAAATATTTAATAAAATATAAATGATCAAAACCGGCTCATTATCATGCTTGATAAAAATTATTTTATTATCAGGCGGGTAGATGGATATTCGCAGTATGGCAATTCGGACGGTCAGACAGTGCTAAATGATGGTCAAAATATCTACGTAAAATAATAATGACTTACCAACCTCAACTTAAAATAACTGAATGCATTTAACCTTGCCCGACAAAATAAACGCAAGAATAATAACTATACCGACGTCATGCACTCGCGAAAAAAAATACGTGCTTGTCGCACTCAACTCTGCATGACACTAACCTTCGCAACATGAACTTTTCGCCGGTAAGCAAGTTTGTTTTTTTAGTGGGAATCGCCCAAAAATAGCATCCAGTATCTTATCTGTGGCTTATGGCATTCAAAATGTCGTCTGAATAATTAGCCGAGATACAAACATAATTGGTCAGATTTCTTTATTTCGACTTCTTTTTTTTTATCTCGATCCATTGGCTTGCGAATTTTGAATAATATTAATCAGTTTTCCCAACGGTTGATTCAGTCAGTTTATTCAATTTGATCAAACCATGTCAATGGAAACAGCTATTTTAGATAACGGGAATAATTATGATAATGATAACAACCCAAATCTAATAGCACCAAACAATGGACAAAGTGACACTACTCGAAATTGTAAAACCAAGAGAATCACTGCACAGAAATAAAATGATGATGATCTACAAAAGATAAATAATTAGCTCCAAGTTTTTCAATGGCAAGTAGGTAGAAGGTTTGATCAATTAATATTTAGAATAACAACCAAGCTTTCGGCATCATCAGAGCGCCAAAAAGTTCTGATTTTCGATGTCATCGACAGGAATTTATTGCGAACGTTCCGCTTCTAATAAAGTGCGGTTTCGGGATTGTTACTCTCAGGCTGAACCCTGCTGATAAAAGCTAGAAGGCTTGAAGGTGGAGATACCTGAGATTAGCACATCTTGAAATCTGCACTTAGCTACAACAATTAATGTTTAATTATGTATTATTATACGATATTTTCAAGCGGTTCGGTATCGCATTACCGTATTAACCACATTTCGGTTTGTTTTATCGTTTTTTGACAGGGTGGCCCATGATTCAATGGCCTGCATGAACCACTGCCTCACAATGATTCCAGTTCTGATTTTTAGATAGATATTTAATTAGCGGTTTCACAAATGCTTTATTCTATAGTAACATCATTTTTAGGCAATTTTTGGTTCTTCTATATGCACTAGCTAACCCTTCCACTTTTTTAAATCTTCAAAATATGGATAGTATTCATTTATAAATCAGTACATTATTAGAATCCCTAATTCGATCGATAGATTTAAAATGTTTTATCATTTAATATAAAAAAGAGCTGATTCAGCAAATCTACGTTAAAGACTAACGCAGATAGTTAAGGTTAATAAGTAATCATAACTTAGCTTAGTTTAGACATTAATGTACAAATGTATCCTGAAGCCAATATGGACCTATGGTGTCCAATTATGGGGCACAGCGAGCAAATCGAACCTATCTACTATTCAAAGGTTCCAATCAAAAACACTTCGTACGATTACCAACTCACCCTGGTACGTTTCAAACAGAACACTCCACACTGACCTCAATCAAGCTACCATACAAGAAGAGATTCAAAGATTCCACTCCAAGTACCAAGATCGCATCGCCTGCCACCCTAACCGTCTTGCAGCTGACCTGATGAACCCGCCCTTAACAAGGTGACTAAAAAAATTTTACCCAACAGACCTAAGTAACCGATTTTAATTAGCTAATTAAATTAATTTCCGAGCGTAAAGTGATGAGAAAATTGTGATTATAGAAGACTATAATCTCTAATCATGTTACATATATCATATAACAGTATTACTTATTGTCAAAATGCGTGACAGATCGTAATAATAAAGAAATTAAAAAAAAAAAATAGCTTAGTTTAATAGGACTGTTAATGTCTTTCTTAAAAAAAGTAAATGTTGAAATTATTGTTTGATTTGGCCACAAGCTTTTGATTATGCTGATAATAAGCTACGCAAAAATGATTAGAGATATTGAATATTTTTATTAATTCTTTTGTCTTGTGATTTTGCATGGAGAGATTAGAGGACTCTTCGTTCCACTGCAGGTGGAGACGAAGAAGTTTTTTTCGTTGAAGGCTTCAATCTCCAAACTTACAGAGTGCTTTGGAAAAGGCTGAATTAAAAATATTTGCAACTTTTTTTTTCAAAATGTATCCAAAATTTTAAATTAAATAAAAAAATTATGGATATAGCAAAATTTTCCAAAGCACCTTACCAGACCCTTGGAAATTGGGCTCAACAAAAGAAACGAAATAATTGTAAAACCAATAAAATTCTCCACCTGGAGTGAGAAACTAAAAAATATTCAATATATCTATTAATTTTAAGTGTTTTTTAAGTCTATTATTTAAGACTTAAAGAACCCAGCCCACACAACAAATTACAAATAAATAAGTAAGTTATTTAATCGTAAGATTTGATAAAAAAACGCGACAGAGAAAACAGCAACAATGACAAAAAAATAACATTCAAACTTGTATGAAACAGCAAATCGTCCTTCATATCAATATGTAGTTGCAACTGATTTTAAAACTGAAAAACGTTGAATTAAAATGTTTTAATAATCTTTTTTCAAATGTTTTTACAAAAGACGAGACTTTACTTTAATATTTTGCATTCAAAACAAGAGCACACTAAATACCTTAAATTCTACCTCTCCTAAGATTAGGTGTGTTTTGGACTATCTTCTAAAATCCCTCGCCCAAATGCATCCATAAATAATCCATCCATCCATAATAAATATCCACTCATGTTAAGTAATTTTATCCGCTCTAGTCATGAAGAATTATGAAGAATTTGACTGAATCCAGTTTTCAATTCTCTGTCCAACGATGCTCAAATTAATTCTGTGCGTCATGTTTGAGTCGATTTTACAACTCAAAAATAAAACACGAAAATCTAGAACTTCTTGAAATCAATACTTTTTTGAGAAAACTGCCAACAATTCCTTATCGATGGTTCACTTTCTAAAAAGGCGTCATGTTTGAGTCGATTTTGCAACTCAAAAAAACACGCAAATCTAGAACTTCTTGAAATCAACACTTGCCAAAAGGAATTATGTGGCTCAAATGGTTCTTGAGAATGAGTTCAATGTCATGTCATAACCCTCCTAAGATTGAATTTCTACTACATGAACCCCTCTGACATGAAAGCTTGATTCGCCTCTAAATGTAGCTTAAAGTATTTAAAAAAATGCAAAAACATTCGCCAGTCAATTGAACCGACGTTCGGAAGAGATAATTTGATGATTACGCATGAGAAAATGTTTTAATTTCCTTCCCTTTGAAGAAAAGCAAAAGAAGCAATTGTAACAGTTGACAAAAAAAATCGATTTCAAAAATATGGTTTACTGTCCAAATAGAGAATACTTTCAACCATTTAGTTCAATTTTTTAATGTTCAAAATCTGTTGATAATTAATCTTGGGTTTATTAACTTCGGCTTCAGTTCTGATATGTGAGCGCTTTCAGTTTGTAAAGATGCTAAAATCTTAAATAATTCCCAACAAAAAAAGCTCTCAAAATTAGACAAATGTGAAAAGTTTCCACGTGGGACAAACGATAAAACGAGTTTTATAGACTGCGAATTTAAAAATAGTAAACTATTTACTTGAGCTGATTTTTAAATCCTTTGCCTTTGAGCAGAGCTAGAAAGCTAAATTTCCCCTAAACCATAAAAATTTTCAAAATCATATTTTTTACACCACCAAATACAATTTTTTAACACCTTTCCATAAAATCCCTTCTTAAAGACTTTGAAAAATTGTGGTAGCTGGGGATAAACAGGTTGTAAACAAGGGAGGAATGTTATCGCCAAAGTTGAACAGAAAAATCAATAAAGTTACTAAATATATACATGTAATAAAGTTGCGTTTTCTTAAAAAATCGTTTATAAATCAGATATGAATTTTATGCGGAACATTTGATATTGACCATCCTTTTTAATAACTTTAGCGACTCGTCCAACCATGCATATATTTCCAGTTTCCGTGCGGTAAATAGTCGTGCGACAATTTAGTCAATAAATAAATCTCTTGCTGCATTGACATGCCATCCAATAGAGGATTATTACGTTGAATAATACAAATCATGGATAATATAAGGGAAAAGTCGATAAATCAATCAGATAGTGTGCGAGCTCGGATCCCTACAATTACCGGGAGTGCGTCCGCGATAAGAATCAATTTAATATTGACAGCACATAAAGATCAACAAGTTTGGCTAATTCAAATTAGCTAAACAAGTTAATTAGTCGAGCCGGTTGTCAAATTTCAATTTTTTATTTATTGCGGTCATGGGCCTTTGGGGCCGACAAAAATGCGGGTTATTCACCTCATGCAACCACCTGCACTTTTCGGGAGTTTAAATTGCTTTACATGCTGCAAAATTTCTTAATAAACAACATCCGTATCGGCAATGCCAACGACCAACACCATTTTAGACCCTCCATTTACTTTTTCCAATGTCACCCCAATAATCAAGCCACTGTTTACTCGAATGCATGCACAAAAGGTGTTCTGCGACCATTGTTAAAGTCACCCTCTTGTACGACTTCAACATTAGGGGGGAAAGTTAATATCGAATCTACTAGGAAAAATGGCTTATCTAGCCACAAATGTAGGTAGGTGATTTACTAGCGACTTACCGGCCGCTTATGTACACAAAGAAAACTTTGTTCATCTGCACTTAATAAGTGAGTGAGATAAGGAGGGTTCACTGATAGTTCGAGTTCAAAAGTCAGTCAAAACTATCGCTTTTTCGCTATCGCTAAAATTTAGTTTTTTCCGTAATTTAAGAGAATGCGTCTGGGTTGTATGAACGCCCTTGGTCTGCAAATCTCCATGCCACAAGTTCACTAACCTAAACCAAACACGGAAATTCGTCTAAAATTAATAACCAGACCAAGGGCCAGAGCTTGAGACTTCTGGAGGAACTCGCGATTTAATTTTTAACTTTCAGCCAACAAAATTCARTTTCTTAGTGTTACCCAATATATTAAACCAATTAATTATCAACCAAAGAAGGATATAGTACGACAGATCACATATAAACCCTCCGTATATTGATATAAAAAGCGAACTTTTGTCGACTACACGAAGGCTTTCGACTCAGTGGAACATTGGGTATTCATGCACTGCACTCCTTAGATGATACCAGAATAGACTCAGGATACAAAGAACTTCTTGAGATCGTATATAAAACATCAGAAATAACAGTTAAATTAGATGGAGACTTGAAAACAAATCAAAAATCACTTAAAAGTAGAAATGGGAGTAAATTTCAGTAAATCCATATGGATTGGAAACAATGCGCCTCACAAAAGATGATTTGATAATAATCAAAATTTAAAATGGAAACCTTGGGAAAACAGACGAAAATTTGGAAGGCCAATGAAATGATGGACCGACGATATTAAGGCCACAGCAGGCAGAAATTCGTTACAAAGAGCGGAAGATAGACAGATCTGGAAAGGACTTGAAGAGACCGAGTGGAGAGAGTGGTTTATAGAGAAGCAGAGGAAGAAAAAGTGTTACGAAAATTTCTTTGATCGATATCAGATCAGGCATACTCTTGCAAAATCCATGAAAAAATTTCGTTAACTAATAACTAATAACATATGCTGCCTACACATTTATAACGGGAAATTACCGTTTCTAGACGAATAAAAACGAGCATAATTCAATTTCTCAACCAGTAAAAATAAATCCTTTATCTGTTTTGAGGATATTGCATTCTGTGCAATCTAAGTGGGAGTACAGCACAGGTCAACATCCCGCAATCATGTTGCCTTGATAACTCCACGTGAAATACTATTGTTATTAAATGCATGCTACAATCAAGTTAATTATTAGATTGGGTTTAGAATACATTAATGTTGTAATTAACTCTAGATACGGAGTGTTTTCAAAAAATTTACACGCACTGTTGAATTATAATCAATGGACTTAAAAGGTAGTGAACAGTAGGCCGGATCTAATTTTTTTGCGGTCTCCTCGGGTGAAAATCTCTTCAATGAGCTCTAAAAACTGTGCGCAAATGGAAATTGGACTTTGAAAATCGATTTATTGATTTTATATGGGAAAAACGTGCTAATTTGTTTATCCTATCGACCTTTCTCAGATCCTCTTCCTCGTCGAAAAATGAGTGAAAATAAGACATTAAATTGGCTTGTAACGACCATAATCATTCAGTTTTATTTAAATTATGTTTTTTGCATGTGTTCTATCTAAGGTGCTGAATCCAGTGGAGTCCTTATTTTTTGTCTACGTAGCAATAAGAATAGTTATAAGCAAAAACCGTCAAAAAACTTGAAAAATTGGTGAAAAAAAAAACAGATAAATTACTTGCAAATGTGAGTCGATTAAAAAATCGGTAATTTTTGCTCATTTACATATGCTTTTATGTATTTTGAGCTGCTGAATCGAACCGTACATCATTTTTTCGCTGGGTGTTACCACAAAATTTGTTAAAAGCAAAAATCCAAGAAAAACTCGAAAAATGAGTGAAAAATACATTAAATACAAATGATTTTTTCTTGTGTTTTGAGTTGATGACTCCAGGGGTGCGCTTGTTTTTTGCCTACATGTTTAACTTCTTATTTAGGCTTTCTATGAACAATTTGAACTCCCCGTTTAGAAGACTTTCCTTGCTTCGTCCCGGGGCAATAATGCTGTCCCAAAATAACAACCGTATTGCAACAATCTGAATAAGTTTTTTTATTGGTTTCTGTCTCACTCGACTTTACTTTTTGTTGATCTTTTCTTTAGTTCTATGTGTTTTTAAAACAATAATTTTAAAATTAACAATAGCTCGCTCTCCACTTTGGTTATTTTCTGCTATATATCAAAAGTGTATTGTCATTTTTCCTGATTTTTTAAAGTCTAATTAATTGTTAAGCACAAACGCCGGTTCACACGTTTTCGTCACAATTTATTCTTTCGATTTCCTCTTGGAAACGCAACAGTTTTTGGTAATTTGTGTCTTATGTACGTCCACTTTTGCCATTTTTGTGCAATCTCAATAGTTCATAAGCTTCTAGCTGTCTTATTTTTTCAAACGCCGATTTTCCAGAATATTTTTCCTCGAACGTATTATTCGAACAGTTTGCTTCGTTCGCTTTTCATTAGATTTTCCTTGCTTTTGTCCTGGAACTTAAGAGTGACTTTGATTCGAATAAAAATACATTTCAATCAATCTGATTATTTGTTGACCACAAACAATGATATTTTGAATTTGGAAGAATGTAAGTCAACAGCTCGTTTCGTTCTATTCTCGTTATATCTTTCTTAAGTGTGCTTTATGCTTTTTTATATGGGCTTTTTACGGGCAACTTGGATATTTTTCGATGATATTCCAATGAACAAGTTGGCGTTTTCTTCCAGTCACGAAAAACTTATTCGATATCAGTCGGTCTGAATCAGAATTTTTAAAGAATTTTTGAACTCACAAAACATTTTTCTTTATTAGCTTCTTAAACGGTTTCTTCTTCAAAGTTATTTTGTTTTTTCCATGTTCTTTGCTGGCAATTTTTCAATTATTTCACGCAATTTTTTTTTGCGATCAAACTGTTTTTAAGTTTCTTTAACCTGTTGGTTTTGCAAGTAAAAATCTGAACGGTTGTGGTATATTCACAGAACAAGCACATACCAGACCAAAATTATTTCTTAGATTTTCGAATTTGTCGAATATTTTCGCTTTTGCCGATCCCTACGCAAAAACGGATGGCACCATTCAATTCAGCAGCTCAAAATACATAAAATTATATATAAATGAGAAAGAATTTTCTATTTCTTATTTACTTTCAAGGTTGCAAGAAAATTATCTGCTTTCTTGCTACACCAATTTTTAAGTTTATGACGGGTTTTGCTCATGACTTGTTTATCGCTACGTAAAGAAAAACTAAGCGCACCACTGGATTCAGCAGCTCAAACAACATCAAAAAGTATAGATACAATTTAAAACAAAATTGAATGGAATGATTATGGTCGTTAGATGCCCATTTAAGACCTTTTTTTCACTCATTTTTCGAGTTTTCTGAGAATTTGGGTTTATCACTATTTTTTCGTGTTGAAAAGCTGATGGTTCCATTCGATTCAGCAGCTGAAAGTACGTTCGTACGTAAAAATTCGAAGTTTCGACCGGTTTTCAAGGATAAATAAATTAACACGTTTTTTCCACATAAAATCAATGGAAAACTTGAGGTGTTTTGAGGCATGTTATGAATCGATTTAAAAGTCCAATTTCTTTTTGCGCGAGTTTTGAGAGCCCATAGAAGAGATTTTCACCCGGGGAGAAAGTCTCCGAAGAAAAAAATTAAGGTCCGGTTTGGTGAACCGTGACTGGAAATTTATTGGCATCGATTCTTTTCTGAACTACAAAGTGTCGAAATTTCCAGAAATATTTATGTTGTGTCTTTTTAGCGACTAGTTTTCCTTGACAAATTTGGACCAAATAAATTCGCCGAATAGAGGAACTGTTAAAATTTAAAGCAAGTCATATTCCAAAGTTGTTTCTAAATTTCCGCATAATAATAAATCGAAAATTAATGCGAGCAAATCGACGCTCTTCAAGCATACAAAATTTCTTCGAAGTTAAACGTAATATTTTCAAATATTCTCAGAAATGTATTGCTTAAAAATTACTAAAAACTGGACTATGAAAACACGCTTACTGTCACAGAAAATTATAAGCAAAAAAACAACATTACACACTACAACCTAAAACTACACACTACTTTACGTTGATTTATTATAACCTCGTAATGTTTTTGGGTCACCCTGTATATACAACTCCGTTAAATCCATTTGCAACAATACATTGCGCACTTGAACCCGATCAGTTTTTTTGTACCGTTTATGCAGTCAGCAGGTACCGGTAGGAAGTAGAAATTTGCTAGCAGATTCGTTAAGCTTTCGTGAACTTTTGCATGATTTTTCAGCCTTTTTTTACTATTGCACGAGAGAACCAAACAATACTTAAGTAATAATTGTCGATAAAGCTAAAAAAGAATTTTGCGAATTTCAATCTGCAAGCAAATTGGCTGATGGCTGCACGTGGAACAGTCGAACCTGGTCTTCTACATGGCACCTGCTAATTAAATGATATTAGCAACAGTGACAGACAGTGGGAACCATATTATGGGCTGCGTATTACTTCATTACTTAATTTGTTGCCTCGGTTTTTTCTTTAACAATGTTGCAAGTTAAGTAACGAGTAACAATGCGTAATGTAAAAAAACCGGTCGTCTTCAGCCTTACCTTCTACGACACGGTGCACCTTACCACAGGGCAGCACTAAGTGGAGAGATATTAAAATTTGAAAAACTCCACAGAATTCAAATGAGTTTTGAAACCGTGACTTGTATTAATTATCAATGTAAATTTGATTAGTTCATGTGGAATGTGGTGCGAATTGATGGAATTTAATTTTCACTTCAGTTCAAGTCTTTCGTTTGTTCGCTTTTTCTTCTTTTTTCGCATAATTGAAAAGTTTATTTTCAGGTTTTAACCCTGATCTTTTAACACTGCTTAGTGCTCTGAAGGTAATTTTTCTATTTTATATTTTTTACTGTTGCAGACGTATTAATCTAAAGTGTCCAAGTCCAACTTATTCTCAGTCGCTTTTAGTGCGAGTTTAATTATATGGGGTTTGCAGTATGAGAAACTTTTTATCCAAGATTAAGTTCACTTAAGGAGAGCTTTAAAAGGTGTTAACCATTTTCTGAGGTTTAACAAAAATTCTCAAAAGTCAATCAATTTTTCTTCCGCTGAAGCTCCGGCGATAAAGAGTCCAAAAAGCCTGCATTTTAATTAGACTCAAAGTCAATGGTTTTTGTAAAAAAATGTTAGGCCATGAATATAAAAAGGTCGGTAATTTAGGAAAGAATTTTCAGGAAAGAATTTTCATTTGTCTTTGTGCTGGTTAAATAAACTGTTACTTCTGATAGACTTTCTCTTACCTGCTGCAAATCACCGAAAAGGAGTCGGAAAATACACATCTGCATTAACCACCCAGTTTGATTTTCTTTAAAAAGATGTGAATAATGGGTAAAGAATAGAAAAGCTTTTGTAAAGCTTGCAAGCCGAGAAGCAATTGATCGATGGCTTTGATAATTAAATAATTAACTTTCAGCTACAGCCTTAACAAATGCAAGCTTCAAAAATAAATGAACACATAATACAAGTAGTACAGAAAGTGTAATTGAATATAAATGCATACGTCAACAATTTCATGCTTTGAGGCCCGGTAATAGTCAGTTTGCGTCGGTTTTGTATCCCGATGGTATCAATTTCAGAATCACATTACCTATTATTATTTAAATTATAACTTTCTACCGTCGATTTTTGTGTGTCGTATATAAGTTAATTCAAACCAACCGATAGGAAAGTCTGTCTGGTCACGTCCCCGTGTACTTTTTTATTCAGGGGTGAGTTTCCTGTCCTTTTTCTTTTTCGTTGCATGTGCTAGATTACATATTGTGTATTTATTTGCTCCACGGTTGATTTATATTTAATTATGAGTTATATAATTTTATTAAAGTGTATCATTTTTCCCCATTTCTGTTACAAAATTGATCACTCAATTGTTCTAGAATGGAGCCATGTTTTATCATGTGCATTATCGCCAATGGAGCCATCAATTCAATTTGCAAAATTTAATAAAGAAAATAAAGTGATTTATTTTTAAGGGTTTAACTAAGAGGAAACTATGTGAAAGTGACTCCTGTTTTAGATTTAACTTCAACTGGGAGACTGAGGTCGTAAAAGGGTTGAATATTTCGAAAAACACCCTCGGTTGAACGGTTGAATACCTCAAGGCAATGGGTTCGATTGCAAATTCGCAAGTTACAGTGAAAATTAGGTACTTTTATTTTTTTAAGTTTTTCTTCTTGACGATTTTATAAAAAATGCAATTTATCCTGCATCAGTTACAGAAAAAACGCATGCAGCAAATTGTTAATTAAATGTCCCAGATTGATAAATTGCCGTAAATAACCGTAAATTCAATGTGCAAAATGTAATAAAATGTTAAACAGAAAATGCCAGATTTTGAACGAAAAAGTTATAGAGGAATTGAGTGAATCGGTAGAAAAAGTGGTACATTTTAAATGTTCCAGTTTTTAGCGATTCCTTTACAGCAAGCACAGATTTAACTCAGAGGAAGCTAAATGAAAGCGGCTTTAATTTTAGATTTAATTTTAACTGGGTGCCCCCAATATGAGAACAGCATAATTCGGTATTCATGATTTTTTTTCAAGTAACCAAGCCAGCCAACTTATCGACTTGCAGTAAAATGGTTTTATTGCTGTAAGCGAAGTTTCATCGGTTTACGAGTTCAATGGTATACGACAAGGACGCGCCTGTCTGGAATGTTTCAGAACTAACTTACAACCAAATTTTCTAGCTATATTCGTGTGTTAATAGAACATAAGTCATTTCATATTAAACACTCGCAGAAAGTGACAAAAAAATAATTTCGGGCTGAGCCTGGAATGGATGAAGTACAGGATCTTTTAACTCCTGGAAAAAAATCAGTTGCATTTGGTTAACCGATTTTTTGCTATAAAAATCTGCTTAGTATCTGATCTTTCTGATGGAAGATGGGAAATGAATATACCTTGTGGGTGATTCAAAATTGGCGCAATTACTTTCAACAAGTTATTTGGAAGCACGGCAGTTTTAGTTGGTTGATTTGCTGAAGAGTCAATTTGAATTTTGTCAATAACCAAGAAAACTTTAAGCTGGAAAAAATGTGTTTTTGTATATTTTAGATTAAGTTTGTGTCTTAAAGTGCGTAATAATGTGAACAGTTCATTGCTTTATTCCTGTGCATCAATCTGAAAAAATCTATATTTAAGTGTCTTGCACATGAATACGTTGTGATTTGAAATCTGCAAGATATTAGATTTTTTGTGACGCAGTTTCGTTTCCAATTATCTCTCATATCATCTGATTACATCTTAAGCTATCCTATCGCCCACGAATAACATTTTTTTTATTTATAAGCAGATTTGAGTTTGTGCACCTTATTTACGAAAAAACGACCTCTTGGTAAAAGTCGCTACACGCAATATTTTTCAAATACTTGAAGTTTAAAGTGCGCTCTTCTGTAGTGAAGTAACTGCTCATATATTCAACACCTACATTGCATGCTATTTGAAAATGCAATATTCACAAATTGCTCCCTGTCCAATATGTATAGGAAATATTACAATGTTGTAAAAAATACCCACAATTATACAGAGTTCGTTAGAAAAGTTGCAGCGCAGAAAACAACATTTTTTCTAATGGAACGACCAATAGTTCATTTTATTTTTGAAACATTTTGTTATATAAGATATGAACGAAATATAGCTTTTGTTATTCATATTTGGCGACGGAAATTTGTATTTTCATGGTGCTGACAAGCGAACATTTCTTCGTCGTCTTTAGACACAAAATTTTGTAATTTGGCAGGAGGAAACACTAATGTTATCTTAATAGTTGGCTTGCAAAATATTTGCCTTTAAAGCTACAGGGTGGTCATAATTATTGTCCAAATTGACGCGTTTTCAAGCTCGAAAATATCGCCTTTAAGTTTTTTTTTTATTTATTGAGGAGAAGAAAGCCATTAATTACTTCCTATACCCATCTTATATAATTTTCGAATTGTCAGTTGGCAAGAGAACATAAATAGTTTTTTGGCGCAAACGCTCTTAAGCAAAGCAAAGCAAAGGTCCCAAAACTGTTAAGAAAGTATTAGTGCATCTACTCGAAAAAAAAACCAGCTGGTTCCAGCGACCAAATAAAAAGCTCTGGTAGCTTTTGTACCAAGAATTTCTCACTTGCTCAAAGCGCACACACATTCATAGCGAGTTTCGTTGAAATCCAACGATTCATTCTACTGATATTTCAAAAAATATTTTTTTTTTGAGGAACTTTGACTATCGATAGCAAAGGAGTTATACTTTTTTCTTA
Source organism: Dendroctonus ponderosae (assembly GCF_020466585.1). Classification (NCBI taxonomy): domain Eukaryota; kingdom Metazoa; phylum Arthropoda; class Insecta; order Coleoptera; family Curculionidae; genus Dendroctonus; species Dendroctonus ponderosae. Next base: position 6,209,970 of record NW_026018611.1, read on the forward strand.
GTAACAGTTTAGATCGTCTTCGTTTGATCCAAAGGCTATTGCAGTACTATTTTGATCGTCTACTTACGGGGCACTCTGTATGGCAAAAATAAATTCAAATTTACATAAGAATTCAAGAATATAATAAAATATTGGGAGTGGTTTAAAAAGTTGTCTTCTGCGTTGCAACTTTTCTGACGCTAGTTTTACAACATGACGGTGATAATTTTGAAACAAATAGGTAATACTGGAACAGATACACTGTTTATCAAAAAATTGAGCTTTGATCGGTATTACTTAGATTTTGAGAAGCAGAGCTAAAAATTAGGGCTTTTTCATTTTTTGTGTGAATCATTTTTCCTGAAGAAAATGCACTTCTTAATTTGGGCAAATAGTAAAGCAAACCAAAGTAGACATGAAGAAAGCAAATTGCAAATTCTTAGGTAAACTCTCATTAACTTTACAGTTTCCAATGAATATCAAAGAAAGTTAAACTGGAAACTCACACATCAATTCCGCTTTTAGACTTGGATTTTATACCAGACTTTTTAAGCGGTTCTCCTTTTAACACTGTTTATTATAAGAAAAACTCACTTCCAATGACGAAAGTACTCTTGTTGCACTCTAAAGCGCTTTACGCCGTATGCCATTTTTCGTCTAATGACACATTTATAAAAGCGTTTCTTGGCTCAACGTTACAGTCAAACAAAACAAAACAAGTCACTGATCAAGCACTAAAGTTCGTCCAAGAACAAAGTATAGGCCCCAAATTGACCAGGCAATTAACAGCGCGACTTCAAATGATTGATTGTCGATTGGGCGCGCTTACTGCCAATTCAAGTGCTGATTGCAAAAGTATGTTTTCCAAAGTAGACGCAAATAAAAAAATGCGGGAAAAAACCGTTTGAAAAACGAAACAAGCGTGCAATGAACCTATTCTTGGGGCATTTATTCGCGACGTCCGGTCCTGGAGATGGATTCGAGAGACGTAACATCACAAATCACCGAAGGACCTCTATGGAGACGACGAGCGCAAGATACCGCTGTTTCCATGCGGCCTTTGGGGCCGCCTTGCACCATCTCATTTCAACGGCCCGACGGTCGTTGAATTGTGCATTTCTTCTTGGGTCGCTCTCTTTGGCCATGAACCACACGAGATGGGACACCTTACTACCGATTCCGTAATCAGCACTGCGGCTAAAGGAAAACCTCCGTCTCCCCAAGAAATCCACACTAGTTATCGAGACGAGAAAACAAAACAACTACATTCTGGCACTTACCTGTAACAGAAGAACTGGGGGGCCTTGCAGTGATTGTCTTGGGACGTCTGCAAAAAAAACTCGAGTTTAGACTGCGCCCCAGAAACTCCCAAAAAGTCTAGTCACTAGCTGTTTGACTGAAAAATCGCTCCAGACTGGCCATAGAAAAGCATCCAAAAAACCTACACATAAGCACTGCGTTCACTACGTCCCATTCGCTCGTATTCAATTGGGTTTAGAAACTCCCTTCGGAAAATCGGTCGGAACACTTTCCACGATCGTCGATAACGACCAACTGACAATGACTTCATTTTCCCGGAGTTCGGAAACCGGAGAATGCGTTTTCCTTGCTACGTTGCCATCGCGGCCCGAAATTATTTACCCCAAAAGTTCCAGAAGCTATGACTAGGGGAAATTTTCATTAACTTTAAACACCTTCATTCACTATTCCCTTGAATACCTTGAACAGGGTTCGAAAACTTGTATCTTGCGTGAAATGCTTAAAACCAAAACCCAGACATAATTTGCTACACCAAACAAAAAGTCAGTTCCTTGATCCTGTTGGCAACAGCATAATTTTAACTAGACTTGCTCCCAAACACTTTTCAACATCTCAGACTCAACTAAGCGCAGATACTATTTTTCTTCTCAAGTTAACAGTATTTACTGACTTGTCCATATCCTTGTAGAGGAAATCTGAAGATTTCAGATCAGGTCTACGTGCTGGCCATTTTCGCACCATTAAAAAACTGTGGCGGGGTTGAAATACTTGAACAAAATAATGAATTATGCAACGTAAAATGTTCAGAAGAAGAAATAAAAAATAAAGTAAAAATGACAACAGAACAACATCCAGTGAGTCCCAGAAGTAATGTCTACATTCATTTTTAAACCAAAATTCATTTATACAAGTTTGGTCCAAAAATAAGTTAAAATCACCTGCTTTTGTTTCAATTTTGAACCAATTTTACCGAGAACTTCACGATTGAACCTATCAATAATTATGGCGACGATTTCTTCCAAATTTCTATGCCAAAAACATACTTCCATGCCAAAAAATTTAAGTGATCGGCCTCATGTAATTTTTAGAGAAATATCTTGGCTTTTCTCGTTCAAGAAAACACATATTTGACCCAACAACCATACATACTTTCCAAACATTTTGTTTGGGTCGTTTTGCCTATAAATTTAGTGTACTTTGAAAACTATACTTTGTTTTGTATTTAAAAATGTATTTAATTAACATACAAAACGTTTGGGTAGATATTCATAAGAGTGCGTTGAATTGTGGCAGTTAATGCAAAAGTTAAAGATGCATTGTTAAAAGCAGTAAAATGAAAGCTTCCAGTTGCCAAACATTGGACTAGCAATTAAGCATTTTTATAATTTAATTAACATTCTACTCGAATCGAATTCAAGCGAATTTTCCAGAAATTGGCAAAATTTCAAATACCTATACTAATTCAGCTTGTTTCTCAAATAAAACTAGCAAACAATTTAACGTAATTTTAATTACGAATACACTTAAGGAAGCTGGGTCTGATTGATTTTTGGAAAAGCTTATAGAACGCGTATATGTATAAGAAAAAGACAAGAAAAGTATGAATAAATCCGAAAAATGATGAAAAAAGTTTTTTGTTCATTTTAATGTTAGCAAACGTTTTTATTATTGAGATGTTTTCGATCCTTTTTTAGATCCTAAGTTAAGATGTGGTTCTATTCCTGAGACTAGATATAAATCGAGATTTTCATTTAGTTGCAAAAATTACCTCAAACATTCAAAACGGGAAAGAATATTCAAGACGGGAAGCAAGCAAGTTCATTTTCTTTATAAGAGAAAATATAAATTGAAAACATTTATTGTTTCTGTAACATTTTGGAGTAAATTGACAGTTTCCGTTAAATTCTGCAAATATTTTACAAATTTTTTAACTAGAGCCAGACAAGAAAATGTTACAAGAGGTGATAGAAATTGAACCCAGTCAATGTCGTTCTTAGCAAAAATTCGCACATTTTTTAACCTTCCATCGAATATACATTAAATTAATGAAAATTAATTTAGTCTGAAACTGATGAGATGAATGAGTTTTTAGGTTTTTTGGCAGTCGTAAAAAATAAATTCTTGGCAACGTTTCACAAGCACGAGTTTCTTTCGCCGTTTTATGGTTTTTTCGGACTTCCATTGTCTTATAAATTGTGAATCGACGGTTTACCATCTTGCATTTTCTTTAATTTGTTGTGCACTACAAATAATGTGTTACTTGAATCAGTTTTTTAGCCCAATATTCGTCCAAGCACGACTATCTATCTGTCTATAAAGTGAAAATATTCATCAAGGGTGTTTTCCATTTCTGCTGTTTCTACCAACAAAATGTTCCAAGCTTTTTTCATATATTTGCTGCCTGTATATCTGATAAATTACTGTCCCCTTTTTCAGCCTCAAAACTAGCAAAAATTGTGAGTTATTTTAAACTTGGCATCGCTTAAACTCGAGAATCGAAGCAGAACAGAGCAATTAGTAGAAATTAACAAAGAAACTGCAATCATACTCAATTGAAACGCTACGAAAACGTTACAATTATTGTATGAGTTCATGCTCGCAATTAATTAATCTAAGCGTTTCCGAGCACCTTTAGTACTTTCGAAAATAATTAAGCGAGTTAATTCAAACTGGTAAAAATAAAACGCCGAGAAAACATACAGTGACCGAATAATTACCAATGAATCGGCTTGAATGCAACGCTAAAACTGCGTTATGAGCATAAAAAAATGCCAATTGTAGGTGCATAAAAGTTAGTTAAAAATAAAAACAGAGACAGTCAAATGAAAATGACCAGAAAAATAATGAGCAATTAATTGACAATTTTCAATTTTCAATGTGGAAATCGAAAAATTGTCGTTGAATTAGGTATTTTCATCAGGTTTGGGTTAGTTAGTTCAAAAATTATGCTTGTTTTTCCATTATATAGAATGGATCAAACATTTTTGTGATAGAATCAATTCTAGTCAAAAGCTCTGAAGTAGTTTAAAGTTCTTAGCAAATTAGTTTCTTACGCTTATCTATGGATATTCTGGGACACCCTGTGCGAATACATAACATTTTTCTTCCATATTTATTAGCAGTTAAATAATAACATTTGACTTAATTAAGCTATGAGTATTTAGTTGGAAACATCCGATTTATTTGCCGTTTCTCCACAGGATATTTTGGAGCGTTTTGTACAAAATCACGTTTTAACTAGTTGTATTTAAATTTTTGTTGCGTATTTTTTGCTACAATCTCACTTAGACTTTTACAAGACTAATTCTTTAACTGGTGCTTACTTTGACGGAATACTTGATAAATCTAATATCGTTTCGCTCATTTACTCGTAATAATCTATATTATTATACTTTTATTGCTTTGATAATTTAAACAAAATCAGTCTAATAGAGTGAAGTGCGTTTGATAAATGTGTCCAACGGCAAATTTGCTGCTTGCTCCAAGTTCGACTTAACAAATTTTTGAAAACGGCTCATCCTCAAAGTTTTTCTCAACTGAAAGTGTGTCTTTTGCTGGAAAATCAGTCTGCAGTCCGTTTAGATTGAAATTTGACCGATTTCTGGTCAGGCTGGTCAAGTTTGTTAATCCTCACAAAGTCGTTCTGCAATGGGTATAATTTGAAATTTGATACCCTTGCAGAAAAACACCGTGGTAAGTGTTGCACAACATTTTAAGAGTCTACTCGATCCAGTTTGGACAGGGGAAATTTTAAAAATGGATCCAGGTGAAAGTTTTAGTCAAGCTCAACTATTTTTATCTTTTGCTCACTAAATCAGCATGCAGTTTGTTGCTTTTCAATAATAATTTGAAACTCGACTAAACGTGATTTTGAGCAAAACGGACTTAAAGTGTCATAATGTCTCCTATGGATGCCCTAAAAGTTTGACCTAAAAGTTGAGAATATTTTGAAAGAAACTGTAGCAGCGATTTTCCGTTAGGAAGAGAGGCTAAAAAATTTAATAAAAGTGGATAAAGCTCAATTGCGACCAGTCAAAATGAGTGTTAAATAGCGCAGACCGGAGACCGGAATAGCAGCAGCTGCATAGTTTTTTTCAATCCCGAATCATGAGCAATACTTTTCAACCTATGTTTTATTAATTCAATACTCAGAAACACTGAAAACTGAAAATGAATGTTTCATCAGCCAGGTGTTAGGATGGCAATTTTAAGGCAATAGTATGAAGCGAATAAAATTCGGGAATTGGGGCCACCCAGCACAATTATTCACATTTTCAAACGAAAAACAAGTGTTGAGCAAATCTTATTCACTAGGCAAACAATCTTTTTGCGACTTTTTATTCTTCTAGCGGATGTCATTGAATCGGAGGAACTAACACACCTTATTTTTATTTCTCACTGATCTTTTTTCCCCGAAACCAAACTCCATCAGAATCAACGGCATTTAACGCCTGTTTTCATTTAGAAACTTTTTAACTTTTGGGAATTTTTTGCATCTAGAATAATAAACGAGAAAAAAAATATTATTTGCCCACTAACCATTTTTAACTTCTTCTGACTATTGTTTGTATTTTTTTATATAAACTACATAATAGAATGGAATAGGTAAAATGCAACTAACGAGAAAGCACAGTAAAAAATAAAAATTTTGCTATAATAAAAGGGTGAAAGATCACAATTGATGTAATAATAACAGGAGTTTAACTTTTGCTATGCACAAACAGAATTCCTAATTTCGTGCAAAAAGTTGCAGAATTTTTGCAGCACTTTTATTTAATAAATCTTGATTTTGCCATGTGCCGCCTAAATAATAATCCCGTACTCTCCAAGGGTTTACTTTGGTATTAGCTGTTGGTAGTATTAAGAATTCGAAACAATACAAAAGCAAAAAGAACATTTTAACAATTTTAAAAAACTGATAAAATCGATAGGTTTATGTCTTAAAACTGGCTTCTAAACCAAACCTGATTAACAAAAATACTAATTTTTCTAAAACGCCCAATTAACCAGGTTTCAGTCTGGAGTTTTAAAAATTGGAATTTAACGATGCAGAATTCTGGTCGACTACGACGTTTACTAACATGTTCAGCCGAAACCTGGACAAAAACTTCGAAATCAATTCAATGAACTAAATAATAGAATAAATTTCCATCTGTGATAATGTGGAGTTGCTTGACCTCACAATAAGCACCAGTTTTTATTGTTAAAACGGATAAAAAAGATGAAAGACCTTTTAATATGCTGGTTATTGGGAAACAATGCGATTAAAAGTGCACTGGCTACGAAAATAACGCGCTTTCGAAAACAATAAGCTGACTTGTTTGTCATCGACTAACTGGGACTTGCTTGAATGTTTATTACCAATTACAGTTAACTTATTTATCAATAGGCGTGATGGCCATTCATCAATAAACATAGTACAGCTTGTACATAATACATAATGGAAATGATTTAAGCATTTTTAAGGCATTGGAGATCAATGCCAACGTTTATTATTACTGAATCCACTTTAGTACGCCTATTTTTTGTAGTCTCAGAAATCGGCAAGAGAAATTGAGTTTTGCAAAGCTTGCAAATGAAAGTATGGAACAAAAGATACAATAAATATATAAAACAATAAACAGAACTAAGTACAATTGAGTCGTTTTCTTTGAAAGTGATCCAATTTGACCAACAATTAGTTAATTTATAAAATGACTACAATAAACTGTTTCCAAAAAAAACTGTTATATTTTAATTGTTTTTATTATAATAAATTTTCGAATTTAATAAAGTTAGAAATACAATTACATTGAAAATCCTCAAAGACAAAAAGAAACAAACAAATATCATAGCTAATGGGCTCTAAACCGGTCCTGGGGGTGCCTTTGTTGGCGCATTTCGAAATCTGCACTTGCCTATTTAAAATCTCATATTGATTTTTGATATTATACATTTTAATTAATTTTAATAGTGTATTATTCTTCCTTCATATAAATCCTAAAATAGGATACCAAAAGCAATTCTGATGTAAACAATTATCATTTAAATCAATATTTAAAAAAAGAACTAATATTGAGTTCAGATGCTTCTTCAGACCACCATGCGACAAATTCTACGAAAAGAAAAGAACAATATAAGTACGCAAAATAACAGAAAAATGAAGCGGAACAGTGAACAAAAATATTACACAAATCCAGGTAAATACAGCCAAAAAATTAGCAAATATAAAGTGCGGTTGTTCAAGAAATTGTCGAACTCTTGTTAGTGAAACTGACCGCAACAAACATTTGAATATTTGTGGTTGAATGGTAAATGTTGAAATTCAGCCTTTTTATTTTGTTATTTTTTTATTGTTGAAGTAAAAAATTCATAAAAATAAATTGGTTAGTTTCAACTCAGATCCAGTAGTTAATTTATGTAAATAATTTGCTTCTTGCTTTGAAACTTTGAAAGTGGTGTAAGTTCCTTTGAAGCCATTAAAAGTACGAATTTTTGTTAATGACAATTAAAAAAAACCATTATAAATACAAATAAATTATACAGAACTATTGTAGTAGAATATATTTACATTTTTCTAATCATTCAATACACTTACACCACTTTCAAAGAAAACGGCTCAATTAATGTTTGACTCGGTCTAATGCCGGCTTTACCCCACGCACTTTTCCCCGATTTATTGGCCAATAAATAACGCAGGTCACATTCTTTGCCTTTTATCGAGTTAACACTTGGATGTTGTTCTTACAATAAATTGTGTAATTTGGAAATCGTGGAGTGGATTAAAATAGTTTTTTGACGCATTACACTAAACCCCTCGTTATGCATGTGCAGATAAAACCGAAATGTTGACCATTATTGAGTGTACAAATTAAATAAAGATTTGACTTCAAAACAGCCTGTTCTTAGTGCCTTAGTTAGAACGTTGGAAAAATTCCGAACGTTAACAAAAGCCTTAACCACTCGAGCCCGGATGTTAATCTACCCGAATACGTTCTTTACAGCAGCAGCAGCAGCAGCCGATTTAATTAATTTCTAATTAATTAGACTGGCCATTGTTCACGTCCAGAGTAAAAGTCTGGCGAAGAGGCGGCAACAGGGTACCACGCGACATCTCATAACAATGCGTTTTTACGAGCATGCGCTGTTGTCATGTTGCTGCACTTGCTTCCGCACGTTTTCGACCTGCATTTGGCAACAGCTGTGCTCAGACAGCTACCCGGCTGATTTAGAACGTGTGTCGATTGCTGATTCAGCCCGACTAAGGCTTGCTTCGGTAAAGGCTTGACAGACAAAAACTTTATTTAAATGCACAGAAAAAATTAAACATGTTCAAAGTAGAAAATGCCCCATAATTTTAATAAACAAAGTTGTTTTCCATGAGGTCAAGAGACCAGCGTTTTCTAGCCATTAAAATGCAAAAATTTAGCATTTTATTGCTTGAGTAGTCGCAAATATGCCCATTAACACATTACTTGACTGTTTGAATAACAAATCGAGCATCATTTATAAATATGCAATATTAACGTGCTTTGGGCCAACTTGTTTGTTTATAACAAAAATCCATATAAAAAACTTTACGATCTTTGCGCCTTCATTGCTCAATTTTGTTTTAAAATTTATTCAAAATTTCGGTAATGTAAATCAACATTGCGGTATAGAAATGAACACAAAGCTAAGGATTTCAGTATTCTAGATTCCTTGTTAACGATTTTAAGGAATTGCAAAAGAAAGGACATTTTCCAATTTTGTTTTAGATGGATCATTCATATATAATATATAATTGGAACTTCGACGGAAACAAACTGATATAAATTTGAACTAAAATGTATCAAACAAACATAAAATATCAGTTCCAAATCAGCTTTAAAAGGGAAAGGATTAAAGCTTCCCCCTAACTCTAAAGAAAACGGTAAAACTGTAAAAAAGCTATTAAAATGATAATCGTTTCAGACTTTTCTCATACCTAAATTCAAAGTAGCATAAAGAGTCTAATGTAGTTTACTAAGTGCAAACAAAGATTTTCATTCAAAATTTAAATTTACCTTAACTTGTAAAGCGAGATTCGAATAAAGCACAATCAGCAAAAACCTCCTTCCCTTATATTTGGGTGTTTTGTTCCGATTTTCTTTTGATATGGAAGAACCTTTCCAAAGATTAAATAATAAAGAAGTATAAAAGAGTTGCAAAACATTGAAAAACGACCGACGAAGAAGTGTTTTTCACCACAAGGACACAAACCCAAAATAGACTTAGAAAGACAAACCCATCAATAAAAATGTTTGCCCGCTATTTTCCACATGAGAAACCAATCTCAAGAACGAATCAAGTCAGTTTTGATGGAAAATAAGATCAGAAATAGACAAACAAAAGGGCCAAACGTTATTGAGCTCACACAGATGCGCTACCCAAATATGACCTATTTTACTCCGGCCGGTTACCTGAGAATTAAGGCCCACCGAGTTAGGGCTTGGCCAACGAAGGGCTCCGCCTACTAGAGCCAGGTTGCCTAGAGACACCCTAAGCGTCGTCAAGGTTACACTTGTTTAACGGCAACAATCGAAATTTGGCAACGGCGATCTTTTGGCCTCGAGCCGCGAGATAACGTGAGTTTAGAAAGTTCTGGGTGAAGCCGGGCTTTTATACGGAAAACCGGCCAATCAATGATGATGCTTCAAGATTTTGAATCGTTGCCACTAATTTCTCTCTTTAACAGCGCAACGTTAGTTAAAAATGCTTAATTTATAAGAATCTTCAACTGAATCGATTGGTTCAACTGGGTGGATTACAAAAATATACTTTCATCGGCCATTCGAGTGATGATTGTACACGGAAATGCTCACTAATTTCACTGTTTTCAGGCTCATTTTTTTTAAGTTTGTTTAAAGTTAACTTATGCTTTGCACGTACTTATTCCTCTCACCCAAACTTCGCATCTTCAGTGCGAGGTTATTTACTAGAAATATACGATATTTGTGGCTTTTATTAGTATTTATTAGTATAAATAAGATTTTTTAATGGGTGTGAGAAACCAAAGTAGCTTCAAAGTTCGTAGATATTAACCAATGCCTAGAGGCCAGTGAAAACAAATACTCTTAACAAATAATGCCACTTTCTTTTTTCAAATTTGAGTGAGTCACATTTTCAAATTAGGTCCAACTATACAGGGTGCCCTCAAAAAAGGTATTTATCAAAGTTGGGATTTTTTAAATAGAACATCCTCGATATGATTACATTATTAAATTCCACGGACAAAATCAAGGTACGTTTGGATAAGGCATAAAATACAAAGTGTGAACCCTTTACAGGGGAAAATTCCGAAAATTACAGAACCGCATCAGTACCTGCTTTACTAAAAAAAACCAATTGCTATTAAATGCCAAATGAAATTTTAATTTAAATTTATACAAGATGTACGGAAACTTTCGTTACAAAATTACATACTTCAATTAAAATTTTTCGATCATTTAAAATGAGACACCCCATATATTTTTACGTCATTGGGTGAAAAATTTCATCTTTTTCCAAAACTTATAATAGCAACAACCTTCTCAAACCAACCGTTATCCAAATAATTGTAAATTTGTTGCACAAATATGAGACTTTTTTAATATTTCACACTAATTCGGTTACTTATTAACCGAAAACTTACTAATTTTTTGAAGCCGAAGATTACAGGATTTTTAAAAAAATGTGAGTTTCAATTCAGATTTTTGTCAGTCGTGTAACAAATCGCAATTATCTAGCAAATAGTTGATTTTAAAGAGTTGATGGTATAATAATTTTAAAAAAGCATAAAAATCTACGCCTGATGATGTAAAAATATCGAGTGTCCCATTTAAAATAAGCGAGAAATTTGAGTCAAAAGTTATTTAATTTCTACATGTAGGTTTTGGGACATCCTGGATACATTTACTGCAAAAGCGAGCCTAGAATTTTTGGAATTTTGCCCCAATATTTTCATCTTTTCGCACGTAATATCTAAAACGGTTCACATTTTCGATATTATGCCTTATTGAAACTTATCTTAATTTTTTCCCTCATCAAGTGCATCAAAGTTCTATGCAACCATTTTCTTAGAACATTCTTGATTACTCTTCTTTATTTTTTATGTCCCAAATATTCTCACAATCTGTCGATATCTGGATCTATTGGCAACGCTGTGGAAAGAAGGAGAAAAAATCTAGGGGAAAACTTACAAAAACTGAAGAAAAGAAACCCAACTGCGCAAACAGTTCTCTGAATTGTTTCGTAAATGCGCATCATTATTGATTGGCTTAAAAGTAACTGATAGAACAACTGCAATTCTTTAGAGGAAAGTAGGTCAATGTGTTAAGTGCTATTTGATTTTACATTTTAACGACCCAACGAACGGAAAAGATCCCATAAAATTAAATATCATTCTTCCAATTCAAATTAGCAGAAGAAAGCTCCAGCGACAAGATCAATATACCATTAATCAAGATAAACGTTGATCACCCTGTAGACGATATGCAAAAGATGGTTTAATTATATGAGCCATCCAAGCAACTAACCCAACAGTCCGGGTATCAATTCCTTGTCGACATCGATCCACAATATCAAATAAGTAGAGGAACTTGGATGTTTGGCTTTCGCATTTACTCAACGTTAATTACTTCACTCCGTTATAATTGCAGATGGGACTCTTCACGCTTGAATAATCATCATGGAAGCACAAGGTGGAACATGAACAGAAACGTGATTAAACTGAGAAGAAATGTGAATTTGAACAGTATTTTAAAACCTCAAACAGCCCGCGTTGGTAGATCAGATTGGACCAAGAAAATATTCTGTTTTTTAAATACCTAGGAGGAGAGTCATACGCAAGTAGCTAGTAGAAGTTAGATTGTAGTTTTTACATAAAAGTACTCGACTGCTGCTTGATTGAATTTTGTAAACCAACTTTGGCTCACACTGTATATAATATTTCCTATGCATTTATAATAAAACCTCCTAAATGAAAGTCGCACCTTCGAAATTAAGCCTTCCATTTATTCTTCCTTAACATAGAATTCATACCATCACTGATTCATCTCTCAAATCCAATGAGTTAGAGACTGTTACAAATTACATGACTAAAGTACTTTAGGTTGTTTAAAAGCAACTAATGAAAATAAATTTTGTTCTTAAATCTTGAAAGAGAAGTCGATAAGTTAAAACTCAAACTGTTTCATTGTGAGTAACACGATAATTCCACAAATTTCTAGAATAAATTGCATTTTGCACACAATTGAGTCGTTTGGAAGAAATTTGCAATGTAGTGTAGATGTGGACGAAAAAATGCAATTGCATCACAAAACTCCTGAATTTGTAGTGATTCAGTCGAATACAAATGTAGGTAATTCTTGATTAAATTGAACAAAGTATAATTATGAAAAATATTCTCAAATTATGAAAGAAAAAGTCTGCATGATAGACCTGAAAAAAGGAAATGCACTTTAAGATGATAGAATTTCCAAGAAAAGTCAGTGAGATAATCTCCAAAATGTTCCAATGTGAATAATACGATCAGTGCACACATTTATCGAATAAAATTCATAACTCTTATTCATTTTCATTCACAAAAACAAAAACTTAGCATTCGTCGTCTCCCGTTTTCGTAAGTTTGAACCAAAGTTTGAACACACGTTTTATTACCGCCGCAATAAACGTTCTTCTATAGATCCTTCTTCGTCATACGTCTTCTTCCGGAGGCTGGTGATCCAACTGGTTATCACAATTCTGCAAACTGCAGGTCAGAAGATTTTAGTTGAGGTCTTTGGTATTTCCGAACCATCGGCTCAGATCCTTGATCCATTGATTTTGTCACCTGCCTACGGGTCTTTTTCCTTCGATAGTCTGACCAGTTCGTATCGACTTCCTCTCAAGATATATCCGATGTAATAGGGGTTTGCCCTCTTTGATAGTTCCTTCTTTTTCTTCCTATATTCTTCCTTCAATAGCTGATAATGACCAGTGTGGTAAAAGACTTCTATTTCCTTCTGGATCTTCTGGTGTAAACAGCAACGTCTAGTAGATGACTATAGCATTATTAAACGCAAACGTTTTATTGGTTTTCTTTTGTCCAAATTTCTTGCTAGGAAAATATCCCGATTTCAGAACCGTCGTCAGTTTTAGTTACTTCCTCTAAGAGTAAAATGGTGTTGGAAACTTCAAGATTCCTGATAACGGTGCAAGACTCTCATCCTTTTTAAAATCCGGCTGCTTAAAAGCATCAATATTTTCCGATAAAGTTTCCATACTTGCTGAAAAATCTGATCATGATGCTAACTGGAAATATGCAAATATCCGCATACTATAGACACTTAAAATCATCACACCGCAATAAATATGCGTTACTAATTGGTGCAAAATTTTCGTATGTAACAAATCACATCGCTCTTGAGCTGGTGGCTATTTGAGAGTCGTCCAGTTCGCCTTGGATATTTTTAGGCCGGCTGATACAGTGCGTTTTATTTGTTTAGAATACCGACGATGCAATTTAGCCGAAAAATATGCCGGTCGGCGACCCCCCCAAAAGTGCAGGAGTCGGACGACCTCGACGTTTATGCCCACCTTGGAGCTCTTTTGGTGGGGTACCTTCACGCAATTCAGTAGCGTGCCTCCACACAACCAAACCATTCCTATTTCCCCCTCCAACGTAAAATGAACTTTTAGAAAAATGGGCATTTTTTGTTAACTTCAATATAAACTTCGCCCAAAATCGATTCAGTTGCCTCTGTCTTTCCAAAGTGGACGAGTTTCATCTTCAAACGAAAAAATCTGCTTTGAACCTACATGAATCAACCACCATCAACATGAAAGGCGATACGCCTATGCGTGAATAATCTTCAACATTCTAGCACATGTTCCAAAAGCAAGCACGCCTATAAGTGTTGAATTCTTTCACTGAGTGAGACTTTGTGTTGGAGAATTTACGTAAAACCCCGAGGCGAAAAACGGCAGCAAACTACAAAACAATTCAGTTTTAGTTTGCAATATCAAGGAATATCTTTACTAAAGTCAGTTTGTCATCAACCCTGAGATGATTTAAGAAAGATAAATTTTAAGTGATTGTGTGCATTTTAGTACAACAAAACGTAAACGAACAAGGGAATCAAAAAGGCCAATTTATAAAGACAAATTACTGCGTCGTTTGAGTTCCAGAAAAGTCAATGTTCCAAATTAATTTTTTATCCAATTTTCAGTTCCACAAGCAATGGTTCATGTCTCTAAATTACATCTCGTCCCTCATTACATGACACATTTTGCTTAGTTTTCCAAAATTTATCACACGCATGACAAAAAAACACTTCATCAAAGCAGTGTGGATTTCGCAATTTTTAGGCCGTCGGTCGTGAAAATTTTGCTACGTTTTGCTAACACGAGTGACTTGCACCCTCAGAGGTTGGCTGATCCTGATCATCAGTCCAGCCTCAAAAAACCACCTTATTTCTTATTTATATTGTTGCACTTTTTGCGTCTACTGTGAAATAAAACTCTTCAGCAGAGAATTTGTATCTGGACACTCCGATGAAAACCAACTTTTTAACTGTATCAAAAATAAACAAACATTGATTTAAAAAATAGTTACATTTTTGATTTAATTGTTTCAATATCAATGTCTAGATAATTTTGAGTCGAAGATAGCTACTGTTAAAATATTGACAGACTTTATTCTTTCCTTTCTTTCCGTGAATTTTTGTCGGAAAATGATCTTAATCGTTTCAAATCAGTACTAAAAGGACCGCGCAACAAACTCAAGTTTTCTCGTTATCAATGTATCGCTTCAACACAGATAAACATTTTTAAAAAATGTGTTACTTGCATAAAAGAAAAAGTAAATTTGCCAAGCCAAACCATTAAATTTAAACCAAGATCGTAAATGTTTTAACTATTTGGATTGAGCATTGAGTGCAGTCGCAAAAAATGATTTTGTCAGGTTTTAAAGTTGTTGTTTTAAGTATTCTTTAGAAAAAACTCAGAAAATCTCAAACTAAACTAAACCGACCAAACAGCTACCTACAATCGAATTAACTTTCAATTAACGAATCAACTAAACCCAACCGCAGATTCTCTGAAATAATAAAAATATCTGTAAAATAAGACAAATTTCCATTGCCGGAAAATCTAACAAAGAACGCCAAACTCACATATCGAGCTTTTTCCGGGAAAACTGCGGCAGTCCCTTTCGTTTTCTCCGTTTCCCCACTTTACGTTCGTAATTCCCGGCCGGAGTTTTCAAATGTCTTCAATTTGTTAATGCAAAATAATCGCCAGGTTAATTTATTGTTTTGAATTAGTTATCGGTTTGTAAAGTGCAGTTTTCGAGTGTTAGCTTAATCGTAATCGTTATCATATTATGTACTCCACTACTGTAAACATCACTAATCGCTCACTGAAAATACGACCATGCATGGTTAAGAGCGGAAGTTCTTTAAAACAATCCGAACATATCAAAAGCAATAAATAAAATCCATATCAGCACACTAATCATAATCGCGTTGTGATAAACGTTTTTGACCGAAACAAAAGGATAAACTGTAAATAAAATATGCTGGTGTAATTTTCAAACTCCCACAGGACATTTAAATTGAAAATTTTTTACGTCTAGCCAATGGTTTGATATTATTTAATTTACGCAATAGTCTATGATGCAACTGCATAAACAAAGTGATTATAATAACGCGTGTTGCGACACCAAAGTGCTTCCGAGTGCTGGTTTTTCCTCATTGTTTTTCCATTAATTTTCAAACAGTTGTTTAACTCAAATGTTTACCCTTCTTGTTCTGTTATTCGACTAGTTTTCACACTCATTTTTTATTTTTGTTTATGCGGTTGAAGCAAACTGGCAATTAATTCAGGCAAATGGCAAAGGTGTGACCACTTTTGTTTAAGCGGTGAAATGAAGTAAAAAACATTATTTTTGAAAAGTGCATCGGAAAAGTCCTCAAATATTCAATGCATTTGAAAAAATTTGAGTAGTTAAGGCCGAAGTGTCTGTTTCGTTCCGGGCAAAACATTATCGAAAATGTATGGATTTTTGTGCAACCGTTCAGCAGTTAAAAATTTAATAATTGAGCTTTGCCCTCCGATAAAACCACCATCAAAACATATTCCAATGATAACTTTGTAAAGAAAGTTCAGAAATCGTGTAAATTCAATAAAACCAATAAAACTAAGCAGGAAAATCGCTCCTAATCTGCGTTAACTTCGGAAAAGGAAGTTAACTTCCTTAAAAACGGACTTCTAGCACCTAATAAAACATGCAAAAAACAATCAAAAATTACTTTGTTGTTCGGAACTAGTCACCTAAATCACCTAAATGATCAGACCGAACAAGCGAAAATGTTGGCAGCAGAACAAAGAAAAAAATACAAATGTTTGCGACCAGTGTTCGAATCTGGTCAGTTTTTCGGGCTTTTAGCCCGTTGTAGAGACGATTTTTTCTGACTTTTTGCAATCATTATTTCCATGCATCCTCAAAAATCCGAGGGCCTCAGACCCTGATGATCATGACCAATCTTCAATATAGTTGCAAAATTCTTCCGATTATCAAATGGGCACTTGCAGAAGAACGACAATTAACGAAACAGTGGCAACACAACGAGACCGAATAAAGCAAAAGGAAGTTAAATGAAAGAACTGAAAAACCTTAGTGGAGCAGATCGGAATCAGGCGATTCGATATTTAGAAAAACTGACACCTAAATTGCCACAAAGTTCTCACTTTGGGCCACTAAAAGTTTGAAAGATAGAAAGGAAAGACCAAAACAACACAATACACGACTAAGAAAGAAATAAACACTTGGAAATGGTGTTTAAACCATTTTCTTCACGGCCGAAGAACATGAAATAACTGACTTACTTACATATTGCCTTTTTTATACACAGTGACATTTTAATGAAAGGAGATTTTGAAATCTTGAAAAATTCTAGATGACCAATTGAATAATAATAATATTGCTAAAGATAGATTTTACAGAAACTGATACCAAAATTTTTGTTATTAGTTACCAAATCCAAAAGTGTAGGAGGAAAAACATCAATAAAAAAAACATAGAAATGTATTAATAGAAGATAATTGTCTAACAAAACGGTTTGTTGTGTTGTGTAACAAATTGGTTTGCGACTGAATTAAACCTCATTTTTCTTAATTTCTTAAAATTATATTTTATATACCATTTACAAATTTTGAACGCGCAACGTTAGCCCTGATTTAGTTTAATTAAGTACAAAAGCTCCAGTTTACCAAACAAATTAAAACGATCCTAAACCATCGTTAGATTTACATAAATACACAAAACAGATAATAATTAAGATAAATATTAAAAAAGTTCCAAAAATTCTTCGCAATTCGCTCGTAATAAGAACATCGTAAACGTGTTAAAAAAACGTACTAGAAAGACTTCAGTTTGGAAAACTTTCTATAAACACAAACCGCAAGTGTTGCTGTTATAGAAAGTTTGTTTATAGTTCTGTTTATTGATGACTGAGTGAGATGAATATTGAAACATCCTTGAAAAATCAATGGCTCAACGTTGCAAATAGTCTGAGAAAAAACAACTGGAACCTGCATGCGCTTAGTCATATTTCAATCGAGCCGCTTGGAAAGTAGTATAAAAAAAGAGTTATATAGAGTAATATAACACTTGAAAATTGGGGCTTTTCCGTTAAAAGTATGTGAACTATTTGCGACCCAGTTTAGACTAGAAACATTTTCAGGAAATATCCTGGCAATGCGAAACGCTATTCAGAATTCGGGAACAAGGTAATGGCGATAACAACTGCATTAAAGATAAGGATAATGCCTTTTAACCAAGATGATGTTTACACGATCCTGCCGAGTAAATGAGTTTTTGGTAGATAAACTCGTCGGCTCTAAATTTATCAAAACATGTAAAACACTCCCAAGCGGATCAACCAATACCTACATGTAAAGCAGCCACGTGCCTAAAGAACTCTTAGATCATTCGAACTGTAAAGCCGCATTTTTTTAAATAGTCTTCTTGATATAGTATACAATAGACACGTTGTTTTCGCGGAATCTGATCGTCCGGTAGGCAGCTAAATATATCTGACCACTATTGAATATTAAGTAGCTTAAACATGGCGCACATGTTCGAAACACTTCCTAGAAACAACATCTAATTCTGAAATAATATATTATGGTCGGGATCCTAAATATAAATGAGCTAGTAAAAATGTCAAGTTGCGGTTTCAAACTTATTCCACATACCAATCGAAATAAATGTTATTGTGTGTGGCCAATAAGAGGGCTCTGACAGGTAAAATTGTTAAAAAATTTACAATGGTGGCCAGGTAGAAATGGTGTTCATTTTTACTATAGATTCCCAGCCGATGTATCATTAGCAAGAAAAGAAAGCTGCGCTTTCTCATTAGTTTCAATCAATATGAAGAATATACAATTAGATGAAGAGTTTCTGTTTGATTGGAACATGCAACAACGTACTAAGTATTAAGTGGGTCAATCATTCTAAGAAAGTGAGCATCGATTGATAGGCTGCGGTACCAGCTGAACCAGCAACGGCAAAAACTGGTACTTGCATTCAAAGGGCTAACACACTGACCTAAAAGGATCAGTATATATCGACCTGATGACGAACAAAAGACACCAAGATCATCCTCTTTGAAACAGAGGTGTACTCATTACATACCTATAAAAAATTTATGGATCTATACAAATAATCAACTGTTTATTTTTTAAAGTAAATCTGATTGAATGAGCGATTCTATTTTTTTAAAGGTTCAGCTGGAAAATAGCTTACATTTACATCACTTTTCAAATTGTAATTACTCAAACTATTCCTGAAGCAAAAAAATAGAGTTGAACACAAAGGCTTATTTGGCTTATAGTGACTTCTAAAAATATTTCAATTTCCCCTTGAATCGCCCTATATATTCAAATGTTTAAAGTTGAAATTTACCTTAAGAAAGTATTAATTTATGTCGAAAAAATATGGAAAAAACTATTTACCGTTTTAATAAGAAATGACGTTCAGTTGTTCTCAAAGAAATAGGTACCAAGAAGGAAAAATAATTTGAGACAGAGAAGTTGCCACGTTGTCAAAAATTAAGAATGATGTAACATAATTTTCGTTGGTTGATAGTTCTTTCATAGTTTAATCTGTTTGTATTTTTTTGTGCATTTCTTTACTTTGGTTGCCTTGTCCTAACTGATATTTATTCTAAATTTAAACCCTGAAAAAGCAAATGACGAATCACATTCTTCTTGAATGACGCTCAGCCGAAATAAACTCTTTGTGTAACTTATTTGTCCAAAAAAACCTGAAACCCTCAACAAACTAATGATTGAAATTGAACCTTCATCGTTTACTTATCTTCATAAAAAGCATAAAACGGTCGAAATGAAACTAGCTTTTTCCAATAAAAAATCCGTTTTATCATCAAAAAATCAACATGCCAACACTAAGACAAACAAACATATTAGCAAAACAGACATAAAGAAAAAGTATGTCCGCCTCAGTTTAAAATAATTATTTACTACGGATTGAGTTGTGATTGATGTGACTTGTGATTAAAGTAATCTGTTTGTATCTTTCTGTGCATTTCCTTATTTTTAATCGACTTGCTCTGACTGTTATTTATTTTCTATTTTAATCCGGCAGAAGAAAATACATGTTTCAAATGTAACACTAGTTAAAGCGAGAACTCGTTATGCCTTAAAATTTCAACAGATTTTTCGATTATTTCTTATTATTTCGATCGTTTGTCCTGTATGGCTTGATAACTCTTTGAACATTTTCGTACCTTTTCTTTCATTTCTTTATATTTATTTGACTTGCCCTGACTGTTATTTATCAGACATTTCATGTTGTTATTATTTATTGACATTTCTTGAACAATGATTATCTGAAACAATCCATTTATTTATTTGTCGAAAAGGCCTGAAACAAACTGTAATTTTGGAAATTTAATTTTTAACGTTTATTTATCTTCATTTTGCAAGCTTTTCGTCTTTCAATTAATAATGTTGCTGCTGTTAAAATTCCAAAAGTTAGGTAGATAAGACCGTTGCAGTTTTGCAGGGGAAACCAAATTTTGGGCCGAAAAAATAGCGTTTGAATAACGTTTGAACTGTTTTAATTTTTTTTACAAAAAGCCGAATATCTCAAAAAGAATAAACGGGCAGAATAAATAAATCTGTATCTACTTATCAATGAAAGAAGATTTTATTCGATACAGTTAGTTAGCAGAACAGTTAGTTTTTCTCTGAAACAACTTTAAGACCAACATAAAAGCACAAAAACCGACAAAAAATCTTATAATTTAATTAAAAATTTATATCGGTCACAATTTAATGCTTTACCTTAAGGAAGCAAGAGTTTATGACCAAAAAGCATGCAGAGACAAAAATACTCTTGAGCGATAATCGCTATTCAGTTTCCCTGGGTTAATAGTTCCTTCCTCATTTTAATCTTTTTGTATTTTTCTGTGCATTTCTTAATATTTAATTTTCAATTAGGTATTTATTTATGGTTTATTTTAATCCGGCTTAAGAAAATACATTTTTCGGATGTTCTTTATCTCTAGAATTTTAGATTGCTTTGTAATAAAATGTAATGTTCGAAATTGAATGTTTAATGTTTATTTATACCCATTTTGAAGGTTTCTCTTACATTTTAGATTAATCATTTGCTGTTTTTAAAAATTAAGTGTTTTAGGAAAGGAAAGCGCTGTAGTTTTGCAGAAAAAAATTACGCATAAAATATTCCGATTTTATTATAAAAAGCCAAATATCTCAGAAGACAATAAATATGTCAATTTATCAATAAAATTAGATTTTTTCGACAAACTTTACTTTTTCTGTAAAACCAGTTCCATAACACCACCATAGAAGCACCAAAACAGATATAAAAACCCAAAAAATATTATTATTCAATCTAAAAAATCATGATTTAATGATAGAGTCCAAAAATTGCAAAAAATTACTTTAAATAAACAGGAGTTTATGACGAAAAATGTACAAAAGAAAAACCCTCTTCAGTGGAAGACTCGCAACAGATTTTTGTCTCTGTTTTACCCTCTAATGAGAAATAATTATTCACAAGGAAATAGTAAAAAGTAAAAAAGTTTCTACATTAAACATTAACCATTACGAAAAGTTACCCGAGGAGAAACACTAATACAAGTGAGAATTAGTTATCCCTAAAATTTTAAACAGATTTTTCGAGTTTTTCTCTTTATTTCGACTGTTCTACCAAAAAACTTTATCCTGTCCACAACAATGATTTTTTTAACTCCTCTTTTATGTAAAACTGTTTTAATATTTCCGTGTATTTCTATATTTTTAATTGACTTCTCCTGACCGTTTCATTTTTCAAATGCTCTTTATATCACTTCAAAAACTAGTACCTAAACATAGTCCATATATTTCAATATTTATGAATCGAAATGCACTGTTTTTATAGTCACTGAACGATTTATTCAATTGTCCAAACGACTTAAAACATTCAACAAACTATACCTGATAATTGAATTTTGCAGTTTTTCCTCCTCAGATAAATCTTAAACTTTTAAACTCTTAAGAGCTCAAATCCAGTCACGTTGCACTTAAATCCAATCTAAGAAATTAAATTTTTAAAAAATCGCTCTTTGAAACAAGGTTTTCTAAACTCACCTTAGTGGAAGAATGCAAAGTGAGAACAAACTGAAAGTCCGTAATCAATGAATTCAAATTTTATATACTTGAATGAATCAAAGAGAAAGAACTTTCACCAAAGCAGCTGATTAAAATAGATGAACAACTAGCGCAAAAAAACATAAAATAGGTTACTTAGAAATAAAATTTGGTGTCCGATCCTGGAAGAATCCAACGGAACAGAATCAGATGGGGCCTTAAAAAACTTGGCAATGTGTTTCAAATGGCAATGTCCTATTTTGCATGATAACAACACGTCATACGGGCGTTTTCACCGAACCCTCAATGCTGGTGGTATTTGCATA
The DNA here is from genome assembly GCF_020466585.1 of Dendroctonus ponderosae. Classification (NCBI taxonomy): domain Eukaryota; kingdom Metazoa; phylum Arthropoda; class Insecta; order Coleoptera; family Curculionidae; genus Dendroctonus; species Dendroctonus ponderosae. Next base: position 6,232,175 of record NW_026018611.1, read on the forward strand.
CATTTGCTACCCCCTAAACTCAATGACGATGGTTCAAGGCCAACGGAAGAATGCAATTCTCCACCATGAAACGATATAAAACGCACACCGGTCGCCTGAATGAACCCAACTTTTATCCCAGGGTAAATGAGATTGGCCAGCTAGAGGAAGGCTGCAGAGAAAATGAAAAACGTTTGCCAAATTCAACCTTGAAACTTTCTCTAATTTTTGGGGAAAATCTTCAAAGAACCATGATGAAACGAACAAAAGATTATGCCAAGCCACATCCTATTGGTTACAACCAATGGAAGGGGCTTGGGAAACTCCCAATACCAGTGCGTGCGCGCCACCAATCCGTGCGCTACGCACATCCGCTCCGCAGTGCGTTGACTCCGAATGGATTTTCATCGGATAGGTGTCAAGCTGGCCTATGGGCGTCTAGGATTTTTAGCGATGGAGGATGTTTATCTAGGGGGACTAGATCAGGCGAGTCGGCTGCAATAACAGTCTGACTTTTCAAACAATGGGGAAAACCGGATCGAATACGAAACAATGGCGTATCCGCGCGTTCTGTTCGGAATAATTTCCGTCTGAATTGGATTTCTTGGTCAGAATTAATCAGGTTCAAAGGACGTGAATAGGATAATCGCTATGTCAAGATCGGGATATTATTATGGTAAAGAGATCGCAAGGATGTGGATTTTGAATGTCATTTCATGGTGGTGTAAACAGTTCCGTGGTGGATGGGACGATCACAAAGAGCTATTAATCGAGCACAAAAGACCTGACTGGATCAACCGAATCGTTGAAATATTTATATATTCAATTTCATCTGTTTTCCCTTTAAACCAATTCATGGGAGTGTCCCATATTGTACCCCGACGTAAAATTTATTAAACCATGAGAAATTCTGTTCAGAAGGGATAAATTTATGCGCTTTCGTGTGACCCAGATAGATATTGCAGTGCGGGCGCGTCCTTAGTCGAATTTATGATTGCCCTGTTTTCCAAAATCGTCTACATTTAATTTAACTGCTGAATAATTCCTTCAAGGATGTGTCGCGCAAAGGTATTTAAACAAGAAATTCTTAAACACGCGAACAGAATTTCATGCATATTTCCTCCCAACTAGTTATATAAAACTCAAATAAAATCAGGCCAAAATGATTGAACTGATAAGGCGTGTTTCACTCAACTTTTGTAAATATTTAAATACGATTTAAAGCTAAAAGTAGTTTGTTTACTCTAGTAGTTGCATAGCTTGAAACTGATCGATTGTTCGAAAATCACGCAAAAAACTGAACGCGTTAAAACCGATGAATTCCTGCTGCAGTCGTGCATTTTATACACATTTTTTCTGGAAAACGGCCTCTCCTTGAAACAATGGGACTTTTTCATCACAAACACATTGGAATTCAGTAATTTCAGGTAAAAACTGAGAAATCTTGGAAGCAAAAAAGTCAGGACAATGTTTACGTATGTGACGATCCTGGATAAAATCGGTAATCATCAGCAAACACCTAATTTAAAAATTTTGCGCAAATAGTTCAGAAAATCTTGCAAAACAAACATTTTAAACTAGGTATAGAATCTACTACGAAAATGTTTGCGAACACTCAGCAAAAAAATGGTTCTAAGAACTATTTAAGTTAAAGTTATTTTAATTAACAGCAGTTTTTCAAAAAATCGTTACTATGTCCTGTCTGCTAAAAATCCCGATTCAAACCTAATGCAATTCGGATTGTGGGGATACATGACGTAAATGTGCTCACAAAGATACGATATAAGCAGTCGAGAAAAAATGAATCGAGAAAACAAATTAAATTCTTCCGAAACTTCTGCAACTGAAAATTGCTAGTTTCATTGGCATTTTTTAGTGTTGTTCATTTTAAGAATAGAAAAGTTTGTCCTGAGCTCGTTATTTCGAAAATAATGATAGAAAGCAAGTACAGATTTTTGCATAAAAAGGACTAAACTAATAAGAAATTGAATAAAAGCCTATAAGACAAAGCCGCGCATTTAACAATTTTTAAAGCACCATTCGAGATAAATAATCACATTTGTTTTTGGAAGAATGAATTCCTTCTCAAAAAAACCAAATCTGCAACATTAGACAGGACAAGCTTATATTATCGCTATCGCTTTAACCTTTTAACTTTTAGAACAAAAAACTTATTTTTAGCATAAAATGGACCGAAAAACGAAAACGTTTAGTCTTTTTAGCATCGAAGCCAATCAACTCCTGTTTCAATCGTGCATCGGTTTTGGCACACTATTTTTTTCTGGTCGTTTTCTTATCGAAAAATTGAAAATCACTAATTTTGGGTGAAAAATAAAGACTTGCTTCCAATAAAGAAGTTACAACAAAGGTTTCTTAAGAGACGCTCTTGGTGTAACTTCGTTGGCTGAAATCGCCATTTATTAACGCAAGAAAATAATGTCAAACTAGTAAAAGCTTGGAACAAACCGCTCAGAAAATATCGCGAAAAAGGATCTTCGAAAGGCTTCGCATTTTAATATCTATAAATGAATACAAAAGAATCTATAAAAACACCTACAATTTATTTCCGAACACTCTGTATAAAAATAGACCCACACAAGAACTCACCCAGTTATTTTCGCTGTAACTTTAATTGGAAACATTTTGTCTTGCAATTTTTCATTGTCTACTCTTTTTAATGAAAAAAAACTTTCAATGTGCCCGCTAAATATCCAGATTTAAATCCTATGGATTCTGGTTTGTGGGGTAAGTGAATCTACCAAGGCACCATAAGCAGTAGAAAAAAAATTCTTGGGAAAAATCAACTAAATTTGTCCCAATCTTTCATATGGAAAAATGACGTAATTTTTCTCAATATTATTTAACTCGTCATGAATTTTTAAGAAACAAATAAAATATTATGCAATTAAACAGCGGTCACTGATCAATTGCTCCAATACCTTTCCTGTGAAGCAGATAATTTCTTGACCAATATGTAGAAACAAGATCAATTGAACAATTCCTAGTTAAATTGTTAGAATTAAAGGAATGTAATTTGTCATAGAAAAATTCTAGAGGGTTTTCAGACCGTCGACATCGAACAAGGAGGATGCATCTGATGAAGGCACGAGTAAATTTCAGAAGGCTTGGTTTCAAAAAGATGTTCCTGCTTTTTTACTATTGCCCAGATCAAATCCCCCAGAAAACAAAGTCAGTTTTACTTTAAAGTGTATGCTTGTTATATTTATTTCCATTTTAAATGGCATTTTTTCTTATCTGATTTACATTTCAAATATCCATTTCGAAAATGATGCAATTTAACAAGGATAAATTTTTTGCATAAACGTTTATACTACGAAGCACAAAACGTTGTCTTAATTTAAAAGTTTTAAAATTGCATTCTTCTGGGGAACAGAACTAACAGAATATTAATTCCAGATTCCATTACAATCCTACAATTTTTTAGAGATTATTCGAGAAAGCTTAAATTTGTCTTTTGAAGAAATATTACTTGTGGAAACAAAAAAAAACGAAATCTGAAATATTAGCGAACGCAATATTGTGTTATCACAATCGCTTATCATTTAAACTTAAAAAAAAAACTTGTTTTCTACAAAAAATGGGCTGAAAAGCTGTTGGAAAACCCATTCCTTATGTTTATTTTTAATGTGGTCACTTCTGAGCTAAGAGTGAGGAAAAAACAGAACTAAGGTGGCAATGATTATGCGCTTTCTCGCTCTCCGTTTAAAGCAAAGAARTATTCATASGCGCTGGACTGGTTTTCATGCTCACTTTGAAAACTTGTCAAAAAACAAACCAACCAGCAAAAGAATAACGTGTTAATTTACCAGTYACACATAGAAATACTTTACGATGATGCATATCAATACCATCAAGAAATGCCTTCACTTTCTGCCCTTCTTGTGCTACCCGAGTATCAACTTGAATCTAGGGTTCAAGATATCCCGATCGCATACTTAAATATCAAAACTGGCCCTTCGTTCTGGGGAAGCCAGCTTAAATTGGATAGTAAGTTAACTAAAGAGGGGTGAACTCTTTAAATATTGTCTCATTTCAACCACATCCGATCTTAATTAAGCGAGCTGCTGTAGGAATGTTCGCAAATGCTGTATCTGTAAAATAGTTGGCAACTTTCACAGGTTCGACAATATTTACATCATCCTGAGTTTTTGTTACCAAGTGCACTGTAAAACACAAAGACCGACCGACGACGAGTAGACAGACACAGTCCTCGTTACTCATTGGTGCATCTAGGTCATGCACATAAATATTTTCATACGAGCCCGAAGGTTTCCCAATTGAATTATCGAATGGCCGTCTCAGACTTGTTTTCAAAAAGTTTGCTGCAGTTGCAGTTCAGTTCAATTGCACTTTTGCAGACTGGGAAGCAGGTTGTAAATTGCGAAATTTGCGAAACCAAATTGATATTCTGCTTGTAAACATGCAGCTCACTTTGAGATTACCTCTGCATGGTACAGAGAGTCTTTATATCAAAACGAAATCCATATCATTTTAATGAAAACCTCTAAGCTTTTCATTGGAAATGTGTGAATAATATTTTCTATATTTAGTACTGGGACAGGATCAATTGCATTTTCTTTTGTAATTTTTTTGTTCGTTTTCTCAGATTTTAAATAAATTCTCGATCAGAATACCTTTTAGGAGGAACTTACGTGTCATTGTTATGGAATCAAAAACCCTATAAAAACACTCAACTTTCAGTCTCGCTGTGATGAGTTGTGACATCTCCCCAAAAAATTGAATTAAAATAAATAAATATAAAACTAAATCAAGTCAAGTTGTGAGCAGTAGCTAAATTAATTCCATTCTACTCGATAAAACCATTTACATCAGTTTGAAACTGCAGTTCTATTGGATACCGCAAATGCATCATGTAGCAAACAAGACCAATTAGACAAATAACAGTTAAATGTATTTAATTATTTGCTGCCTCATGGTAAAACTAATTATAACAATGACAACGTAATAACTGGAAAAAATTGGAAAATCAATTTGCTTGGGAACAAGAGGTTGAAAAAGTGGTAACCGCTGTAAACTCTATCTAGTTAGGGATGCGCAATTAATTCAAAAGTCTACCATAAGATCAAGCGAAAATGCACCTGAGTGTTCACCACAAATTGCAGCAATTTATTTGGCAAATATTCAATACGGAAACAAATAATAAATGTATTAAGACAAATAAAGAATAATGAATGGTTTCGGTTGGAAAAGAACAAATTAGGCTTTTGCAAGTAACATTATTAAGCGACCGAAATTATTTTTATTTACATTAAGTTGAAGAATTAGGAGATAAATATCGACTTTACAACAACTACGCGAAAAATAGCGTTTCATTTACGGAAGTTACATAGTTTCAGCCCACAGCAGGCCCCTCTCTCTCTCTCTCGGTGTTCCTTAAAATGAAAACACCGTCTTTGAAGATCTGTTTCTTCAAATTTCACAAGTACCATAATGTAAAAAACATTCAAATTACTGTGATAATGATTAATTTATCGTCGATTATAATTAGAGTACTTGGAGACAATTCCTGGCAAAATCTTAAGTAATTGCTGAAAAAAACAGCAATAAAAATAAGCATTAGTATACGTAAGTATATTGGCTCAGAACAGCTTATTTATTGTGGTCACTTTTGTAATAGAGTTGTAATGCAAGAAGCAAGAAAGGCTATTTTTATAAATATTTATTTATTAATTAAACCGCCGAGTTGAATGAGTTTCCAAGAATGAAATTCTTTAGCGATGGGAACTAAATAATGTTGAGCAATAATTAATCAATCAAAAAAGATAGATCTAGCAAAGCTAGATAGAAGTTTAAATCAATTTTTATTATTCAAATTCCAGTTATAATTTCCATATTAAAACTGTTGTTACTTGCAATATCTAATCTCAGTAATATGAGCAAGAGAACAAACGGACTATTTTGAAATGACAAACTGCTGATACCTTTAGAAAATTACTCATTGAGCTGATGTTTGCAAAATTGCTCAATGCACATTTGCGGTAGTTTAAACAATTGTTATCACTAATCCCCATTGAAAATCTTATGTAATTAAGCTCAGACAAAACGAAACTGATCAGCATATGTTTACAACTTACGAGAATGAATTTAACTAAAAAGTTGAGGAAGTGTAGGATTTCACTAAGACTGGACTCGACGTTTTTAACTGCTCTAATCACACAATGAAAGTTGAAATGTAATGCCAAAGTCTTTTAAGGGTGTTCGTCCGGCTTATTCGCCAACACCGTCCATTTCTTTTGTCTTAAAGTCTGTCTGGAAATACTGCATCAGCAAACCATTTCCGTTCCTTCCAACTTAATTAGAGCTTTGATACAATTAATAGTTAAATGTGGATGTTGAGAAGACAAACATTGAGCCTCATAATTATTGAAAATCTGGTTATTAATTTAACAAAAGTGTTGTTTGTAAATATAACATGTTAAAATAGCAAAAAATGCGAAGAAGAAAGAAGTGGAGGATCAAAGCCAATGGAGCTTTCTGAATATTACAAATATAAAACTACTATAAACATAATCCCCAGTAGTGCGAAGTGTTAATATAACGCATATTCAGGTAAAAGAATGGAGTTGAATGGGTTTCTGTTATTTAATTTAATTTAAAAAAAAAATTTCAAAAACTTTTATAGGCATTATCTAAGTTACACTAAATAGTTTTAATTAGTCAAACCTTAACCAGGAACGAGTTCCTAACTCATTAATATACAATGGCCAAAGGCTAACTTAAAACAAAAAAACAAGTTTTGTACGAAAACGTTAGAATTTAAGTACTACCTATAGTAGGTATACTTTGTATTCTTTTTAGTTCTCGTTTTAATTTTGTATTAGATTTTGAATCGGCATAATAAATTAGATAAAGATTTGCAGTTGGGAAGAAGACTTTCTTAAAATGCATTAAACAAATATGTACTCAAATTTGATACTTTTTATAGCCTTTCAATCCCAGCTTCCAAATCACTTTAAAGAGGTGAGAAACGAACGACACAAATACACTTTGTTTGCCGTTTCTCGAGAAAAATTATGTTTTTTAATTGATTTTGTCCGAGGTTTTTTTTATAGAAATATTTCTGAGCTACTGATTTATTATTCCCTTAGTGAATTTTCGGCAATTTATGTGTTTCAAGCAGACTTCAGTCCAATACATATTTGAAATTAATAATCGATTAGAAATCTGGTCGGATGCGAATATTTGAAATATAATGCACACCCTGACTGATTAAAATACGCGAACATCTAAAGTGAACACAATGTTTTCCTGCTTTAAATGCAGATTATTTCAGAAGCAATCCCCATTTTCAATACAAATTATCTATTATTTTCTTTAGTCAAATAATAAATACATGGAATAATTGACAATTGGCGTTTTTTTGGCTCTTTCAACTGCGCATTGCTTCATTTAGTACTAAACTTTGATTTTTCGACCTAATTAATTTTTCGTCTCATTTCTGTGTTTCTCCTTGTATCGAATGAAACCATAATAGCATTACAACTGCAGTTAAGTAATAGATCAAAATAATAAAAATTAAACTTAACAGAAGCGAGATGGTAAAATACAGCCGGCCGATTGCTTGTAGTTAATCGTTTTCATCATGTTTTTATCCATTTATTTCTCAAACAGCATATGAAAAAAACGACTCGAAATATTTAAAAATTAAATACAGTATTAAGGAGTTCTGGGAAACTCAAAAGATATCAAATAGAATTGCCATCAATTAAATTTTATTATATTTTGTCATAGATAAAAAGTATATTGCCCTCACAGTTGATTTCAAAAAACGAGTTAGGTATTAGATTAATTTTGTAAAAGATTTTCATATTTATAGCGTTTAGGGTACTAACTTTCAGTTGGATTTAATAGATTTTGATTTGTATTCAAAGCACTTAGAAATGTAGACCAATTACCTCAGGCTATTGAAAGTGTTATTAATATACCTCCGCTTGATAAAAAATATAAATTTAATGCATTACTATTTTAAAAATTTTAAAGAATCACGATATGAATTAAATATTAGTTTTAAGAAGACTAAAAAATCGCCCCCTTAAACTTTTCAGGTACATAAAAAACATATTAAGGCATTCATATATGCCTATACAGGTTGCAAGGAACCAACGTCTTACAAGATTTAGAGCAATTTTTAGTGAGTCATTCATCAAGGCTCTAAGGTCCGGTTGTACCTACAAATGAAGCTTAAACTTGGTTCAATTGCACTGGGACTACAAGGTAAATGTGGTAATTGAACGAACTTCGGACTCAAACTTACACTCAATTTTACACTTAAACCTGTTTTGAATTCCAGCTCCACTTGAACTTAGGATTGAACGAGTTTCATGCAACGGGCCCTCAGGTTCAGCTCAGTTGAACCCAAGCTTAATCTTTAAGTGGTATTTTGAATTATTTCTGCAGAAGTCCCACAAATGGGAAAATAAATAGTGTTTCAATAAAAATGAAAAAGAGTTGGACATGAACAGAGTTTCATTGAAACTTTTCCAACGGATATGGCTGCAAAAAATTTATAATTTGAATAATAGTAGAAAAATCCTATTGGAACATTCGTCCTGTTTACAGTGCAAGTACAATCCATTAGAAACACCGGATTTTCAAACGATTTTTGTTGTGCATGGTGGCACTGATTGGTGTGCAAAAATTGAATAATCAGCAAATTTAGGAGGTTTTGACCGTGTGGTGTGTACCGAAAAGTGTGCCTACTTCGACAACCCTAAATCTTCTATTGGCTGATCTGAGCCCTCCGGGCACAACACTGGTTGAGGTACCTTGAATTTGAATGATTTCTTTGCATCCGATCCAGGGTCGTAACCGAAGTTCTCGGCACAACAACTATGAACGGAACGACAAGAGTTTAAGTACTTATTGTGCCAAGAGCTTCAAGCACGACACTGGATTAAATGAAAAGTATTCTCCCAAACTGGCGGATTTATCCTTAATTGTTCCTCAATCAGTGTGGCACCCGGAGGAACAACCCCATATTTTATGTGTTTGTTGTGCCCAGCTCTTCGGGCACGACACTGATTATAGGACGAAACTTGAAAAATCAAAAAATGTTAAAGGCTTTTCCGCCTCCAAACCAGTGTCGTATAATGTTGTACATATTCTAATTCTGTGTTGGTTGACGAGTTTGGATTTGTCCCGGAAAATAATAAATGTGAAATTTCCTCATTCTCATTGGAATTTTCAAATTTTTAATTAGCGATTTCAGCAAAACGTTAATTTCAGCATTTTCTCATGATGTTTGAAGATCATAAACTATGCTGTTTTAGAGATCTATAAACTCAGCCTGTGATGCTTCAAAATATTCAATTATGTGTTTGATTTTTTTGGTTTTCCACATAAACTTATACAATAACCCTTTGAAAATCGCAAATGTTACATATTCATTACTTAATGCCTTGAAGGGATTTTTAACTGAACATTGGAAGTTTAGAGATAAAAACTTTAGAAGTTCTTTACAGATGGGCATGCGACGGTTATCCGCAGCATGAATTATTGCACACACACCAGAAAAAACCGTCGCTACATTCCAAAATAGTGCATTTGTGCGTAATGGTTGACTGAAAACGACTGGTAACGTTGCACTTGACTAAGTAATCGCTCTAATATTAAATAGGCTTTTTAGTAAGATAAGAGCTTAAATTCTAAAGTGTCGTTTAATGTTAAATAGCATTTGGATAATCGCAACTAATTGCGCTTGCCATGTGGTGTGAGCCAATGCGAAAATTCCGCCATTTTCATACGCTAAAAATACCCGATTTGAAATGAAATTAAGTTTGCAAAAAGGTTTAGAAAAACTCAATTTTTTACGCAATTCTAAAACACGCCATATTACGTGATGCCCCGTCAATTGTCATTTTGGTGCGTGAGTATTGCCAACGCATCTCAAAGACGGTGTTTCGCAAAAGTTTTTGGAAATTTGGCAAAGACTTACCGGTAGAAGCGGATGGTCGGCGAACTATGGAAACATCCATTGGGAAAGCACGTAATCCATGGAAATGAATCACAAAACCGACTACTCACACCAAAACCGAGAGTGCCATTGCAAAACAACTGATAATTTTGTTACGTCCGCGCCATTTTGTACACGTCCCATCAACAGAATTAACATCCTAGACTTAAAATTGGAAAAATCTCCCGGTTTCCAGCGACATTTAGGCGATTTTTATGCAACCGACTGCGATGCACAAATGCACCGATGCGATTGCACCCAAGTTCAGCGAAACAGGGGATTCAAAAAGCGATATTCAGTTCCTAAGTGACGCCGATAGACTCTACAGTGTCTGCGCGAACCGGGCCGCCATTACGTAAACCCCTTTTGCTGCGCCGCTCATGTATCCATCCTTTCTCCACGGATTCAAACTGATGGAGAACAACTATTCCAGCTCAGCTACATGCATGTTTCAGGAGAGATTATCTTTGTCCCTGATGCTGCCCAGGCCTCTTTGATATCAGGCCTTGGGTTTTTTTCTTTCTCCATTTTTTTCCATCTGTGTATGTGTGGACTTTTTATGTTGCGTCGTGTTCCATGGAGGGGGTTACTGTGTTTTTATGAGGGGATTTAATTCACGTTCTGAGAATGTTTTGTTAATTTTCCTTGTCGCTGCAGCACTTCGCATTCCAGCCTGGAATATCGTTGTTTTTTCCGAGCAAACTCAATGTCAGACAGTCGCAAATTCCTTCAACACGCAAATATGAAAAAGGGCTAATAGAGCTTTTAACCAACAAGCGCCACGCCGTAAAGTGGCTCTTCCCAGATAAGATATACAAAAAAGCTAGCGTGTCCTCAGCACGTTGGGCCAGAAGTATCAAAATGCAAAGTTGTTCAACAATTTTAGTGGAAAAAATGCATCGCTTGCATGCGAAAGGACGCTCGGTACCGGGCGCTAAGCGTCACATCCGATCGATAGGGGTGCATTCGGCGTCGATCGAACTTCTTCGGGGCGAAAACGAGGCGACAACGTGAAAAATAAGGGACGCGATTGCATGGATAAAGTCCCTGATCCAGAACTGCAACCGGAGTTGAGATATCGGAAGGACACGTATGTTGCCGGATCGTGCCGCACTAACAAGAAACTTAGAAAAAAAACTTCGTGCCTCTCGCTTCGCAGTCACAGTTATTTTCAAGGCTTTGCCTCGCTTATACAAAAGCGATCATCATTCATGATGAAAAATGGCCACTTGTTCAAGGCCGGTACTTTGATGTCTGGCTAGTTTGATACTCATTAATTACATCACGAACAAATGAGCCCTTGAAACAGTCTGAAAGTGGTTGACTATTCATCCAGGTGCGAAAGCTACACTGATGCTTCATTTGACAATGAGTCTCCAGCAAATATCTATTTTGAGCCAAATAAACTTTCGAACAGTATTTCGATATCGGCTAAATTCGATTTTTTCCATCACCCTGAGATGATATTTCTTTCAAATAGTCCCAATTTCTCAGTAACTGTTGAGTTAAAGTATACCACGTGTTATCTGAATCATACTAAAAATTCCATGGAGGAAATATTCCAAAAAATTAAGTTGATGGTCTTAGCTTATTTCTGGACCATCCCGTATAAATAAATTTGCTATAAACATCATTGAATTTACAAGTAAAAATTGACGAGTCCGAGCATGTCTCCAAAAAAAACGGTCCGCTTACTTCTGGAATTGACTATACAGGGTGTCTCAGAAATAAACACCGTAAATTCAGGGGTGAAACACCTGGCTCAAATATGAAAAACATCCAAATATATATCGGTCCGCAAAAGCATCTTTTTCGAAATACAGGACGTCAAACTACTCCAAAAAAGAAAAAAATTGTAAATTTCTGCCAAACGGTTTTCTAAATTCTAATGAAACTTTGTGGGCAGTGAAGGTGTTTATTTTAAATAATTTAATTTTACGAAATGAAAATACAACTTAATTGTATTCAATTTACGATTCACTGTGAAGAGAAAAGCACTCATTACACAGTAGTAAACATACAAAGTTTCATTCAAATGTAGACAACCGTTTTGCAGAAATTTATAATTTGTATAAGTAAAGTTTGTATTTTTTGAAGTAAATTAATTTTTTTTTCATATTTGGGCAATGTCCTTTTACCCCTAAATTTACCCTAAAATCGCCATGTTATCGTAAGCAAGAACCTTTCCAAATTTGAACACAAGTGATTATTGTCTAAGGTGTGGTCATATAGCCCGATAGCTGGCGAGTTAATTTTTACGACATCCTGTAGACGGCAAAAATGCCAGTGTCTAGTTTTCTTTGAAAGTAGTCCAAGTAAATATTTTTATGTAGTCTTTTCTCAATATCGTCAGACAAGAAATGTGTGGAAATAAACGGTTATAAAAAGAAACCTTGCCAGTAAACTACATTTTTGGCTCTTTGATTATTGAATTCTATACCAATCTCAATCTCAATATTGAACGTTTAGGAGGATAAAAATCAATGGCAGTTGCTGAAGGGCATTTTAAATAAACAACAAAACTGAAAATCGCACAGAAAATCTACATTGAGTGTCAGTAATAAAACAAATAAGGGAAAATGATAGTATAGTAAAAAACAATATCAAGGATTCCGTAGTAGTGAATATTGAAAATGCGTAAAAATGTTTTAAAAAATTGAAAAACTACTTGTGCGTCAAGAGTTTTTTTGCATGCTTAGGCATAGAAAAAGTATCTCTATCAATTCCTGCACAAAATACCATTTCCACGCTCAACTTTTTACTTCTACGTTTTACGTCTAAAAATTGGTGTTTGTTTTTATTTTAACTATTTATTTTCAGGTTTAACTTGATTTACCTAAGAACTCTTCAACCGATATTTTTCCCTTAGGGAATGAACATTTTAGAAATCTCAATATAAAAGTCAAAGATTTTTCGAAAAAACCACAAATAACCGATGTCCAACATTCTCCAATTTTCTCAGCTCATCATTACGATACGATTACGATATTCTAAAAGGTTCCGTGATTTCACACATCAGAGCGAAGGGTTGTGACTTGTGAAGGTGCAACAAAATTTCCATGTTTTGGGAAAAATAATTTATTGACTTTAGACATTTTAAATATTTAAAAACGAATCAATTCTACAAAACTGCTAGTTACAAAAATTATCGTGGTGGATTATTTTCATTATTCTTATTTTTTTCCGGAATAAGAACATAAAACCACTCTAGGTAAAATAGGAAATATATTATTATACTTACTGTGAATTAGCTATTTGTACTTTATTTGTAATTTGACTTTTTCTAGGCAGTAAATTCTAGCAAGTTAAAAGTACGCATTTAAGTACTTATGAATTTTTAGTATATTCTTATAAATAACATGTGTTTACTTTATTTGTGGTGGTTCAACGGAATAACTCTCTAGTTTTGGTTGTTCCAAGACAAAATATATATAAATGACTATATCGTTGATCCGTTATTGTGTCTTAGTTCGAAATTGCTCTAAAAAACTAATTAAATTAATGAGACTAATTGTTCTTCTCGCTGGATAATTTTTCTCAGCATATACTCTTCTAAAATTTGCAATGGTTTGACTTTTAAGCACAACTTTCACCTTCCTGCCAGCCAGATGAAAAATCTATGTTTTTACTCCATCTGAATGTATTTATTTACATTTATTTACACATTTTTAATTACTTAGTCAAGAATGCCCTAGACAAGCAGTTCCTACTTGTTACTCACTTTCTATGCACATTTTCCCAAGCTAGATCAAAACTCGAACTACTAGTAGTCAAAATGTGACTATTTTAGAAATGATAAATGGTCAAAAACTTGGGTAAAGACTATCACGATTAGGAGACAACCATATTTTTGTCATCCTACATTAAAGGCTATTTTTTCTGATGGAAGATACGCATTAAGAAGGATTAAGTTCAGCACCCTGTGCTTCAAATTAAGCCGAAAATTGAAAGAAAGACGCACAAATTAGGACGGAAAACGCCATTGATCGACCCTTTGATAAGGGGTGAATAAAAACGATTATAGCTAGCACAGAAAATGAAGGAGATTTTATAGATCAAGAGCTGGATGTTTTAGTCAGAAAAGAGAAAACTTCTTGCATAGAATTCATTAGTTGCAAAATACAGTTAAACACAATAGCCATAATAAAGCGCTGATAATAACATATTTACTTTCAATTAAAATTAATTAGATATGTTGAGTCATTTTATACGTTGGTTATCTTTCTCTTCAAATTCGATTAATTTCAAGTTAATAAATAACCCCAGCTTTTTGATAATCGTCTTTTTCTCATTTTTTGCTGGCGAATAATCGCCATTGGGATAACCAACACATCCAGTGTGATCTAAAATCGGAGTAATTATCAGGGCTATTAAAAGAGCACAAAAAATATTTGTATTAGCATGTAGAAAGTAGTAGTTTGCTTAAGCATTATTTAGAAATAACGCAACGATCAATTGGTAGGCTATTGATACAACTAAACATTGAAGCTCATACCAGATAAGATAAGAAACAGCTACGCACTAAAGAAAGCATAAATATTAATTATTCCTAAAATTTTGCGCATTAGTAGATAATTGTACTAAATTAAAATTCCCAATGAATCATTTATATCAAATAAACCTTGTGTAATTTAAGAAGTTCTATTAAGTTTTATCTAAGCCTCTATTTGGACAGTCAACAAATTAGCACACAATTTTCCGTGAAAAAGTCCATATAAATATTGTGTCTTGGTGTTTCGCTACTCCATCTGGGCCAAACTGTAATAAAACCGCAAAAAAATTCAAGTTTTTCAGTGATGCTCTTATCCAAAGAAACTTATTTGAAAAAAAATAATAATAAACTAGAAAATTACCGAGAACTCGGTTCGAAGAAGAGCCCCAGAATCCCTTAACTCGTTCGAACATTTTTTTGGTTTCTGCTTATCAGCCACTCTTACCAAGTCCTATTGGGGATAATGCAGGGGTAGACTGAACAAATAAAACATGGACTCCTTCAGGGCAAGAGGACAAATTGTAACCAACTGAAAGTTGAGAAAAGGGATTTGAAAATGGTGACAAAACAGCACAAAGATTCCTCTTTCATATCTGAGTCGTGCTTCTGTTGCCGTTCAACTTTAAACTTAGACGTGATTCCGCACAAAGCATAAATCTTCATTGGCTAAGAATCGACGTGGATGGACGTTTCAAATCTTAAAACTGAAATCGGCTACACAAAGGTCTGCACAAATCAGTGCCTAGGTCGAGGTCAATCACCCTGTCTGGGCCGCTTCCACGCACTACCCCAATTTCGCAAAGGAAAAGGAACCAGAGGAGACGACGGATGGGCGAAACCGACGATGCGTCGCTATAGTCACTCCTATCTTTGACGGTTGAAAACCTTTAGAGCAGGAACAAATTGTCTGGATCGGGCAATTGAGATCAAATAGCTGGATGCACAGCTTATCCTGGCAGTAACTGATAAATTCCCGGAAATATCTTATAAAAACTACCCCTTTACATCAAAAACTAGTCGGCTGTTGTCATAATTGTCAGAGTTGTCACTTGTCCAAAAAGGTTAAAGCTGTAGCTGTCACTTACAGACTTGACTTTTGGTACAAATTTACTGTTAGAGTTGAAAAAAAAGCAGTGAATATGTGATTTTCGTATGGTGACTCATTAAGGTTGAATATTTCAAATACCTTTTAAACAGTAAATTTTTCTCAGTGTACTTTTCGGCTGACAATTGAAGCAAAATCTCGTTCTTTCAGAACTTAGGTTTTCCCGTGTTTTCCTTCTTCAATGCATTATTTTGCTTCCTGCCTTAAAAGAAAGTAAGGAGGAAGTAAAACAATCGGCGCCGGGAGCAAAAGACAAATATTAAACTTATTTAGGAAAAAGATCAAAAAACACTTGAAAATTTATAAATAATTCGGGTGGCAAAATAAAAAAATTCATAATCTCTTGATTTGATAATCTCTCAAATCAGGACCAAATCGAGCATTGTTCAATTGAATAAAGAAAGAAAAACGGTGACAAAGAAACCTCAAAGCCTGAAATAATGTAGATATAAATTTGCTTTGTTGTCCACTGAAACCAGCATCGGGTGGTTCTTAACGCGTTACGATACAAATTAAATAACGTGGAAGAGACGAACATATCATTTTTATTTGAAAGAAAATAGGCACAAAAATTATGGCTCTATTCATCCAACCAAAAGTTTGACTCGATAAAAATTCTATGTGAATATGTCGTCTCAATAAATCATAAAAACAACCTGAAGAACTAAAAGAACTGTTATTTGAGCAATGGCTATTAAGAGTCTTGGATAGACAGAAGAAAATTAGTTGATTCTTATGAATTCTCTAGATTGGAACATATTCCTTCGACGTCAGCAAACACAGAAAATATGAATTTTTTCTCTAAACTCTAAAAAACAAACTTAGAACGCAGAATAAAATTAATTTTGTCTCAAGAAGCACGTAAAGTGAGCAGAAGAAGGATACAAATTAATTCTATAACTATAAGCGAAGTGAAAGTGAAGGTTCGTTAATGAGAAATTATAGTTGCTTGCTTGGATTTTTTTTGTTGTCCATGTATGAAACAGTTCGGTACCTACAACAATTTTGATTTATTTGCATACTTTCTTGGTTTAATTAACTAATGTGATCACAGTTTAATAAAAATTAGTAAAAGTTGTTATGATGTGAAACACAATTTTTAATTTAGAACCCTGTTTGTAGACCAGCAACTGTCTAAAATTAGCTTGTGTACCGATAATCGTTGCTGCTCTATTCAAACAGTCAAAATATCGCCTCTTTTACTACATTAGAGCACTTCAAAAAGCGGATTAGAGCTGTGGCTCGGAGCCGGAGCGAGTTTTGTTTTGTTTTGGCTGGACTGGCAGACACGCAGAAACTGCAGATGAATCGACGTCGAACAAACAGGCGTAAACACGCGTTTACTATAATATTTTCGGTTCATTGAGGGAACATTTTCATTGTCAAAAAATTTGCTTACAAACTAACCGGCTGGAATTAAGTAAGTGTAAATATTACACTACCAGTCGAGACATGTAATAACATTGCGACGACAATTATGTGTTCTTTAGACGTAGATAAAACCCTAAAATGGCAAAAAATATTCGAATTCCCTGTGTATTGAACAAATTCATGATAAAGAATCTTTTTATCAGGTTTAAGGATCCACCGGAAACTTTTCCTGAAACTACATAGTTTTTTAGTAGAAAAGTGGGTCTTCACACTTTTTGAAAAAGTAAATAGTTTCGTAGTAATTTAAAATTTCCAGTAGATGTGCCCGACTAAATTCACCAAGTCGACCGTATTTTTCAAGCATTCTACGTTCTACAAAAATAAGATTTTCTTCTTCCAAAAATGGAAACGGGTGACGCCCACGTGTCGTTTCATCTCATTTGGTCATGTATTGGAAACTCGAAAACACTCTAAAACTATTAACTTTATCAAAAAGTGTAAAGACGAACTTTTTCAGTTAAAAACCATCTACCCTCTAAAAATATTTGACCTGTTAAAGATTGTAAACGTCCCCGGTTTTATCTTAACAAGTTTTCCAAAATGCATTATCCACAGGTTTAATATGCTTGTGAGGCTTAACAGGCACACCGAGTTTCATCTTCCTACCTTTTGTTGTTAAAAAATTGAAAAATAAAAACGAGTTTTCATGTGCGCTTAGTCTCGCAGAATAAAATTGGCGCACCCTGTATACCTAGATCACTATCAATCAAGTCATTCAGATCAAATATAAAAAGTCAATTTCAAAGGAATCAAGCAGTAAAAAGTTGCGTTTAGCCGCCTTTACTCGCAAATAACTTGCATTTGTTTAGGTTTGTTTGGGTTTGTTAGGATTTGTTTGGGTTTGCTTAGGTTAGTTTCTAACAAATGTATTCAAGAAAGAATGCCACATTCTCATTTAGCACAAAGACTAAGTAAATTTATAAAATTCAGCTTTTTGAATTGAACAATGAATAAACTTTTTGAATGAAGCATTTGCAAGGGCAAGAAAATGACAATTTTATGATGGTTCTGAGGTAACTTTTCACTAAAATAAACTAATAATGAAATTTAACAAAAACTGTTTATCTCGAAATCTGTTTTGTGTAGAATCGGCCTATAAAATATTTTTTAAATTTCTTTTTGATATTTCAAAATAATTTCCATGGCTATATTTGGGATTGTTTAGTTTCAGTTTGCTTAGGTTTTTTTGGGTTTTCTTGGGATTGGCTTAGGTTGCAACAAATAAAAACAAAAAAAATAACGCATTCTTATTCCTACATAATTTGAGAAAAAAAACTTAGCAAATAAAATAAGAATAAAATTTAAATTTGAAAAAAGAAACTTTTGTAAACGAATGATCTTGAAATGTGCAAAAATTATTAATTCTTACAAATTATATACATACATATTTGTTATCAACATATTTTTTGCGCAAAATCATTCTGCGCAATATTTTTAAACGAATTCGAACGAATTCCTTCCCTTCACACCTTTTTGTTTTATGAAATGAAAAATGATCCATCTGGGTGCACACTTTTTTTTTAACGTTGAGAGTAGATCCAAGAGAAAAAAAATTAAATCGGTTTCCGATAAACAAAACGACCGAAAAAGTTTACATTAAAATACAAAACAAATACAGAGTGATTTCAAATCGCCCTCATGCTTTCGAAGACTCGAATTTACTTACTCACAAATTAAGACAAAATGCAAATACATGTACATATTCTGTTTATTTCTAGAAGACATTAATTGTTGACGATTTAAGCCATTAAAAAATTTTGCGGGTTCGTTTAAAAGAAAAATAAACAACAGTAGTTTATTTTACATTAAAATTTCTGCATAATTATACTCTTAAAGCAGGAAAGTTAAATCTCACATTTTTTAGAAAAATATTTAAAAAAAATATATGGGTGAGACAGTGCGGAAAAGATGCAAAAACTTTAAAATTCATTCAAGTATCATTAAAAAAAAAACAGCTATAAAAGAAAAAATACAATCAAAATGGAAAATTATGTGAATTATGCAGTTCATCAGACTGACCTCTTTGTACGGTGAAAATAAACTAACTGATGCGTTTCCCAAACTACTCAATCATTTTTTTTCCAAAGGCAAATGGCACTGAAAAATCCCAAAATAAAATGACCACATTGAATGACGATAAACCGGATTTTTTGTCGCCATAAAACGACTGTTTTTGACCAAGATAATGTGTTCTTTTTCTGTTAAACTTCTTGGATACCTTGGTATGGATGGGAACAAACAAATTGCATTGTGTGCAGGTGGCGTCGTTTTGCACTTGGGTATTGATCGACTGCGGCGTCTAGACGACGCGCTAGACGCACCATAAGGTCACTAACCTTACACGGACCTCCGTAGGGTTGAGTAGGACAGACATTGACACTAAGGGCTTGTTTCCCTCAATTCACACTTTCAAGACCAACCTGCTTCATTATGTAATCGGATTCGGCGACTCAATCCGGGAAAGTTCCAAAATTTATCCATGTAAAGAATTTGTATCATGTTTTTCGACTATAATTGTTCATAACGAAAAGACACAGGATTGTTTGGGTTTGACGACTTAAATGTTGGTATGAAAACATCGAAACTTTCAATACTAATCCAAAGGCAATTTTTCTGCAGTCACTTATACTAAAGTTTTCTCAGAATATGGTTAAGCGTGGTGATGGCTCAACATCGAGACTTTCTATACAGATTCAATGGTAATTCGCCTAGAAAACCCAAAGCTCGTTTGGATCGCATGAATTTTTTTCTGGAAGTGACTTATACATAATTGTAGTGCATTTCACTTGCTCGTTTGGTTAAAGAGTTCAATTGAACGAAAAAGATAATGCAGGTGAAACTGGTGATTTTTAGGGCGTTTAGGCCGTCAGGGAAAAGAATTCCTCCCTGATGTTTCGCAGGCGCGAGTGGCTTGCATCTTCAGGGGTGGTTTCCAGCGAATTATTTTCTACGACGGCTTAAAAACCTAAAAACTCACTAGTTTAATAAAGCAATTGAAAAAATATCTCTGATGATGGATGGAAACAAATCAAAACTTCTAGGACTTACTGAACGGACTTTTCCTCATTCAGTGCAAAACCTCTCATGTTTGTGAATTTTCAAGTTGTTGAGAAATTTATTTTTGGACAAGCAAAAGTGTTTTTCCATGAAGAGTTAAGAAAACTCTCGAAAAATCCCCGATGATGGAAGGAAAACAAAACTTTAAGATTTTATTTACCCAGATTTGATTCAATCAGTGCAAAAACTTGCACGATAATGACTCCTGATTTTTTAAAGTATTTTTTGTTTTACCTCCAGAGGTACTTCAGGTTCATAATATTTATTATTATTATCATCAAAGACTTTGTAGTCATTGTTTGCAGTAGGTGAGTTTTTGGGATTATAGAGTCTCATGTTCGTTTTTAGAAGCTTTGAAAAGTGTTTCTTTTTTGAATAAACAAGAAAACTGTCCTTAGTACAAAAAATAAAAAAATCCTTAGTACTGATCGTCTGCTTCTGGGCCCCGCACATACAACTTAAAAATCTTCACTTTGTACCTCCACGTCCTCTTCCACGTCCAATTCCAAGTCTCCACTATGCCAACTTCTATGAGCTTCGTTTAAAGAGCCTCTTAGCTTAATGAGGACTAATTCATCTTATCACGCAAATATCTCTTAATATTCTGTTAATCTAATCTCTATATTCTTCCAACACCATTAAACGATATTTGCTCAGGTTCTTTGTTCAATTTGTCAACAGACTCTTCAATTGTTGTTTCTTTATAGTTTATTATTTGATTGGACCCCAACTGCTCCTTCCGTTTCATTTTCCACCCCATCACTTTGAACAAATTCGATGGCTATTCTAACCCGAGCCGCAGCTCATGGGAAAGTGGAAACTTCCCAAAACTTTTTTCAGCTTCTTCTTCTAGGGCAACGTTTGAAAGGAAATTTTTGCAGACTGAAGACTGGGCAGCTGCTCGGGCACAAAGGATGCCATTTTTTCTCGATTTGGTTAAAAATCTTCCGGACTGGGCCTCTGCATCAGGTGGGGCCCGCTGATCCCGTTGGGGTGTCGGAATAATAAATGTGTGTGTGTATGTGCTTGGTAATAACACAGTGTCGGAACATTACAAGTACGTATTACCTGGTTTTGAACAATTGGCTTTGCCCAAAAGCCCAGATTTTTTGCAGATAGGTACCTTCTTAATTGCAAATCCAACAAACTGTGCAAGTGCTTTAAGAAACACTACCGTATAATTTAAGGTTGATGATAATTGTTGCACGCCACTGTTTCGTAATACGTCTTTGGTCTTATCGTCTGAACGGGAAAAATAAAGAAAAGATAGTGCCGTACACGGGATCCACTGAGTCTTTGTTTAAAGAGAAAACGAGTCGGCTTCACCTAAGGGGCACCACTCGATATAAAATAAATATAAATATATGTGACCGTTGGTGACAATACCGAATTTCTAAAGAATGCTTCATGTTGACCAGTAGCTTCTTATCAAGCTACTTTACTATTTACGACTGGATTATCTACGATTTTTTTTATCGTAACGTTGATAAGCCGACTAAGAGGCCATTTTGGAACAAAAACAGTTTGGAGATAATGACTGATGATAAAATGCACAGCAAATTAACTAGTTTTCTAGAAGAAATTTCTTCAATATGGAAGGACCAATATAATTCGAATAACTAGAAAAGTAGGCAAAACTAAACTTCGATTTTTGAACCAGAGGCGATTTAATATGAACAAAATTAAACAGCACTCAAGTAAGAAGAAAATTAATCCATTTATAAGTACACTGGCGCAAGTAAAGAACGAGTCAAAATAATCGCGAAACAAGCAAATTGTTATTGATCGTATTAGATTATAATAGGGAAAAGGCATTGAACTAAAATAACGATGTATACATTTCAATACACGCAGAACGTGTTTTATTATGTTGTTGATATGAGTTCTTGAAGACTAAAATGGGTAAAATTCGGTTGAGCTTAACCATATCAGCGACTCTAAATTTCAAGTCGATATAATCTGAATTACAGTGGCTTTATACGTATAAAGCTACTGTAATCTGAATATAAACATAGATTATGGCTTTTCTCCTTTTTGCTGACAGAGAGGAATTACAACATTTATGTGGTATTTCCAATAGATCGTAACAGTGGATTAAAGCAACGAGAAGAATAAAGAACAAAAAAATAGAATTGAGTTTCTAGAATAGTTTTTCCCAAATAAACCAACAAACATTGTATTTTCCAATTTAGTTTCTCCGAAATTTATACGTCGAAATCGCTAGAAGTTGCTCATTTAAGAATCACCAATACTTAATAGATTTCCACAGAATTCAAATTTTTAAATTTATAATAGAGACGCTAAGTACGTAAAATCATTAACACTTTCTTAAACATTTGATTTAGTTTGTCAAACAAATTCTTTCAAAAATCTCACACCTAAAACTTTCACAGGAATATTTCAAAATTACATTTTTATTAATTTACACTTTTCACTTACGAGCTTGGGCTTTTGAAAAAACCCAGAAAATGGCCTTTTCCGAATGAATTTTTGCGAATTTTTTCAAATCCGACGAGCCAAAATCGCTGAAAATGGAGCATCTAACTCCCATAAGGGTTTTACAGCAATACTAATGGTTCGTTTTTAAAGTGTGATTTTTTAAATTTTGATTTGGTTTGTCAGAAATCCTTAAAACTATTTGTGTTTACACGATTATTTACAAATAACTTATAAAAAAAACGACCAAAAATCGTTGAAATTAGACCAATAGATCGGACATTTAAAAGGAAAGTTTTACTAAGAATTGACTTTTTTGAAGGATTAGTTTTCCAAAAACCGACAAGAATCCTTTTTGGAATTTTTTTTTGTGTTTTTCGTAAACTTCCTCAAATATCTTATGGAATTTTTTTTAAACGCATAAATTTTATAATGAATTTGGATTTGAATTTTGGCTTTCGAAGAAAACAAACAAAACTGTTTTTCTTCAAATTAATTTTTGCGAATCTTTTTCAAGCTGTAAACGTCAAAATCGCTTAATTCTTAAGATCATCAATATCGGATTTTCGAAAAAGTTTTCCAAAAAATGTAAAAAATTCGATTTCTCGGACTTTTTAAGACTGTTGCATTTTGGGATCGGGCTTTCGTTCTTCAAAAAAACAATCAGAATGAATTTTTCCGACTGAAACTTTTCTAATTTGAAATTTTAAGTTGATCTTTCAAAGAAAAGGGGTAAAATTGTATGTGCATGCACCAATTTTTGCGAATAACTTCAAAATAAAGGCATTGAAATGTGAATTCCGAAAGCCTTACTAACAGTGCACTTTTAAAAAACACGACATTTTAGACATTTTTTGAAATAAAACGCATATATTTCCGAATGTTTTACTAAAAATTAAAAAAAATTTCCTTCAGCTTTCCAAAAAATTTCGAAAATCCTGTTTTCCGTGTTCTTCTAAAAGCTTCAGGTCTGAAATCGAGCAATTTCGGATGAACTTACGTACTATGTACGTACGGTACTTATGTACTTATGGAAGGAAAAATTTTACTAAGAAAGTACATTTCAATTTTCACGGAATTTCGGTTTTTCGAAAACAAAACAATAAAAATGTCTTGTTTGCGAATTTCTCCAATCTCTGCAAGTGAAAATCGCTCGAAAACATTTTGTCTGCTTTTGCATCGATCGACAAAATTCAACAATTAAGCTCTAACTAAAGGCGCAATTTTTTCGGAATTAAGTATCAGTTAGTGTTTCAAAAAATAACATAAGTAAACAAAATTTTTTGCATCATTTTTGCTATTAACTTCAAATAGAGTCTCCGCAAATCGTTAAATTTACTCCTATAATTCGGATATTTGCTTTATTTTTCCAAAAATTCGAATAAAAAATCCGATTTTTTACTGTATCTTGGCAGGAAAATTTCTCATCCAAACCTGAAATATTTTATATGCATGCATTTTGTGAATTCACGTTTTGATTTTTCAAAAAAAAAAACCATAAAAACGTCTTTTTGAGAATTGTCCAAAGTGTGCAACACAAAATCGCTAAAACCTGATCATCGATTTCAGATATTTAACTCATTTGAAATTTTTAGTTGATTTTTGAAATACCCTAGAAATTAATTTTTTACCAATAAGTTCAAAAGCTCGCCCTAAAATATTTAAAATTTTACTTACAGTTCGAACATTTCCGAAATTCGATTTTCCTCAGAGCATACTTTTTGATAATTGGCTTCAGTTTTATTACAAAAAAAGGCGAAAATTCGATTTTTACAACTATTTTTTTTCTAGTTTAACTAAGAATGCTCTTTTTCAATTCAGGCTTTTGTGACATTTTTGATTAACCAGGCTCAGTTAATAGTGCTTGAATGTAATTCCAGTTTTTATGGAATTTCTTTGAATAAATGTTTTGCATAATACATAAAAGCAGTCACTGAAGTCCAATTATTGGATTGAAACCATAGTTTAAGCACAGAAAGGATTAGATAGATATAAACAAAACCTTTTAAAAATTAGAATTTTGTGCCGAAAATCATAAAATGTTCTTCAGATGAACTTGGTCGAAAAACCAATATTTTCTCCAAATAATCAAAAAAACAGTTGCAAAGTTCGATGAAACCATGCCTTGACTTCGTTACCTTCGTTTCTGAATAGAAGACGTTTATTCGTTCAACGCCTTACATAAAAAATTACTCAAGTGAAAAATAAATTAAATTTGCTCTTCTGCTAATACTTATTTACCTTTAAGTTAAATATGTTTAGTTGGTCATTGAATACTGATTTGATGATAAGAACTTCTTTTATTGCCTACGTTTCAACCCTGAAGTTGTCTTATGCTAGAAGGCAAAATTCCTTTGAATCTTAACATTCTAAGTGAACAAAAACACTTAGACTAACGACTAACACGTGAGCTACTTTCCACCTTGAAAACTCTAAGGAAAATCGGTTAGAGTATAATTTTAAACTAGCTATCATCACCCCGTCTAAATGCTGATTTTTTCAGGCAGGTATTTTAAGTAGGTAATCACACACCTGGGCAGCGAATCCAAAAGCAGGGGGCATATTAAACCAAATGCGACAAAAGCTCCGATCACAAAAGGGCACAATCGTAGTAGCTCTGCATACGGGCATGCTGATAAAAATTGCGAAGATGCACCGTTTCGTAAATTAGCACAAAAAGACTTTTATTTTATTGGGCATAATAAAGCCACAATGCCCGTTACATTTTCTACCTAGAACCCCTCCTAGAGCGACGACAAAACAGCACCCTATGGTAAAAGACCCTTCCAATAGCTCGCCACGACGAATATATTGTTCCACTGTTCTCACCCTCTGATTTGCCTATTTTTATCTGTGTCCATCTTAAGGGTGGGTTTGGTTTGGTAGCATTGTGTCAACCATCTTGATTAGAGCTTCTGAACCCTGGCGGTCTAGGTTAGAGGGTAGAAGCAGAGCAAAGTCGTAAAGAAGTATTTAATTGAGACTAGTTTGAAATCGGAATCTTAGGAGGGATTTTGCGGGATTTAGAGAATACAATTGAAGAAGTTAATGAAGTTGCCTAATAAGGCAGGCAAACCTGCACACTAAAGGACAAACCAGTACTTTTGAAGTAAATATAAATCGCCAAGCCTTTTCGAGTGGAAGAAGGAAAACAATCCAAAATTCAATTGGTGAAATGGTAAATAAAATGAATGAAACGAAAAACTGGTTTTTTTTTAAACTTCAAAGCTTTGAAAGTTTACTTCGCAAGTTAATAAATCAGTAAGATTAACATTTAGGGCTTTTGCAACCAATTTGCCTCCATTATCACTCAATAAATTATTTTTCTCCCGTTGAGCGTATAGGTTTTAAGCTGTTTAATGTTTAATTTTGGATAAATATTGTGAAGCTCTAGTCGAGCTCAAAGGTTGTACAATTCTGTGAACAAGTCACTTTGATTTTTCGGCGCATGATTATTAAACCACCAGATTTGTAACAAACAGAGCGACGGCTACTCATCATTACTAAGTCTAACTAAATCGTTAATTAAATAATTTTGGCATAGAAAAGGCAACACAATGTAAGCAATTTTCCGACCAGCTCTCGTAAACCGAGAAGTGAAAACAAAGACAGGCGGGTTGCCATAGCAATTGATATGCTGATCTCACTCCTACTCGTAACAAGAGAGACATCCGAATTAATGTGTTCGCGTTTGAATGGGTCACTTATAGTACGGGGGCGATTTTAAATGTTTTTAATTATTTTCCACTTTATCAGAAAACGCTATCGAACTGAAGAAAAATCCAGTATAGCGGTAGAATGTACATTTTTCCGCCAATTTTGATCAAAATCCGTCAAAATTTATTATTTGATGGACGATTTTTTAACATTTACCCTCTTTGTGCAGTAGACCGTAATTTTCGTGACTTGTCCAGTGGAATTTGTGATTTTTTTCTAAGTGTTGTTTGAGAACTAATTTCCGCCGTAGTAATGGAACATTTTCAAAACGATTTCAGATCCGTGTAGGATATTGTCAGTTGGTTAATCGAACAGCATTTATTGAAGAAACACTATTGAGTTCAAGCAGATTCTCTGTTTTCTTATTAACTAGTTGATTGTTTTAAAAAATATTTTCAACAAATATTACATACAAAATTCGTATTTAATAGGCATGTATAGCTCGAAAAATCGTGTAAGACCAGTCAACTAAAATCAGTGTTCTCGTTTAAAAAAAATCGTAGATGGCGTGATATCACAAATTTGGGACACGCTGTATCAAATTTTCTTAAATGAAAACGAACCCAATTTAATAGACTCATGAGGATGTTGCAAAAAAAACGTGTTTTTATTTAAGTAAGTACTGAGTTTATTTCAAGTTGAAGACTCCCAGACCAGCTGTACAAACTCAGAAAATACTGTTTCTGGGTCGTTTTGGTGAAATTAACGCCATGTTATGAAAAAGTCTCCCAGGAAAAGTTTAAAAGGACGTATGTATATGGACGCTATTTAAAAAAATGTGGTTGATGGCTGAAAAATGTGGTTAATCCTTAATTAAAACAATTTTTTGCACATTGTTTCCCATTAATCAAGTAAATCTCTCAAAATTCTAAAAACATCTCACAATCGAACAAGTGCATTTTAAGTAATTCATCTTCTGATTCCTAATTAAGTATCATTTTATTGCCGCCTCCGATTTTTTTGAGAAACATAGGTTTCTCATAAATCTTCTAAGAACTTTAATCCAAGTTACTTAAAATGCCCCTTTGATTTGGATTGTCGCTTTTTGCCAAGGAACACTGCCATAGAAGTCCCATAGTTAAGCATTGTGGAATTGCTGCCGATTAGAGCGCTACATATAAACCCAATAAAAGTTACGGTACGAATATTTTTTCCAAACCGTTATTAGCGTTTTAGTGAAATTAACGTAAAAATTCGTCGAAAAACAATCTGATCCACATGAAAAGTGAATTTTTTCAAGTACATAAGTAGATGTAACGAGCGATGCTATTTAAAATTCAATTTGTTAAGTAGCATTCCACCAGGAAAGTATATAAGAAATGAGCCAAAAATAAAACCATTATCAAGGAAATTATTTATAATCCTAGGATAAGCATCTTTTATCTTATTTAATGAGTTGAGAGTACATACACCCAGAATTGAGAGCAAATACACATGGAATCATAAACAAAATGTGTCGGCATGCTACCAGTGACACCTAACTGGGCTGGTCATCTCGCGATTTATGGACAACTGTACAGGATATTGAGCCCCATTAAATCTTAGAATAATCTTATATAATTGGAGCTTAATTAGACAGTTAACACTCTCCCCGGGATGCTGCGCCATCGAACAGGGGCTACATTAAGAGTAAAGACGGCACAAAAGGGGCGCTGCTTAATAGTAGAGCCCCAAGACTCTCTGGTTAGTAAAAAATGTATCCACAGCTACCTGGGATGTGTGCAAAAATAACCTATAATTTTGATTGGGCGTTTTCACATAAATTTGGCAAAATCTCGTCAAACCCCTTTGAACACGAAAACCTCATTCACCCAGCTTGTCCCTCAACATAAATATGCAGCCCTTCGCATCCAAATAGACAAGAAAACGTAAAATTAGGTCAGACACTACTGAAGATTCCCAAAGGTACTTACCAAATAAATCCGCTTTTCGTCCAGTATTTGACTGCATGGGGCTGTTGGATTGCTGCAACCTGAACAGAACACCCTACAGATCGAGTACGGCACTCCGGAAACATTTTTTTCCATCTAATTTTGCGAAAAATAAACGAAAAACCGGATCACAAACGAGACCAGACCAATTCGCAACATGTTACATGGCGCCATCTAATCCACAGACGATCAACTGAGATTCGCGGATCGCGAATGGTGTGAAAGTGGCGCGAATTTCATCGAGTGGGTGGGGTCTGTTTTATTTGAAATAATCACAGTGGTGGCGACAGCGCATTTTTTTCCATGGATGTTTTTTAGGCAGTTTTAGTGAGTTCTTGGGGTAAATTAAGCAATGCTAAAAAGGGCGGAGTTTTTTATTCTAGTTTTTGTCAAACCGTCGAGCTTTTGTAAAATCGAGGCGAATTTAACAAACGAATCCATTTTTTTCGCATTCTAAATTTTAAAATCGATGAATATTATCATTTCCAAACTCAATTTTGTGGAGCAAAAAATTGCAAATATTTGGCACTCACAATTTCCATCACTTTTCAGAAATTCTTTAAAAAAATGGTTATTTCTAGATTTACCAATTTCACTCGACTAATTTTCTTTAATTTTTCCATTAAGTTTCAGCCAATTAATTAGACGCATTTATATTTAAAATCAAACGGGAAGTTGCAATTTTCAATTACCTACAAATTTTTTTCGCTTATGAATAACTATTACACATGTTTATTGGTCTGTGTGAATAGTCCATTATGCTGAGTGTTTGAAATGGAACATTTTTTTTATTTCGTTATAATTTGCCTTAAGGCCGTGTCCCATGCATCCGTTTGTACGATGATACGATGGTACGAAAGTATTTCTATTGGTTGGAGATCTGTCAATTCGCACGGCGACGGACGAATTGACAGATCTAAAACATTGAGTATCGCCGCACTCTCACCTTAATGTTGATATTTGGCTATTAGACAATAGAGACTTTATAATACTTACTCACCATGAGTGACTGGTAGGAATTTTGTACATATTAAGTCGATTTTTTAAATTTCTGTTTTAGATAGTGATTTTTCTTCCGCGTTTCGCACTTTTCTTGCATTTTTTATCATTCATTCCAACGCAAATACCAAGTATTTAGTGCTTATATGAGCTTGTTACCGCCACGATACTTTTATGTGTATTTTGGAGTTCGTTTCAAGTTTTTTTAATCAATTAATAAATCTTAAAAGCCCAAATAAAAACTGGTAATGAAGCCAAAAGTGCAAAGTGCGAAACACGCAAGTAAAGTTTCTGTCGTCTCTAAAAGAGCTCTGCACAACTGCATTTTTCTCAGAATCAGCAAACTTTTCTTAATTTTGCGTTTAAATCAGGGTCATGTCAAAACAAGTAACCAACAAAGCCACAGTAGGTATTTTGAAAATAGTCTTTTCAATTTGATACAGTTTTAATGATTTAATACACTTTACAAATTAAATGAGAATTTAAAATTGAAAAACAAAACATTAATTGTTAATAACAAGAGAGTGAAACTTTTTTATTCGTGTTTAGAACTTCGATTCAATTTTTTTCCAAAGATTACATTTTTGAAGTCAAAAGCTTGATTAATAATGAAGTCAACTAATTATAAAAAAAAATGTAACCGAAGTGCAAACCACGCAAGTCAAGTCTTCCCCTCTCTCCTACTCTAAAGGAGCTCTGCGGCATTGCCTACTTCTTTAATAGCCCATTGCCGTAAGGCTAGAGTTGCAAAACAGGGCGCAGTCATTTAATAAAACTTCTGCTTTGCTTTTTGCAAAAAAAATTACTCAAAATATATTTAAAAAAATAACACCCTGCATATTTCCCACCATAAAACTATCATTATTGCCGTCCTGACCATCTTGCCCTTTCCTAACACCCTACCTAGGCAGTCTATTAATCCCAACTTGAAGTCCTTTCATTTATCACACGTAAAGCCACCCAACTGGCTTCCAATGGCGGATGGGTGGGGCTTAGAAGAGTAGAAATTTTCCGAATTTTAATTGATTTTCCTTCTTTTTCAGCGGCTTGATGGACAAATTATTTAATGTTAATTAAATGAATAAATCAGTTTAGTAATATCATAAGCAAGTGAGCACTAGTAGATAAAGAAAATGGTTTTCAATATCAGAATTTTTTTTAAATTAATTTGATCAATGAACAGATCAGTGATTTTCAGTGCGAAAAAATTATCTCCAACTTTTCTTTACATAACATTAATATTTTTCTTACACAGATGTGGAAGTCCGAAATTTATTAACGGATTTTGAAGCTATAAAAATTGACAAATACTCAAACACAACTTCTTCAATTTAAGTGTCCTCGAATTTCCCGCGACGTTTCTCTTACATCGCAAGCATTGTCAGAATTCAACTTTGGATTTCTTCAAGAAACACTAATTTTTCATCAAAAATTGTAATTTTTTGGCCGTTAATTGCACTAACCTGTTGCAATAATTGCAATTTTGTGGTTTAGTACTGTTGTCCCCAGCTGGTAAGTAATCATAATTAATAATGTGTCGTTTAACAAGCTCTGACCTCACATTATACCTACACGCACTTTTAACCGAGACAATTTTCAGAAAATTTGGGATTTGGATTAAAACAAGTTTACATAGTCCAAAATACCGATTTCTATTAAACTCATTTATTTATTCTTGCTCCACAGAAACACATCCTTTATTACTCGGGCCAATAGCACAAAACATTGATTACTGATTAATTAGTTGGCCAATTAACTGATCTAATTACTAATTAATTACGAAATAAAACATTAAAAAAATATCTGGGTTTTAATACAAAAAAAAAACACATTTATAATAACAAGTGCCCTGTAGCCAACATTATTCAATTATGGATATTTGTTGACCCACGTCACTGGTTTGCAATTTAAATTGTTGAGGAGTTGAGGAATTGGGAGGCGAGGTTGGCAATGTTGCCTTCAAAAACAAAAATGTTCTTAATTAATTATACAGGGGGATGAATATCTAACGTCCAACCATTTCTTCTCTGAGGCTCTATAAGCAATAGCAGCTGCTCTGATATGATTCAGATTTTTTGCTTATCCGTATTTACCTGGATCTTACATGAAAAAGTTTCGAATGACTCATATTTTAGAATTTCTTGCTGAGGTGTAAATTAATACAGAATTTTAATCGCACAACTTTTAAAGAAGTTTTGCTCATTAGAAATTGAGTGAATATATTGCAATGTAAAGTATGATCGTCGTATATTTATTAGTTAGTCGATTATTCAAATTTTCCATCAGTGCCACAAATATAACAAAAGTCCATTTCTGAAAAAAATGCTTTTTTCTCACCCATTTTCAACAGTTCGAAAGACTCACCCTGTACAAGTAAACTTAAACAAGCAAATGAGCTGAAACTAAAAAAATAATTCTGGGTATTTGATATGAATAGAAAAGTGAGAATGTTTAACATTAGCTGTCTAGATGAGCATTAGCTATAGATTATAGGTGTAAGAGCATACGGAGGAAAAAATTAGGAAATGTTTATGTGAAAAACTAAACTGACACAAATAATACCTACAAGTTTTTGTAGAAAACCGGCAAAAAATAATTAACTTAACACATTTTAACATTAGTCTAATAGTTTAATTAAGAACGCACACCATTTGACGGCATTTCCCTTCCACTTGACCAATTGACCAAATAGTTCAGTTAATTGTCTAGTCAAAATTGAGTAAAACCTACCGAAATCGACAAATATGCCATTAATGAAATTAGTTACAAACTTATCATTTAAAGTATTTCTTTCATACAAAAAACGATTCTCAAACATACTTCGAATATTTAAATTAGCATATATATTTTAATAATTGCTTGAGAGCAATTTTTTATGTATGCAGTGATTTCAACGACGTACCAGCTGAAAAACGAAAATACTTAAACTTAATTCATTTTCATAAGTTATAGTCCGTATGGCCTGCCGCTTGCCGAAGTAATATGTAAATCTTCTCCTTAATCCATTCCTTGTTGTACGGAGCGTATGTGTTTGTGGA
This sequence comes from Dendroctonus ponderosae, assembly GCF_020466585.1. Classification (NCBI taxonomy): domain Eukaryota; kingdom Metazoa; phylum Arthropoda; class Insecta; order Coleoptera; family Curculionidae; genus Dendroctonus; species Dendroctonus ponderosae. Next base: position 6,264,354 of record NW_026018611.1, read on the forward strand.
TTTTTGGTAGACTAAGCAGCTCAAGTCGGTTAACTGCCGGAAAACATAACGTCAGGAATACAAAAGGATTAATTAACACTGCAACACTATACCTGATCGAGGAAATCAAACAACTGGGATATGTCATAGGTAATAGTTGGAGTGTTGGGGTTTCTCCTTTTCAAATGCTCTTCGTATATTCTGCAGACGCCCTCCATACAATCATTTACAGACTCGTAGTCCGAATATGTTCTGGTTTCAGGGTTTGCACCGGGTTGAACCAAAAGGATTGTATGGGCCTGCAATTAAGTAAACTCAATATTAACAGGAGTAGAAACTAGACCAGCTTGGTGCGAGTGCCAATTGATAGCGTGTGAGGAGAGCGAGTGTTTGGTCAAGTTTAACCGCACTTTTCTCTATATCTACGCTATATTATACAAAGGTGCTCAAGCACGCATATACACAATGCTCATCGCTTGCAATTACCTGCACTTACCATTGCAAATATATGGATAAAATCTTCTAAATCTGAAGATCTATCGCAGCTCTGGGAGACAGTGATACAAGTGCTAAGCTAACCTTCAAATTGGTTGGTTAGATAGAAGATAGGTTATGGAGAGGTTCAAATTAATAATTTATTAGCAATTTATAACATTTGCCTTCAATATTGAGTTAGCAATGAAATATAGAAGCCTCAATTGCCGATAGTTGGTAAAATCGTGCAAAAAATTATTTTATTATATCCTTGGCAAGAAGACAAGACACAGATACAATTAAGGTTAAGTCTATTTACACGTCAAAACTCAAAATAGGGTGGATTTTCTGTTTTCCTTATTGGTTTTCTGCATTTTGTACCTAAACCAAGTGAAATAAGCATCCAAGTGACTGTAATTGCCGAAAACATCCAATCATTATTAGAACAATTTTCAGCAAAAGGCCGAAATGACCGACTCCAAGTATTTCACCACCACCAAAAAAGGTGAAATATTCGAGTTAAAATCCGAATTAAATAATGATAAGAAGGAAAAGAAAAAGGAGGCGGTGAAGAAGGTGAGTAATTGCTTCAATATTAATTAGATATAATCAACATTTGATTTTAGTTACTCTGATAAGGGTTTATCTGCATTTTGCTCATTACATTCACTCTTTAATTTAAACTAATCTCGAGGATCTTTTACTACCGTCATGTTTCTGCCTGGTTTTTGTTCCTCTTATTATTTAACTGTTCCTTAAAACATTCCTTTATTCTGGGTGGCCAAAGTAGGAAAGTGTGGCATAACAAACACCATTTAAAGGTGATTTGGGGCTGCGATTGTCTCGAAGTTAAAGCGTCGTCTCTACGTCTGCGAAATGCATATGTCTTTTTTACAAGATGACAAAATATTTTTAAAATCCTTACGCATTTTACCCGCACTCAATTACACCCTTTTAATCAATCTGACTTCAAAATTAATGGTTCAAAGAAATTATTTCACTCTTCAAAATTGTGCAATTTTTTCCTTAGGTAATTGCCTCGATGACCGTGGGGAAAGACGTATCCGCTTTATTTCCTGACGTGGTTAACTGCATGCAGACCGACAATTTAGAATTGAAAAAGTTGGTTTATCTTTATTTGATGAACTATGCCAAGTCGCAACCAGATATGGCGATTATGGCGGTGAACACGTTCGTCAAGGTAAGAATTAACGTTATTTTTTTATGTATTATATTTCAGTATATTTTATACTAAATATAACAGAGGGTGGCCCAAATTCTGCCATTGGCAAGCTTCAAGGGATGGAGTTTAAATTTCAAGCAGTTTTCCTTGAGGGCATATTTAAGTTGGATAAATTAAATTTTCAAATATTTCAACAGAACTGCATCTTCGAACTGCATCCCGTCTGATGAGTTTCGAAACGCTAATAGTAGAATTCAAATTTGGGACGTTCTGTATATTTAAATCACGCACAACATTTTACCTGCTTGTTTATCTTATTTGACAATTTAAAAAAATTATTTGGGTTTGTCTTTCTGAAAACTTGTTTTAATCAAATTCGCTTTTTATGTTGCTGTGTTCGCTGTTTAAGTTGCTAATATTTTCAAGTTTTATTTCAATTAATAAATGTGTTATTAAATTCTATATTGGGGGGAGGTGTAGAAATTAGGGCTTTAGCTCCATTTATTCCTTAGATTTGTGCAAAAAGTCCCAAGTTTGCCAAAACGGCGTAAAACTAAAAGACTTTACTGAACATGTTATTCAATTCTTTATTTAGTGGTGAAAAAATAAACACGCTTTCTCAATTTGTTCTTGAAATATGAGCAAAAACGCGGCATCATGTTTGAAATGTTGGCCTTATCTTGTACCTAAAAATGGAGAATTTCTATATAGGATTGTGAAGATCCAAATCCTTTGATCAGAGCCTTAGCTGTAAGGACTATGGGTTGCATCAGAGTAGACAAAATCACTGAATATCTTTGCGAACCACTTCGCAAATGCCTAAAAGATGAAGACCCTTACGTGCGGAAAACTGCAGCTGTATGTGTGGCGAAACTATATGATATCTCTTCAGGTGAATGTTGTTAACACCTCCAATGAAGTATGTTGCTTCATTTAGCATGTTTTAGGATTAGTTGAGGATCAAGGATTTTTGGAGCAATTGAAAGAACTGTTGAGCGATTCTAATCCGATGGTGGTGGCAAATGCAGTTGCTGCTTTGTCTGAAATTAATGAAAGCAGCCCTACTGGTCAACCATTAGTTGGTACGGATTGTAGGAAACTCAAAATTAAATAAATGGCACTCATATAAATATGTTTTTAGAGTTGAGTACTACTACAATCAACAAACTGCTCACTGCCTTAAATGAGTGCACGGAATGGGGACAAGTTTTCATCCTAGACTCGCTTTCCAACTATACTCCAAGAGATGAAAGAGAGGCGCAAAGTATTTGCGAAAGAATCACTCCTAGATTGGCTCATGCCAATGCTGCGGTGGTTTTATCAGCAGTCAAAGTGTTGATTAAGATGATGGAAATTTTGCAGGTATTTTCGTTTTTTTTGCATTTACAATACAAAACCAACGTTTGTGTTTCTTCTGCAGGGAGATGTAGAGTTTTGCAACACATTGAGCAAGAAACTTGCTCCTCCGCTAGTTACCTTACTCAGTTCAGAGCCTGAAGTAAGCAGATTTCATTTAGAACCTGCGATATGTTGACTGGTTTATTACGTTTTAGGTTCAGTATGTTGCTTTGAGAAATATCAACCTGATTGTTCAGAAAAAACCGGACATTCTCAAGCACGAAATGAAGGTAAAGTCAAACACACCCGTATGTAAAGAAAACTCAATATAATTCTATTCAACAGGTCTTTTTCGTTAAATATAACGATCCTATTTATGTGAAACTCGAGAAACTCGACATAATGATCCGCTTGGCGTCTCAAGGAAATATTGCTCAAGTGCTGAGTGAATTGAAAGAATATGCAACAGAGGTGAGTAACTACTGATAAGTAATTAAAGCCCCTATGAGTAATAATATTTTTATTTGTGCTCATCAGGTGGATGTGGACTTTGTGAGAAAAGCTGTGAGAGCCATAGGTAGATGTGCCATCAAAGTGGAACCATCTGCAGAGCGTTGTGTGTCAACTCTATTGGACTTGATCCAAACGAAAGTGAACTATGTAGTGCAAGAAGCTATCGTGGTTATTAAGGATATTTTCAGGTAAGTTGAATAAATAAATTTCATTTCTTTAAGGAATTATTTAAAAATAATAACAATTTTAAAAGGAGGCAACATTACGGTGGTTTTCTTAACAAATTTGCAATTTATGTAATACTTATTAATACTAATGAAATCGCGTGGAGGGTTAGCTATACTCATACTGCTAGCGATTCTTTTAAGGCCCTTTTCAAAATACTTTCTATTTGATCATACTTTTGCGTGTTAGCTGATAATTCCACGTTAAGATTAATTACTAAACTATCATCGTTCAAAATAAAATGCAACTTATTTTGCTTACAATACTTGTGTATAGCGATTGTGGTGGTTCGTCGTTCGTTATCATCTTTTGTCTTTACGCTGAAGACCTTGAAGGGGCACAGCGGATCACTTTCCACTTGATATCCTAGCTCAAGTAGCATGTAATGAAACTTTTCCGATAAAATGTTTAACTTGTGATGTGGTTTGGAATTTAGCAAGTTGATTGATTCGATGCAAGCTTGCACTAGGAATGTGGGAAGGGAAGCAGAGAAAATATAGCCGCTACCTGATAGTCTTTGATGTTCTATTGTCTTGTGTGATCCTGGAAAAATTATCATTTTGGCAACAAATGGGAAGCCAACTTTCACACTTACCAGCACAAAATCCTCCTATGGATCCTATGGCAGCTTCCAAGGTGGCTATGATCATGTCCAACCGCCAAGAGTCAATATCGAAATATTCCATTAGGCCGAGCCCTTTATCACCAAGAACACCAATTGAGTACGATTCCTCTAAAAACACCCTAATTTTATTGTCTTCGGCAATTTTCAGAAATGCTGGCAAAGGTAGAATTTTCCCAGTCTTCCACGAAACTCCTTCAACTATCAAAAATTTTCTGGCTTTCTTTTTAGACTTCGTTTCTTGTGCCACTAACTTCTCAACTTCTACGGCAAATGTTTCCGGTTCTTGATGATCAAAATACACCACCTTTAAGAGAAAATCGCAAATAAACAACTAAAATTCGATCATTTGACCTATGATTACTTTGCTTCGAGCCATTTGCAATCCCTGCTGAATCGCAACATTACAGTTTGAGGATGTAAAGACAACGTCACTTTTCTTGCAGTAGGCAGCGATTGAACTGGATATTGCGATAAATCCATAAGAGTACACAATTGACTCTTGCATGCCGAAAAACTTGGCAATAAGCTCTTCTAATTCCAGGTGCACATCAGTGGTTCCTAAAATACGATTCATATTGATGATTCTGCGGGCAGTAGAAGAGGCCCAGTAATAGTAGAGCCTACCATAGAAAGCTCGGGGGCCGCAAGTCCCAACGCCATACTTGCAAATAGTGGCTTCACATCGCTTTTTAATATCTTCATTATCTAGGATGTTCAAATAGTTGGTTTTGGCCAAATCGATTACGTTTTCGCCTTCCTCCACTGCTGGAATCTCAATTTCATTTTTGACTTTGGAATGTTGAGTGTCTTGCACTAAAGGACCTGGCGTAAACTTTGCTAACCGTTCCGCTAATAAATTCTCATCGATTTGCTGGCTTTTCTTAGTAGGCATGATGCACGTACTAATTAACTGATAAATCCGGGACACTCCCTCAGTTATAGGTAAAATTTGGGCAATTGTTTATAAAAACTGTTTCAGCTTATCACTACCGAATAATCGGTTTTATTAACTTTGCGCCGGTAAAATCACAGTTTATTTCTCGTTTTATTGCGTTTACAGCTTGAAATTACAAATATTTGCTTGGTTGATGTCAGGTTACACATTAAGGTTAGATTTTATGATGATGACAGCACCGGAACAGCGCAAAATGACGTTTACCCAAGAAAACAGGACCGTACTTGCAGGTTTTTTCTATTTATGAATCTATTTTGATGTTTTTCATGATTTTCAGATCCGATACTTTCAGTTGCATCAGAAAATTATAGTCTAGACCATGTCACTAATTGTAAATGCTAGAAGCAAAAAAATGTGATAAATTTTTTCAAATTTGATTCCGATGAGAGTGAGAGGGATAAAATTTGGATAAAAAGAGAACCAAATGTACTTAGCTAAGGACAATATTTTAGTTTTAATGAATTTTAATCAATGCATCTACTATTTTAATATAAAGGCGAAGTGTAAGCGCTTGAAGTAAACGTTTCTCTGAAGATGCGAACATATACGGGATATCGAAACGTTGAGACCAAATGCCTACAGACTACGGCCTAGAAACCTGAAAACCAGCAATTATATTTTATTACAGTTGCATGCAGAAAAAATACAAAAACAACAAATTGCATACACGAACAAGAATCCTATTACTTGGTCAAAGGAAGATTTTTTTTACAATTTCAGCATTTCCTGTTGTATTTTAGAACATTTTCTTTCGCATTAGTGTGCATTTTGTGCTTTAGAAGAACATACAGTGATTTTTCTCTTGGAAATATTTCAGAAAATATCCGAATAAATATGAAAGTATCATCAGCACTTTGTGCGAAAACCTCGATACTCTGGATGAACCTGAAGCCAGAGCGTCGATGGTATGGATTATTGGCGAGTACGCGGAAAGAATTGACAATGCTGATGAACTCTTGGACAGTTTCCTCGAAGGTAATTTGCCGGTTTCAATCACTGATGGATTTCAACGCATTATTTCTGCCTAATTCAGGTTTTGCTGATGAAAATGCTCAAGTGCAACTACAATTGCTGACTGCTGTGGTTAAGCTGTTTCTCAAGCGACCTCAGCATACTCAGGGTCTAGTTCAGCATGTGCTGAGCTTGGCAACACAAGACTCTGATAATCCAGATTTGAGGGACAGAGGATTCATCTACTGGCGGTAAGTGCGTTGTTGGGACGGATTTAAACTCTGAAAAAACTCCGGTTTTAATAGATTACTCAGCACTGATCCAGCAGCAGCAAAAGAAGTCGTTCTGGCCGACAAGCCGCTCATTTCTGAAGAAACCGACTTACTCGAGCCCACTCTTCTAGACGAACTGATCTGCCACATATCGTCATTAGCCAGTGTCTATCACAAGCCACCTACTGCTTTTGTCGAAGGCAGAAGTGCAGGTGGGTTTTTTGCGCTCCGCAAATTAGGAACCTTTGCTCGAGTTGCTGATTTCATGCGATCCAGGTATCAGGAAAACGCTTCCAGTCCGCCAAGGCTCAGATGAGACTGTAGCCCCCGAAGCCACAGTGATTCCCAACCAAGAAAGCCTGATCGGCGATCTGCTTTCAATGGATCTGGGAGGGACAGCAGCTCCTCCTCCGGTTCCTGCAGCTGCTCCAACCAGCAACGTGGATTTATTGGGCGGCGGCCTAGATGTGCTGGTAAAAGGGATGATTGAAGGCTTCTACGTTTATTTGAATTGCTTGTTTCTAGTTGGGGACAGGTCCTGACATTACGGGGGGCGCAGCTCCTTCAACCACCGGTCTTTTGGGCGATATTTTCGGAATTACTACCACTCCCACCATGTATACACCGCCCAAGGTAATATTTAGATTTCAACAAATACGTCCTGTATAGGTGTTTACACCGGTAGTCAGCAAAATTCCCAAGTATTCTGCACACTCGTCAACTCGCCAGCCACTTTGTAGACTGACTTTGGGTAATCTGCAAATTGACTACGGTTTAATAATGAATGAACACTATTTTTTCAATCTGTAATTCTTGCTGTTACACTAACTGCACTTTTGTCAAAATTTTGGATTATTCTCTCGCTTTTATCGAGCGATCAACGCATTATAGTTCTTTTCACTGAATGATAAATTAAAGTTCCCCAAAATGTGTTATTTTTTTAAATATTAGCAGCAAAACTTGTAGACCTTTTAAGACAATTTCATTTACTTTTAAAAACAAAAAGCTGTTTAGTCCTAATATTAGGCATAATTATAACACTAGAACAAACAAGATTTGCTATCAGGTTCTTGGATTAATTATTGTCGAGAAAGTCCACATTATATGAAAATAAAACTTTTTAACAAACTAAATAACAAAATTAAAAACATAGCACTTGAGAAACATTTAAAAAATAATCTAAAGATACTTATTGAGTGGGAAAACTTATAGCGGCTAAACAGTAAAAATAATATCGTGTACTTAAGACCTTTTTGATTTCCTTTTGCGTCGCTGTTTTGTCTTGGGTTTCTTCGTTAAATTAACTGAAAGTTTTGCAGCATCAGGTACCTATTATACTTGTGAAGAGTAAGCATTTCTAACACTCAGATTGACTGGCGCGTACGGCATTTTGCCGATTGCCGGTAACATATGAAGGCTTCTGATTGTCGAAGCTCTTGTACGGTTAAAGGACTAGGAAAATGTGGTAATTGTGGCGTTTTTAGGCTCTTTGGTTACCAGCAGATAAGGGCAAAGGGTTGGTAATTCAAGGAACATTCGCCCGACGTTCAGGGCAGATTTACATGGAATTGAATTTGACCAATAAAGCCATGCAGGTTGGTTACTTGGATTGAAATGCGACGTCTCAATTTCTGTTTGAATTTTTTGAACTTTAGGCTATGGTAGGATTTGCTATCCAATTCAACAAGAACAGCTTTGGGCTGTCGCCCTCGGTTCCAATGAACGTTTCAGCTTTGCAGCCCGGGCAAAGCTTGGAGTACAGTTTGCCTTTGGGCACCACTGGCCCAGTGCAGAGGATGGAACCGCTTACCACGTTGCAGGTACTGCTTTTACTCTATTCAGGACTTTTTAGTTTTCTCGTTTTGAATTAGGTGGCAATAAAAAACAACGTGGACGTGTTCTACTACGCGTGCCAAATCCCTATCCAGATTCTGTTTATTGAAGATGGAACATTGGACAAACGGGTATTTTTGACTACTTGGAGAGACATCCCATCTGCGAATGAAGTAAATTATGCCAGTTATGTATTTAACGGAGGGTTTGCACGGTATGATTTCAGGTTCAATACACCTTGAATGACATTAAAGGAACAACCGATTCGATCTCCAACAAAATGACCTTAAACAACATTTTCACGATAGCAAAGCGCAACGTCGAAGGGCAAGATATGCTCTATCAATCGCTGAAACTCACCAATAACATTTGGGTTTTATTGGAGCTGAAACTGACTCCAGGTTTAACTTATGCGACCCTAAGCTTGAAGTCCAGATCTGTTGAAGTGGCTCCATACGTTTTCCAAGCTTATGATATGATTTGCAAAAACTAAGCTGCCCAGTTCATCTAAAGAGTGGCATTTTATTGAAGTTATTAAGCTGCTTTTAGGTCACGAAGTAGTTAAATATAACATGCATAAATATTATAGGTAAGGAGCATTGTTGCGCATAATTATTGTGTAGATTTTAGTTGTTTTTACATTAGATGTTACATTAGATGGGGTGGGATTCAAGTGGCAAGAGCTTATTTGGAAGAAAATAACAGAAAAATACGTATGAATATGCTTCGTTTCTCGGACACTGGGTGTGGGAGTGGTTGGAAAATCACAACGGTTTTTTTGGTCAATGCTAGTGCTCTTCATTTTTTCAGTCAAATTTTTTAAAAGTAGCGAAATTGACTGTTTTTAAAAATACGGTTTTATTTCTGAGAAATTGAAGCTTTGCCCACACATTCTCATAAGAGAGGTTGCTATTTTGTAAGATAGATATCTACCGAGAGCTTTTGCCGTATGAATCCAATACTGAACACCCCGCACATTATTTAACGTGCGATAACATTCCTATTTAGCTGAATTATAGATGTTTGCAAATGAATATTAAAGGCACCAAACATTAAATTTTCAATCCAGTTGGGGAATAGTTATATTTCCCAAAACCATGCAAGAATTTAGGATTTGGGAGGAAGCAAATAGCAAAAGCAAAATTCGCCCCTAAGGAGATTTGGTTTGTCTCATGATTTTGTTTAGCGAGAATTAGTTAATTTGGTGCTTAAGAGCCTCTGTGTATTTGGGGTACAAACCTGTTGTATTTTTTTAATGAAACTAAAAAAAATTGTCGGTTAAAGACGAATTAATCCCGTTAGTTTTTTTTCTTAAATGCAGTGGATTTGGAGAAAATGGTAAAACGTGCTCCAATGCATATAATGGAATTTGCTATGACAAGTACATTTTCATTAGTCAGCTCGAATAGTAATGATAATTCCACATGGATTCGCTTCTTAGCAATGTTCTTGAAAATGTTTTAATTGGCACGAAACTACAAATTGAATGGCGTTTTCGCTTCGCAAAGCGATTAATTAACAAGCTTTTCAAGATTCCCATTTGCCCAATGCATAGGGGTTCTCTCAAGCGTGTGGGTCTTAAAGGGAGTTTTATTGGGTCCTCGTTTAATAGTGCGGTAAAATTATCTGCAGAACATGACTGTAACCCTTCCAAGTAAATTTGCAGGTGCAAGATCTAAACATGATTCGTCCCATTCCCTTTGAGTACTTATCCCCATCCTAAGGCAGTGAAAGTATAGGAAGAAACGAGATGATTTTGCCATGTGCCACAAAACGAAAGAGAGCTTGAACTCAATTTGAAAAAGAACATTAAATAGGCAAAAAGATCACAAAAAGTACTTTTCAATGGTCAATGTATTGAAATCACCATTAGTTTTGAAGTATTTTACAAATTTAGACAGACATTACGACCGATCTTTGGTAGATTCAAATAGCTTGAAAATCGTGAGACATTTACCCTAATTTCTTTACAGTAAGAAAATAACAACGTACTCACTGTTCCCTTGAATGAGGGTTTATTTTTTAAGATTTAAAATATATTTTTATACATTTTTAGTGCTGCTTCCGACGGAAACTGCATCCTTCCGTCAATCGGGCTTTTCCCCCCGTGGACGTGCACAGGATGGTCGAGCACCCTTTGCACGGCACCGCACTCTGTGCATGCGAAAATATCGTTGATATGGCATAACATCCAGGACACTTCACATCCATAAAGTAGCTATTTGGATGCTGAACCAGTCGCTTCTTTTTATGGGCCCTCCTTTGGTTCTCTGGGCTAGGGTGCAACAGATCGACCGCTAAAGGCATCTAAACGAAGAAATTTCAAGCGGTTAATGGTTGCACTTTGCAGTACAGCTAAGGGATTATTTAGCGCTAATAATGTGGGACACTAAAACTTACTTTTGATCAGAATTTCACTAGAAATGAATAGGAAAACGTTGTACTGCACGTGTTAGTTCGGCAATCAACCATGTAAAAAGGTAGTGTACGTTTGACAGTTTGACAGGCAATCCAAATTCGAATGCAAGGAGAGCTACCAACATGGCAACTTGAAATTACCCAACAACAACTTCCGATCAGTCAAGCACAGAACATACCCCCATAGGGGGATATTTTGTGCAGTCAAGTTAGTGACTTCGAGTTAAATTTTCTAGATTTCCATTCTAATTTTAAGCGCTCATTTACCCGTTTTCTCAGTAATTTTCATTGTGGCCAAAGGATTATTGGACGAACTGCTGTAGGTAAGAACGAAATAGGGCTAGATATCTAAAGAATTGTTTGCGCTTTGCTTCATTGAGAAATATTAAACTTCAATAATGGCTTTACGAAAATCCAACTGCACTCTACAGATCCAATAATTATAAAACATCGATTATCATGTTTTTTAATGACGAAGATTTTTTGAAACGTTTGGATGCTTTGAAAACTATTAATTTTCTTGTTTTCGAAAAACTATTTTCCTATCTTGGCATCGCTTATGGAATATGGAAAAATCTAGCAAAAGATGTAGGCGAGAGCTAGTGTCATGAATAAATTATGATCTGGCTTGAATGTGAATTTGCCCTTTCGATTGCTTTTTCATAACATACAACATAACATGTTTTATAACATATTTATTTTAATAAATAATTGAAATTGAATGCATTTGAAAAGCTCGTTCGAAATCCTGGCTCCGTTAGTTCTCCAAACCAACGGCGAGGGCTTTCATCATTATTTGATGGTAACACAGAACATCCTCCTGGCATGGGGCTCCTAGGATATTCTGTGGATGGTAACCTCTATGATTTGTGATGTTTTGTTTACCGCGTGTAATATATTATTTTAGTTGATTGCTGTTGTTACATCAAATGGGAAAGAAAGGATTTAATTGGAGAGCCAGACAAGTGGTAGAGACAATCGTGGATGATTCGTCTACAAAGCAGGTAAGATTTGTTACTTGTCTCAGCCGTGGTGCTCCAATGGCAATTTGCCACCAATTTCCTGATAAATGTTTTTGCTGGCATGGCTGGGAATCAAACCACAGATCTACAGGTCTACTACCACCTGCTGCTAATAACATGAGACATGTTAAAGTCCCATCCAATAGAGCTGTTTTGTTTCACGTCTACTTAATGCTTTAACTACCAACAATTCATCACTGAAGGCACAAAATGAGCGCTATAATTTGTTGTGGAGCGACATTTGGGGCATCTTTGCATTGAATTGAGAAACTCTAAAAATACCTACTTGCTTATATTGCAGCCACTAAAGCAAATTTTCATTTTACTTAGTTATTATCAGATTCGCAATTACTTTATGTATAAGTACACATACAAAGTATAATATGTGAATTTCAGATAAAACACAATTTGAACGTCAACGGACATTATGACCAAAGCAATGAGCTGGTGCTACCATCCACTAAGCGAAAAACCAAGACGAAAGATAACAAAGTTACGGTTACCCGAATTTTGTCAAAAACACACCGGAAAAGGCTTGAGAAAATCGTCGATCGCAAAACGAAACATAAGAATCGAGCCAGTTTGATAGTCTTTGCAAACCGTTCAAGCCACTTCTGAGGAACTTTCGCAAGTGACGTCAATTGCATTGGTTTAAACAAATGGCTTGAGGAGGCATTACCGAGAAGAAGCCCATCCAGAAGCTATTAAAAATAGAAATGTAATTCTCGATGACAAGCCGGCTCCAAAGCCCAATTCAATTAGAGGGGCATATAGGAAAAAGCGAAGACTTAAGACCTTAATTTCTTTACAGTAAGAAAATAACAGTTCCTTTGAATGAAGGTTAATTTAAGATTTAAAATATATTTTTATACATTTTTAGTGCTGCTTCCGACGGAAACTGCATCCTTCCGTCAGTCGGGCTTTTCCCCCCGTGGACGTGCATAGGATGGTCGAGCACCCTTTGCATGGCACCGCACTTTGGGCATGCGAAAATATCGTTGAAATCGCATAGCATCCAGGACACTTCACATCCATAAAGTAGCTGTTAGGATGCTGAACCAGTCGCTTTTTTTTATGCGCCCTTCTTTGGTTCTCTGGGCTAGGGTGCAACAGATCGACCGCTAAAGGCATCTGAGGGAAGAAATTTTAAGCGCTTAATGGTTGCACTTTGCGGTACAGCTAAGGGATTATTTAGCGCTAATAATGTGGGACACAAAAACTTACTTTTGATCAGAATTTCACTAGAAATGATCAGGAAATCGTTGTACCGCACGTGGTAGTTCGGCAATCAACCATGTAAAAAGGAAGTTGACGTTTGACAGGCAATCCAAATACGAATGCAAAGAGAGCTACCAACATGGCAACTTGAAATTACCCAACAACAACTTCCGATCAGTCAAGTTAGTGACTTTGAGTATGCAGCTTTTTTCCTTTCAACTAACTGATATCGTCGTTTTCACATCTGAGTCTTTTTGATATTATTGTAGTTTTTTATTACTTAGTTCAGATTTAAATATATTTATTACCGTTTATTACGTATAATATGTTTTATCCCTTAAACGTGTCCCTTTTGGCATCTCTCTTTGACATTAGAGAACTAACATTCAGTTTACACACAACACAGCACAACTTTACCATCTTTCTCTCGTTGTTAAAGTGAATTGTTTTTTTTATACTTTGCCCAAACTACATACAAGTATAAACTGCTGTCAACAAAGTATTTATTTTCTTCAATTTTTTCTACTAAATATATTTAAATTTTCTAGTTTTCCATTCCAACTTTAAGCGCTGATTAATCTGTTTTCTCAGTAATTTTCATTGTGGCTAAAGGATTATTGAACGAACTGCTGTAGGTAAAAACGAAATAGGGATAGATATCTAAAGAAATTTTTGCGCTTTGCTTCATTGAGAAATATTAGAAGATTTAAATAATGGCTTTACGAAAACCCAACTGCACTCTACAGATCCAATAATTATAAAACATTGATTATCATGTTTTTTAATGATGAAGATTTTTGAAACGTTTGGATGCTTTGAAAACTATTAATTTTCTTGTTTTCGAAAAAGAATTTTCCTATCTTGGCATCACTTATGGAATATGGAAAAATCTAGCAAAAGATGTAGGCGAGAGCTAGTGTCATGAATAAATTATGATCTGTCTTGCATGTGAATTTGCCCTTTACATTGTTTTTTGATAACATACAACATAACATGTTTTATAACATATTTATTTTAATAAATATTTAAGGTTGAATGCATTTGAAAAGCCCGTTCGAAATCCCAGCTCCGTTAGTTCTCCGACCCGCCGGCGAGAGCTTTCATCATCATTTGATGGTAACACAGAACATCCTCCGGGCATGGGGCTCCTAGGATGTTCTGTGGATGGTAACCTCTATGATTTGTGGTGTTTTGTTTACCTCGTGTAATATATTATTTTAGTGGATTACTGTGGTTACATCAAATGGGAAAGAAAGGATTTAATTGGAGAGCCAGGCAAGTGGTAGAGACAATCGTGGATGATTCGTCTACAAAGCAGGTAAGATTTGTTACTTGTCTTAGCCGTGGTGCTCCAATGGCAATTTGCCACCAATTTC
>NW_026018611.1:6278965-6356717 GCF_020466585.1 Dendroctonus ponderosae
AAAGATAACAAAATTACGGTTACCCGAATTTTGTCAAAAAAACACCGGAAAAGGCTTGAGAAAATCGTCGATCGCAAAAAGAAACAGAAGAATCGCGCCAGTTTGATAGAGTCTTTGCAAACAGTCCAAGCCACTTCTGAGGAACTTTCGCAACTGACGTCAATTGCATCGGTTCAAACAAAGGGCTTGAAGAGGCATTACCGAGAAGAAGCCCATCCAGAAACTGTTAAAAATAGAAATGTAATTATCGATGACAAGCCGGCTCCAAAGCTCAATTCAATTAGAGGGGCGTATAGAAAAAAGCGAAGACGTCTATCAGATGATCACGTTCAAGTAGTTGAGAAAAGGTCCAAGATTAGAGACCCTAATATAGTTGGCTTTGAGTCTAGCGGCAGTGATGTATCGACCGATAATGATGATGAAGTGGAAGTTCCGCAAAAGATTTCCCCTGGAAAAGTGGAAAAGCCCAAGTCATGCAATGTTCAAAAAGAAGCTCCTGTTCAGAAGTCTACTGCTGAAGTAGTTGAAGTTGGAGATCCGAAGCGGAAAAATCCACAAAAGCCCGTGGTTCGCAAGCCTGCGGTATTTGTGGATTTGGCTAGAAGCAAGGAAATTCAAGCAGCCCGCTTGAAGTTGCCTATTCTAGCTGAAGAGCAACAAATCGTTGAGATAATCAATGAAAATCCAATTGTCATCATTTCCGGTAAGTAGTTCATTCCCCACATTTTTTTACTAATAAACGGTTATTAAAATCACAACTCTAGGTGAAACTGGAAGTGGCAAAACAACGCAAGTGCCACAATTTCTATATGAAGCCGGCTATGCTTTGGAAAGGCAAATATGTATTACCGAGCCAAGAAGAGTCGCTGCTATTTCTATGTCCAAAAGAGTGGGCGAGGAAATGAATCTAACCAGCAAAGAAGTTTCATATTTGATCCGGTTTGAGGGCAATGTAACAGACGAAACCAAAATCAAATTCATGACGGACGGAGTTTTGCTGAAAGAAATTCAAAGCGATTTTTTGCTCACAAAATACTCTGTAATTATCCTAGACGAGGCCCATGAAAGGTCAGTGGACACTGATCTTCTAATAGGATTCCTATCTCGTATTGTACCGCTGAGACACAAAAAGGGAGACCCATTGAAATTGATCATAATGTCAGCTACATTGAGAGTGAACGACTTTACTGAAAACAAGCACCTTTTCAAAAAAACGCCGCCGGTAATAAATGTAGATTCCCGGCAATTTCCTGTCACTGTCCACTTTAATAGGCGGACAAATAACGACTATCTAAAAGACGCATATCGGAAGACTGTGAGGATTCACAATACTTTGCCAGAAGGCGGCATTTTGGTTTTCGTCACTGGACAGCAGGAAGTTAATTATTTGGTGAATAAACTTAGACGGGCGTTTCCACAAAATAATATAAACAAAAACCGCACCGGTGAAGGTGAAAATAGTGGAGATAATGAAGAAAATCCGAATGAGTCTGACAGTGGAGATGATTTTGCTTTGAAGAAAATGCGCAAAAGGTTGAAAAAAGCCAAGCAAACTAATCTACCAGAAATCAACTTGGATGACTACAGCCTACAGAATGACACCGAAACCTTCTCTGGGGAGGAATATGATGGATTATCCGAAGACGAAGAACAGGCAGACGATGAAATTGTACATCGCAATGCACAACCGTTATGGGCTTTACCTTTGTATTCCATGTTGCCTTCTCAAAGGCAACAAAAGGTAATTTTGTGCAAAATCAATGTTTTTCCGCAATTAAAGCGTATTGTTGCAGGTCTTTCAACCGCCTCCCAGTGGTTGCCGGCTTTGTATTATTAGCACCAATGTGGCCGAAACTTCTTTAACAATTCCCAATATTAAATATGTCGTCGATACCGGAAAAACAAAGGTGAGTTGGATGTTTAAATCTTCTTCTGGCTGAATACTATACTATAACTGTTGCAGATGAAACTATACGATAAAATCACCGGCGTGACGAAATATGTGGTAGGTTGGACGAGTAAGGCGTCGGCTAATCAGAGGGCTGGCAGAGCAGGGCGTACAGGCCCTGGACATTGTTATAGGTAAGCTATTTCGTTCATAAATTCTACGATTTCAATATCGATTGTATTTTCATTTCTAGACTCTATTCAAGCGCAGTGTTTAACAACGAGCTGCCCCAGTTTAGTCCGGCAGAAATTCAACAAAAACCAATTGACGATGTGTATCTGCAACTGAAATGCATCGGTTTAAACAATGTCATCAAATTTCCTTTTCCTTCAGCTCCCGATTTAGAACAACTGAAAGCTGCAGCGCATAGACTAGAAGTTTTAGGTACTGTACGCAAAAATCACTTTTGATAATTATTGAAATTGTCAATTGGAATTTATGCAACTAGAATTTTGTTGCAGGTGCACTGAAGAACGGCCAATTAACGGGGCTTGGTCAAACCATTGCAAAATTTCCAGTTGCTGCTCGATTTGGCAAAATGCTCTCATTGAGCCGCCAGCAGGATCTTCTGCCTTACGCAATTATTTTAGTAGCTGCTTTAAGTGTCTCAGAAGTTCTCCTAGAGGTAAATATGTCACAGTCGTAAAATGTACGTCGTGAAAAACGTGATCAACGTAAAAAACACTAACTGTATCTGGAAAGTGGTATCTTACCATGGAAATCAGATTTTTTTTCAACTTTTGATTCCGTTTCTGCAGAAAAATATATAATATAAATCCGATTTTGTCGGCCGATTACATTTTTGTAGCATAAAAAACTGAAATTAAATTATTTATTTTTGAAACATATTAAGATTGTGTTGATTTTGGGATGTCATTCTTTTTGTTCCAGAGACCTTTGATATCCACATCTGCAGAAGACCAAAGCAAAACACGACAAAAATGGACATCGCTTAGAAAGCAACTGGCAGGAGCGGGAAACTCTCTTCTTTTAGGCGACAATGGCGTTTTGTTAAAAGCTATTGGTTGTGCTGAATATACAGACAGTATGACAGAACTTCGGAAAACGTGTGATGCATATGGCTTAAGGCACAAGGCTGTACTTGAGATTAGGTATGTCATTTACAGATTTAGAAGGAATAGATCGTTTCAACTATTTGATTTATTTCAGAAAACTGCGCGTTCAATTGACTTCGGAAATAAACAAGAACTTTGAAGATTTGGATATCGTTCTTCAACCTAAAATGGAACCACCAACGGATCATCAGGTCAGTCTTTGAACCCTAACAAATTAGAAACTTGTGAGTTTTTCGGATTTTTAGAGCGTCGTACAATGGAACTTCTTCCATTGAAAATTGGGAAGAAATTCGATTGTACGATGGCCTAAAAACCCGAAAAGCTCACAAGTTTCAAGGAATCGCCTCGAAAGCATATCTCTACTTATAAAATAGGTTTTTTATTTTTAATTAAAATACCACATTAAAAGGAATATTATTTGTACTGAATTGGGAAAGCTGTGAAAATATGAACATTACATTGCAGATGAAACTACTTCGGCAAGTACTTCTCAGTGCTATGGGAGATCAAATTGCAAGGAAGGTCCCCATAGACGAAGTCCCAAAAGGGGAAAAGCTATCCAAGTTTAAAAACGCTTATCAAGCAAATAATATGGAAGATCTAGTGTTTCTGCAGGATAGTTCAGTTCTTCGAAACATTTTCCCGGAGTTTGTGGTTTATCAGGAAATTTACGAAACTAATAAAATCTACATGAGAGGAGTAACAGCAGTAGATGCAGCATGGTTGCCTGTTTATGTACCTGCTCTATGCAATATGTCTGATCCGTTGGCAGACCCTCCTCCATTTTACAACGAAGAGACTGGTAGGAATTTTATGGAGATCAACGTTTCGAAGTTTTCACGATTAATTATTTGCAGGAACCGTATATTGTTGGTTTAAAGGCACTTTTGGCCCTCAAGCATGGCCATTACCACCTATCAAAATGCCATATCCTGACGGTATCGACAACTTTAAATGGTTTGCTGTGTTCTTCTTACAGGGCCTCCCGTTTAAAAAGTTGGCCAAATACCAAAATTGTTTGAAAAGTTTACCTGCGGTTATGACCAAAAGTTGGGCAAAGTTAGTAGAAACTTCCAATCTTTTTTTGGTTGCATTTTTAACATTTTTTTTTATAGATTGAAGCCTATGACACAGATTTTGCTAAACGGTCTGCTTAAAAAGCGCGCACACAGCAAGCAATCGTTGCTCGATGCTTGGGAAGAGCAACCAAATTGTAAGTTACTTCTATAAATTCAATTGGCTTGATCTGTTATAATAAAATCAGATATAATTAAAGTAAAACTATAACTGTTTTGTATGTTTTCAGATTTATTACAAGAATATTTGGAGTGGTTACCACAATCTGCACATGGGGAAGTGAGCTTACTGTGGCCCCCTTTAGATTAATCGATTAAAGTGCCCAGGTACTTCTAGATCTTGTTGATGTACATAATAAATATGTTATTGTAAATAATTGAATTGCAATTTTTAAATTTCAAAGAGCATCGCAATCCGACGAAAAAATGTACCTAAGGGCTTGGTATTTGTCCCAACAGACCAAAATTTACCCTTTTTGATGCAACAAACAAGTCACTCGTTGGTAAGGTTTTCGAATACATCAGGTTCTTCTTCCTCAAAGTCCTTTGTTTTGATGTCTTGGTCTTCACCATACTGTATGACATTATCTATTGTTATTAAGAGATCACCTAGAATAATAAATCCATAATAGATAATAAATTGGCATTTATGATAAGGTACTTACCCATATTCTCGTGGTTTTTCAGGTTTAATGGAATGAATCGTACTAGAGAATAATCTTCTATCAGTTTTCCGAAAGATTCCGTAAGGCTCTTGTATTTCAGATTGAAGGCCGAAAGTCCATTCAATTCAATATCTCCTAGAAAGAGTTCAACAATTGCAAAACTGCCTTAAAAGTAAATTTGAAAATCACTTGCCTAAAATTGCATGTGAATCCGGTTCCAAGAACCTTTCCAATCTTCTTCTGGCTGTTTTGCTAAGTAAGTCCATTTTGGATAGGATATTCACATGTGGCAGTTCCAAATTCACCATAATACTAAGAGCCGCCATCGTTCCTAAATCAACAAGATTTTTAATCGGTTTTAACACAAAAATGTGAAATTACCAGATAAAAACTTCGATCCATCAGTCATAAACTGTACATCCATTAGAAATACAGAACAAACATTAAAGTTCCAATCTTGCAATAGAGTAATCAGCCGTTTAATTGCAGTTAGATGTGTGTATAGCTCTATTTGACCGGGACAGTCGAATAAAATATAATCGTCTTCGTGTTCACCTATAAAAACAGTGTTGAATTGACTATTGGATATACAAGGTGTTTATCCAAACACGTCAGATGATAGGGAATAATGTAAATCCGTAACGAAGCATTTTTGGGCTATCGTTTATAAACTACAAACGGGTTATTTTCCGACGTAGAATACGTGGTCAGAATAATGCCCCTGCCCCCTGAAATACTTTGTATATTAGCAGTGTTCGCTTATAGAGAAAATATGGGAAAATAGCTTGACTATAAATGATTAGATTTCTCACAGTATCTATTATTAAACGTTTGATTGGGACAAACATAGACCAGGAAATTACGCTTTAAATTTTGCGATTTGACAATAAAATCTGATATTTTTATTGATACATACCAAGTCGCGTGCGAAGCCAGTCCGCGTTTTCCAAAAGGTATTCAATGCAGAACACTAAGCCACCTACAAGAACACATGTGAGACTTTCCAGTGAATTAATTAATCATGCTTTCCTTATACCATTAGGTCCAAAATGCAGCTCCTCATCTTCCATGGTGTCTTGCACTTGAATGAGCTCTCTGATGTCCACGAGAGGGGTATAGTCAAAGTGTTCGGCTGCAGGATCGAGATTTATTACTTCGATGTTTCTGTTCATGTCTGCTCCGTATTGAGCTACGGCACTACAGTAAGTGGACTGAAAATATTTAAAATGATGAAGATTAGGTCGTGTTTAATGCGAATTATTTTACAAAACTCGGTTTCGATAACGAAGGAACTTCAACAACTTTATAGAGAAGATATTTTAATCTGACCGTCAAATAACCAAGCGTAACATACATGGGCTAAACATAAGAAGGAGAAAATGGAGATTGAGCCTTCAAAAGAGTCCGAATCGGACCGAGCCTCTCAGAAGGGCTTTTTCATAAAAGCTAAGTAAAAAAGGGTCCAACCAATTCAACCCCTACATCCCCAAACACACAAAACTATAGAAAGTTTTGCCTTTTCTGATCTGTTGTATATATGTATACAAACAACAAAACAAAACTAATAGGAGCGTACATAAGACATAGGCAGACCTGCTACACATAACAAAACAGACAGGCTAAAACGAACTAAAATAAAATGGAATAAAGACAATCTCGATTTAACTTTCAAAGAACTACTTTACTTGAACATCTACGACTGCTGACTGTAAAGTAATGTATGTTTTCAAGTTATTATAGTTTTAAGAATTTGTAACTGTCCATTCAAGGGCAGAAATACCGATGCGTTCGCCTGTTTCTTGCGAAACAGGCTATCGACAGAAATCAAAATTATATATGATAAAAATAATTTTTCACTGGTTTGATAATAATTAATTTGTACCTTTCCACTTCCTGCGGGGCCAACAACCAACTGGGCGAACCGCATTTTAAGTTTTATACTTAATATATAAACCTGTAACTATATACTACTAGCAAAAACCATATAATTTTATACCACAGAACATACCCCCTTATATTTTCGGATATTTTGTGTTTTATACAAGTAAATGGTAAAAAACACCTGAGCGAAGAGAGGTTAGAATAACATAACCTCATCATTTTACGTTATGTCGTAATCAAACTGCTGTGTTGCCAACGATTGCTAGAGGATTGTTTGATAAAATCACAAATTTTCGGATAATTAAACAGCAATCGCTAACTGAAATAGTGGGTAGTGGCTTAGCTGGTGATGTCTACACGAAAATTAATAAATAATTAACAATATATACATAAACTTTCTCACATATGCATGGGAAACAGCATTGCCACATAAGTAACTAAAGTCTGAGGTGGTTAGATTTATTGACCACTGGATTTATTTACGTTTGATGACGTTTGACACGTCACTTTTAGGTTATTCAGCAATTTGTTATATTGAATGGGAGTGTAAAGTTTATATAAAATATTAAGGAAAAACGTTCCAGTTTAGCTGTAAACATGTTCAAAAAACTGAAAGAGAAGATTACTGAAGAAGTGAAGAGCAGTCCTCAGAGGTTTCAACAATTGACTCAAAGTGTTAGTGACAAATTACAAGGAACCAGTGCCCCTGAGGAAAATATGTTTTCGATTGGAGAAGATGGTAATTGTTCAATACTTTTTAATATTCTGCACTAACGGTTCGTACTTTAACTGCATAATATGGAAACCATTCGTTTTTTTGGTCGATAATCCGTATTAGCAGTCCCAATCAACACATAGAGTTGATTGTTTATATTGTTGCCATTTTAAGTTACAGCCGCTTGTGGCTGGTTTTATTTAAAGTAATAATGCGACTTTAAGTCCTTTGATTTGAATAGTTTAAAGCGACTACAATTCATTAATCTGTTTCTTTACTATTGATAGCAGATGAAAATGCTTCAGCTATGCGTACAGATCAAGGGTTCTCTAGTGTTAATCTTGTTTCACCCTCTTCTGAAGGCAGAAGCAGAAGACTCTCCAACTCTTCTATGGCCAGTGATGTATCTTTTCTTCCTAGATATGAGCCGAGTAGTTCATACCATTTGCAGGTAAGTTTATAGAGATTTTTCAATGAAAATCAAGTCTACATTTACTATCAGAGATTTCGGTGCCTAATGAACATTACATTAATCAGTTAAATCCTGTAGATTTACGGCTTCCAACTTGATAATTGTGCTAGTTTGGTCTAAATATGATTTACTATTGAGGTCAATAAAATGGTTAATTAGCTGATAGCATGTAATGTTTATTTGGTTAAAATCGCATTTTTACGCTTCCTTAATTCACAACATGTTTTATTTGCATATCTTAAGCGGATATTTTTATTGGAACTTTTACTGTTGGGATGTTTTTGGTGTAAAGCCGCATTTTGTCAACTTTTGTAAACTAATATCAACAATTTTTGTATGAATAATTGCTTTAGAACGTATTTAGTTCGGATTCTTGACTATTTTGTGATTGTTTTTTCGCTTAAAATGTATGCTTTTTGTCATCAACCCGTTTAATTCAGGTCGATTTAATGGGGAAAATGATAGAGCCTTGCTAAAATAATTATAAAAGCTGTGATTCGATATACAGAGTGTTGAAGTTAGAAATTGTTTTTGGTTTTTCCATTCTGACTCTTGAAGTTTTTGAGGTATTTACCCCAAATTTGGAATTTAGGTTTAGCTTGGGGGTCCACAGCAAATTCATATGTCAAGCAGGTGTAAGAATTTACAGGGTGACATTTTTTTAGGGGGCATGCCCCTTTTTGCCCCCTAACTTTTTTGTGGTGAGCCACTTCTTTGGTCAATCTACAGCTTTTCTTTCCAATTGAATTTTTTCGGCTCTGCCATGGTTTTCAAGTGAATTGCAAAATAATTACTTGCTTCATGCTTCGTGATTTTGCCTCTATTAGAACGAAGCCAAATTTTTGTTTAAATATTATAAGGGACATTGTTTATCATATGGTCAGATCAATGGTTAATGCGACTGTCTACCTTCTAATTTTCAAGTAAATACATTAAAAAACGTAGGAGTCAGAATGGGAAAACAAAATGCAATTTCCTCCTTCATCGCCATGTATATCAAAAGTATGTTAAATTGCACCTGGTTTATTGCAACGTTTTGGTGATTATGATCCGTTATCCGGGTTGTAGTAAAATTAGTAAAGCAAAGGATCACAAAAAGTAAAGAAGTTACCGACTGTAAAAATTCATAACTTTTGTATCTGATAATAGAAGCGTTTGGTGACATATCTTTTTGATTCGGCATAATTTACTTGAAATAAGATTGTTTAAATGTTCATGGATTGGTAATGGACTAGACATGAGATATTCCCGTGTTCTATAAAGTTGCCAATTTAAACATGATTTATCTATTAATTAAGAATATTTGTTTCTTTACTAATTCGATCCTACGCACTATAGGCAATGACAAATTAATTAAATCTCCTGAAACAACAAAAAGGCCAATATTGATTGCTTGGGCGTGAACTCTATTAATAGTACTCAGTGGAATACTTGATTTCTTTAGTGCTTATTACTTAGGTCAACAGTTATTTTAGCGGGTTTGGTGAATTTTTTCAAGAAGTAAGAATTGTTTCTGTTGTAGTCAGACTTAGATGCTTCGGCAAGTGAGCTGGAGGACAATGTTTCCCAGGCATCATCACAGTTGGGTCATGTTTCAAAGGAACAGGTTTATGCGGCATACCAGAAATCCCAAATGCGATATCATAAATACCGGGGCCGATATACGGATTTAGCGCGACATTACAAGGAGCTTGAAAGGGAAAATGCCAAAATGAAGGTCAGTGAAAAGCCAAAAGAAATGTGACCACACTTTGGGACTATTGCCAACAATCTTTCTCACACCTGCATATATATTTGGCCATAAACATGTTATCACAAATTTAAAAATAGCTTGTTTTTCCTTTCAGTCGGTGCTTGGGGAAACGCAAGATAAGGCAATTCGTAGAGTGACCGAGTTAAAAGAACAGTGCACGTTGGAACAGAAAGCGAAAGCACATCTCGAAAGTGCGTTACGCGACGAATTAGATGAAAGACAAATGAAAATCCAGTCGTTACAAACAAAAATTGAACTGCTGCAACAGGAACAGAACTACACTGACGGTCTAGTTGAGGTTGATCAAAAAGAGACCGCAATAGGTATTGATTCTGATAAACTGGAACAACTTACCAAATATTTAAACGATGCCAGAAGCGAGATAGAGGCCCTAAACAGTAAAATACAAGAGCATAAAGCGAGCGCGATCATTTTCCAAACCAAGGAACAAGAATATCGGAACAAAATCTCCTCTTTGGAGCAGGATATTTTGAATTTTTCTGAACGGTTTGTTTTTTTTTAATCAGCCTTAACTTTACGTCGATTTTTATTTATCACCACTTTTCCTATAGGGAAAAAGAAAACAATATAAAACTGGCGGAAAACAAAATGGAACTCCACAACGAACTAATCAGTAAGGACTCGGAAATCAGCAGACTGAAGAATGAAATCGAGTCACTAAAAACGGCCATCAACGCTCCAGATAAAGAGTATAAATCAGCGAAAGTTGAAAACTTACAAAGTCAAAACATTAAACTCACGGATAAATTGGAAGGCTTCACTCAAAAGTGCAACGAATTGGAAACTAAATTACGAGAACTGGAAAAGTACCAAAGCGAAAACAAAGAGCTGACGGAGAAAAACGCAGAACTAAATCAAAGAATCTCAGCCGCGGAAAATAAAGCTGAAGCCCGACTGAAAAATGTTTTAGATGAGAACATGCAGCTGCAAACTGTGATTGATGCTCTCAAACTTGGCTTGAACACTTGCCAGGATAATTTGAAAAGGTAATACATTCCCAATACAGCTGGATTCAACTCCAGTAACTTATAATTTTCAGGATAACTGAGGAAAAGCAAAATCTAATAGATCTGGTACAAAATGAAAAGCTAAATTATGAAAACCAAATCCAGCATCTACGAGATAGTGCCAAAAAGGGTCTCTTTAGTCTGGAAACGCGAATTTCGGACAGAGTTAAGCAGCAGTTCGAAGAAAAAGAAGCGATGCTGAAATCGCAATTTGATCAAAAACTTAAGGAAATATCAGCTAGCAATCAAACGGCAGCTGAAATTCATTTGCAGCTTCTGGAGAAAGACGCTGTCATCACAGATATTTCCAAAGAGATAGCTTTTCATAAAGATAAATTGACCGAAAAAAGCAATCAATATAAAGAGCTGGAATCTAATCATCTGGAGCTGATTGAAGAGAGCAGTCACTTAAGGGCTATGCTCAGTAACCTAGAACGACAAATATCCGAAACTGCTAACGAGAACAACATGAATTATGAGGAGAATATTGGACGCTTGCAAGTGAGTAACCTTTTTCCATTCAAATCGCCGCATTTTATCAATCTTTATTTGTCCTTTAGAACACCATCAAATCCCAACAAGAGCAATTGGAGCACTTAGAAACAATGTGCACAGAAAAAGAAGACCTGATAGTGAAGCTCACCAAAGACAACGTGAAACTTGAAGCTTCCAATTCAGAACTGTACACAAAATTCAAGTTAGTTTAACTTAAACGAACAAATAAAAAAATATCTTTTGTAACAATTTGCAGATTATTAATAGAAAAGGAAGAAGCTTCCGGTATGGAGGTAACAGAAAACAACTTAATGGAATTGAAGGTCCAAGCTCTAGAAGAAGAGAAGAGGGTGCTTTTGGACAGTTTTGAAATGGAGCGAAAGCTCTATAACAAAGTGTTCGAGGAACACAACGACATCAAAGTTAAGGAAATCGAGATCTCCGAATTGGAGGAACGGAATAATAAATTAGATGAAAACATTGTACGTTTGAAAGGTTTTCTCAACGACAAGGAACATACTATTGTGGAGTTGAATAAGGTACTTTTCTATGAAGTAGTTGTGAAACTGTATTTCTTAAAGTATATTTCAGATTAAACTGGGCCTAGAGCAAGAACTAACAAAAGCCCAGGAACTAACTCGTATTAAAGAAGAACGCAATGAAGTAGTTGAACTCGACAAAACCGAGTGCAATCTCTTGCAAATAAAAGTGCAACAACTTCAAAACGAAAAGGAAAACCTGTTAAAGTCGATGAACGCCAATTATTTCCAAACGAGCAACGAAAATATGTCGCCAAACTATAAAGAAGACATTATGGACGAAAATGTAGAGCTGGCCAAAGAGAATCTTCAGCTGAAGCAAGTCAAGGATGAATTAATGGGGAAAGTTCGCATTATTGAGGAGCGAGACCAAGTAAGAACCTAAACAGCGAATTATATTCATGTAAAGCGTTTATTTCGCAGGTAGTTGAAATGGAATCATCAGAATGCAACCTACTCAAGCTAAAACTTCAAGAACTTGAAAAGGAAAAAAAAGAACTTGAAAAGAGTTTCGAAATGGAACGACAGTTGTTTAATAAAGTTTTAGTCGAACATAAAGAGCTGAAGGTTAAAGAAGAACTAATCACAGATCTGGAAGGCAGTAACGTACATTTGTCCGAAAAAATCGCCAAATTAAAACACTACTTAAAGGAAAAAGAAGAAACTATAGTCAAGCTGCAGAAGGTATGATTCGGTATTATCAATGGATTGAGAAAGTGTAATTGATTAATTTAAGGCCAATTTGGAATTGGAACAAGAAATTACCAAACTCAAGGAGTCACGTCAAATTAGAGATGAGCAAATAGACTCGGTGCAAATCGAGAAAACCGAGTGTGACTTGTTGGAGATGAAATTAAAGTCACTGCAAGAGGAGAATCAAAATATGTTGAATTCATTTGAAATGGAAAGGACCACCTACGAATCGGCTTTAACCAAAGGCACGCACCTAGAGAATCAAATCGATGACCTGAATAAGCAAATACTCCAATTGAAGCAAGATAAAGAATCTTTGGAGGATAGTTACAGAATAGAGAAAGACGATTTAATGCAGTCTTTTGAAGTAAGTGCGTTTAAGTAACTTTTTGGGTTAATTATTTCAACGAGTGGTTTGTTCAATTGTAGCTAGAGAGGAAAAATTTCGAACTCATTGACACTGAACTGCGACGAATGAGCCAAGAAAATCATACACTGAAGGACGACAAAGAAAACCTCAACTCCAAGCTAAAAGAGGAAACTTTGTTACTAGAAAAACAAATAAATGTCCTCAAGGAGGAGACTGAAAAATTGCAGAGCGATAATGAAAATCTCAAAAAGGAAATTGGTAAGTTTGGCATTAACACTAAAACTTTTCACATTGTTGTCAATTTTTAGATGTTCGTCAAAAGAAACTAGAAAACCTTAGCAAAACAGTGACTCAATTAAATAAAGATCTAGAACACAAGGAAGATAAATACAAAACGATGCTGGAAACACTGAACACAGAAAAGTCAGAAAAGAAGGCGGCAATTACGAAGTTAAAAGCCATTCAGGCGGAACTAGACAAAAGTAATGCGGAAATCGGCGAGATTAAAAAATCTCTAGAAACTGTAGATAAGCTGTACAATGCAGCTAAAAGCAAACAATCCGATGACGGTCATTTGCTAGAGGAGACCAGACGAAAACTGACCGAAACTAGGAATGACAAAATAAAGTACGGGTAATAATATTCTCATAAATCTTTGTTAATTCTTCGTTTGAACTTTAGGCTTGATAAGGAGCTAAAAAAGAAGACAGATGAATTCCACTTTAAAGCGAAAGAGATGAACGTGATTGAGCAGCAATTTAATCTTGCAACTCGGGATAATAAGCAACTGAGGGATAAAATCGATGAAATCACAGCGGAATGCAATAATCTCCGGCCCCTACTGCCTAAACTCAAAGAACTGGAGCAAGTGAAGAAGCAAAATGAGGTGATTTTTTAGTAGCAAAAATTATACATTGGGTTAACAGCGAAATGTAATTTCAGACGTTACAAAAGGAATGTGATAAACAGCGCCAAGATATCTCGGAACTGAAAGTTAGGATCAGTCAGTTATCGTCTGATAATCGAAACGTGAACGAAGACCATGATAAATTGGCTGCTGAAATTGAAGAGTACAAGTTAAAATGCGAATCCCTTCAAAATGAAAAAGGAACGGTTGAAGGAAAATATACCGAACTGGAGCGAGAACGCGATAGTTTACGGGTAAGGATAAACTTTAGGGAAACTTCGGTCTTTAAGACTTCTTTCTCTCAGGTTGCAGTTACAGACTTAACCGATAAATTGGAGCAAAATCGACGGCAAATTGAAAACCATTCCAGTTCTGCTCCTGCGACAAACAATCCGGATTTAATGGAAATTCAAAAAGACTTTTTTGACCTTAAACAGAAATTCGATCAGTTGCATTCGGAGAATAACAGTATGAAAGCTGAGTATTCGAAACTGGAGGAGCAATGTAGAGATTTCACGAAAGTAAGTTTTATTTTAAGCCTCAAACAAAATCTATTACAATTGTGCATAAATTGTTAGATTTTAGTAGATTCGTATTGTTAATTTTGTGTCAAATTTAAAAGCTTTCTAAATGTTTATGTTTTCCAGAGTAAGAAAGATCTAGAAACGCAAATATCTGAGCTAGAACGACACTACACCGAGGTGTTGCATGAAAAGCAGCTTTTGCAGGATGAAATTTTAGAATTGAAAATTGCCCC
This sequence comes from Dendroctonus ponderosae, assembly GCF_020466585.1. Taxonomy (NCBI): domain Eukaryota; kingdom Metazoa; phylum Arthropoda; class Insecta; order Coleoptera; family Curculionidae; genus Dendroctonus; species Dendroctonus ponderosae. The sequence goes on from NW_026018611.1 coordinate 6,293,341, forward strand.
AATTAATAGGAGCAGCAGTAAATTAGGTGAGTAACAATTAAATAGTTGTGTTTCATTAACTGCCGAAAAAGGTGAATCATTTTCGTTTTTTCGTAGATAAACTAGCCATAGTCCAACAGGAAAAATCGGTCTTGTCGGCAGGGAACCGATCGGGTATCCCAGATGACCAATTGCTAAAGGAAAACGAAACGTTAAAAGATAAGTTAATCCAGTACAAGTCCTTGGATATTACGAACAAAAGCTCGATCGAATTCTATGAAAATGAGCTAGAAAAAGTGAAAAATCAAAATGAAAAACTCAATAGGAAATTAGACGAGACTCTAGTGACTCTGAACCATTGCGCCGATTTATCTAGTTCTACGGAAATAGAATATTTGAAGAACGTTTTGTACAATTACATGCTGGGAAAGGAGAGCATGGTTTTAGCAAGAGTAATAGCTGCCGTTTGTAAGTTCGATCCCAATCAGACTGAAGCTGTTTTGCAAAAGGAGCAGCAAAAACAGACCATAGTAAGTTTTAGTTTACTTCTTAAGGTGGCAAACTTTTAGCAATCTTTCTTCATTTAAATGTCGGTGTTTGCAGTTCGGTCAACTAGGAATTCTATAGCATACGGATGGTGTTGCTACTGTAGAGCAGAGGTAATAATCGCAATGTAATTTCAACGATTCTAACGTGAAAGTTCCAACATACTTGAGATTGATTCCATGAAGGTGTCGGCAGTTTTCAGCGGCACAAAACTGATGAAAAGCTTTACTTAATAAACGTAAAATCAATCTAAAGGTAGTGAGAGGGAAATTAAGTAGTAAGTTATGACTAATAACTGCATATTAAAGTTATCTCACCAAAATTGGACTTTCGATTGTATGAGAACATGCTTGTATAGTTGATTGGGCCAAATTTAGAATAATAGAGAATTCACGTTTTATCATAATACTCTTGTGACTAAAGTATTTGCAATTAAAGTATTTTTTTATGAGACTCAGTTATGCACTTGGTTGGAGTTTTAAACAACTAAATATTCTGAGCCATCAAATAAGGAAAAATAGACACAATTGCATTTTAAGTAGGTATTTGCAATGTCCCCGTTTTCGTAACACAAAATATGGTATTTAAACTTCTTCTACCTAGATAAAGCTTCTCATAGTCTAACTTATAGATTTTATATGCAATATTGTAGACTAAATATTCGACGCATGGTGTATTAGCTCCAAAGCCCTTAAAGGCAAGAATCTTATATTATATTAATAACTGTCTTGTTTTATCTTCCACATAAATTTAACGAACAACAGGTGTTTGAGTGTTAATTGGTTTATTCACATTTTAAATAATTGATGTTGTGATATTTATTACTTTAATTTTGCATTCCATTGTTGGCAGTATTTAATAATTTCTCTTAATGAGGATTTACATTTTTTACATATTCATTTTATCTTCTGCCTATAAATATTTCATACATGTACTTTTGTTAGTCATCTTTATAATATTGTTATGTATTCTGTTAAAATAAATAATATTTTTTAAAACTGCTCAATTTGTCAGCCATGCTTGTTGCACAAGGAAACAAGCATATTTTGGCCAGGATTTTCGAACTTAAAAGTGATTGTGCTGGGACAATTAGTAATGATAAGAGTTTTAACAGTTGAACCCAACATCTACTTTGGCAAGTTGTGAAATAGAGTAACACCTAAAAATAGTTTTTACAAACATTCACTGCCTTATGTAAATGTAATTTAAAATATGTACTGAAGACTATATAATTACCTTAACATTATTTACAACTTTTCAACTCTCAGGAAAACATTTAAAGAGAACATTCATGCCACACAGCTCGCATATTGACAGAAGAAGCGTGTTATATTAGAAGTAATTTGCAGTGTTTTAAAATCTATCTAGAACCTTTTCAGAAATTCTTCTGCAACAATTCTAGCTCTGGCATTCACTGCCAGCTTCATCTCCGAAATCTCTTTGTCGATTTCTTCCATGAAATGTATCACAAAGTCCACCAGTTTGTGTTTGTACATTTGCTCGGTGTGGAAGTTGGTGATCAGGAAACTAATGTCGTAGTTTTCCAAGGGCTTGCGACGAAGCACTATAAAATTCTCGGCGCGCATCATCATAAACCTCATGAACTTTTTACACAGGATCTTCTCGATTTCATCTGCCTGTTTCACTGCTATGCTAATGCGAACTGAGTTAACCGAAGCCTCTATTCTGACCTGGAAATTACGCAAATTTTAGCATGAAAATTTGCAATGAAAGCAATCTGCCCAAGTACCCGTTCTTTCTCATTTCGGGAGATTACAACTGGGGTGAGTAATAGTTCTTTGCAGCTTCTAACCTCCACTTCGGGTTTGTTGTGTCGCTCCACCACCTGGGAACTGAAATTGTCCAGACACATTGCCGCTGTTAAAGTATGCCGAACTGCATCTAAATAGGGCTTTAACGTAGCCGACATGTTTTAGTTATTTTTATGCAAATCAAAGCAAAACAAGCTTATCAGGCACACCTCCCGTTGTGACGGGCAATGTTTTCGTGTTAAATGACTTTTGTGACAGTTTTGACTGTATTGAGACTCGATCGATGACAAGTCTTCTACTTCTCTTCAGTATTTCTAACTCGATTGTTTGTTATATTTGTGAAATTTGCAGTCTTTTATGGGACTTTTGTACTTTTATTATTCAAATAGCACAAACAAAAACTGTTCTTTATTGTTTTAAGTTTCAATTCTGAGAAAACGGCTCAAAATGTCATAAATTTACAAAACGTTTGGTGACTCTTTTGGCTTACTTCAGGTAGCTCAGGTTGTCAACAATTGGTAGAGGGGGTTTTGATGTGAGTTGTGATGTGGAAATGTGGAACAATTTCAAAATAACTTAAATTTCCTAAAACTCGAGTGCTGTCCAGTGCTTAGTGATTGTGTATTAAACATATGTGCTGTGAACGGTGTCAGTATTATGCCAGAACGTCGAGTTTCACTCTAATTGAAGACATTTTGTCGGTGAAACTAGCGCTTAGAGGAGAAAGGCTAATTGGTAGCAGAAGGGATGGATTTTTTGAAAAAACTCCGTCGTTTTGACGCCTACCCCAAAACCTTGGAGGATGTACGTATCCAAACCCTCGGAGGCGGCACTATTTCAATCCTGTCCATGATAATAATTAGCTTGCTCTTCTGGCTCGAGCTTTTAAACTATCTAACTCCCAATGTTACTGAAGAACTGTTTGTGGACACTTCAAGAAGCCCTAATATTGAAATCCAGTTCGATTTGTCGATACCCAGAGTGGCGTGCGATTTCTTAGCTTTAGATGCCATGGACTCTTCAGGGGATCAACATTTACAAGTAGGTCTTAATTGAACTACTCAAGTAGGTATTTCCTGTTCCATTGCACTCTGTTGCAGTTAGTTTTAAATTGAATTTTTAAATATCTAACTGCCATCTGAAGGAGTATTGAATTTATGAAAATATTAGGAGTTATCTTAATAACATTAGTTCAAGACATGAAATGAAGAATAAAGCAAAGTTTGTGAAACACCTATACCTCGAATATATGGAGATCTTTTACCTTCCCGAACTTGTTTGCCGTGCGGCATTGGCTCAAAACGTGGAAGTTTAGAACAATTGTTTGGTTTATTTTTTAAATGTCTATGTTTATTAATTTGCTAAGAAATTAAGGATGACTACTTAAGTACATTTATATACCTAGTTCACTATATGGACTTATAATACATAACATAGAAGTCAACTTTTTTTTATCAACAGATTTCCCATAATGTCTTCAAAAGAGCGCTAGATTTAAATGGGAATCCCATTGAAGAAGCGAAGAAAGAAGACATTTCTCTTACAAGTAAAAATGAGACCACTGAAATTGCCACACGGAATAAGACTGAAGATTATTGTGGAAGTTGCTACGGCGCTAAAGATGGATGCTGCAATACGTGTGAAGAAGTGAGGCAGGCCTATAGGTATGCTGTTTACATTTAACTTGTTCTTAAGAATTTGCACAGAAATATGGTTATCAGCAAATGGGTATTTAGCTCGAAATGTTGGGCACTTACTTATAGGTAATTGGGTTGTAAAAATTATCAATTTTTTTATTGCTGCCTTTATCGGAAATATATTTTTTTGGGAATTTATAGCTATAAATTCTTTTAATCTAAGTCTACTCACTAAAAGCTTTTAGTGGCTAGACAATATCAATATAACGTTCCCATTCAACAATTAACCCAATAATACAAAAATAAAATTTGCTTTTATAAATTATAATCGCTCAATCAATCAAATCAATTTTTACGTAGTTATTAAATTATTTTTGATGTACCTTAATTTAATCATTTCATTGGTTAATTTCAGACAATTAACCACATGCATTTCTACACAATCGAGCAGTCACGATTTTTATCATTATTGAAAAAAATTCAGCCAAATTTAAAATGTGTACAAAACCGTTCGTTGTTTAGTCAATTTTAAATTGGAAATATGTAACTATTTGACTAATTCAGTTAGAAACAAAGTGAATAAAGCCATATTGAAAGAAAATTTTGGTGTTAAAAATTCGTTTACTTCTTTTTTCAGTCTTTTGTCAGTGTAAATTAATAATTTCGAGTCGTTTTCAACCACAATGGTGATGTTCTGGTAGCACAACCGATAAATCTATTCCAATTGTTCTAGTTTTTAAACTGCATTTAGCGCTGGAAAAGAATCTCCCGACGTTTTGCGAACACGAGTCGCTTGCTTCCTCAGAGGTATTTTGCGATGTCAGGTTGAAATTATTATTGACGCAGGCCTAGAAACCCGAAAATCACTCCAGTTTGCAAAGACATATTTTATTGCTACTTTAATAGGATTAACTTCTGTAATAATAATTCTTATCTAATAAAACTTTTTTATTATAGAGAGAAAAGATGGGCTATAGATAATATGGACATTATTGAGCAATGTAAAGAGGAGAAGTTCAGTGATAAGATAAAATCAGCGTTTACACAAGGGTGTCAAATATATGGAAATTTATTTGTGAGCAGGTAAGAATTTTTTTGCATTTTTTTTATTTTTAACCAGAAAAAGGGAAATTAACAAATAAAACGAATTGGTAAAATTTACAGTTTTTCTAAGCTTTAAATTTGTCTTGGTGTTTTGGTGCAAAATTTATAAAAACTTGAATCTGGATAAAAAAAGAATAATTAAAAAATGTTTTTTCTGAGAAATCCATCTGAATAATCATGCATGTTGATAAAGTGTTTTGGACCTTGTTTTAAAACTACTTCCAACTACTGCGTATAATTAAGAAACACTTTCTAACTTGGAACAGTGACTACTGGCGGATTAGCTTCTTTAAGCTACTTCTTATACGGTAAAAGCTTAGGTACTTTAAATAATTGTGCGAATATGCATGCGTCTTTTATTTTCTTCAAAATATTTGCTCTCTTTTAAAGTTTTTAACTCTTTTGAATCTCTGAGAGTTTTTTCTAAACTGCAACCGTTTTTGGAGAGCTATAAATCGAAAGCCGAGTAAATTTGGTAAGCAGCTGCTAAAAATACTAAACAAATTAAACAGAAATAACGTTCCCAATATTCGAATTCTTTGTTTTAGAGTGAGTGGAAGTTTCCATGTGGCACCAGGAAAAAGCTTCAGTATAAATCATGTTCATGTACATGATGTGCAACCGTTTTCATCCACTGAATTCAACATGACCCACCATATACGGCATTTGACTTTCGGTGCAAGCATAGATAGTGAAACACACAATCCCTTGAAAGATTTCGATGGTGTAACTGTTGAGGGTAGGTCTATTTACTGCCTCATTTTAGTGTTTTTTTGCACATGTTCACCATTTTAGGTTCAACGATGTTTCAATATCACATCAAAATTGTGCCTACCTCTTATGTAAGAAAAGATGGATCTGTAATTCTAAGCAATCAGTTTTCTGTTACCAAACACCAAAAAGTTGTGTCTTTAATGACTGGGGAATCAGGTAAAATAAATCATTCTGTCTCCCTGACCTTGTGCTTACCAAGATTTTTTTTGCAGGTATGCCTGGAATATTTTTCCAATATGAACTCTCGCCCTTAATGGTAAAGTACACAGAACGAGAAAGATCCTTTGGACATTTTCTTACGAATGTATGCGCCATCGTTGGGGGCGTTTACACTGTGGCAGGGTTAGTTGATACGTTCTTGTATCATTCAATCAAACTTATCCAGAAAAAAATGGAACTTGGCAAGCTGCATTGATCGGTAAGACCAACTGCGTTTTTTAATTTGGATTTCCTAAATACATTCTATTAGTTGTTCTAAGTTTTAATAGGTAATGCTGGTTGGATCTTGCGGTAAAATGCAATTTTTGGGCAGACACTCTAAATTTGTTTGTGCTAAATTATTATCACTATTTACTTTTGAAAAACCGCAATGTAAATCTTGTTTTATTGTCTGTACAATTTAAATTGTATGAATAATGTGATATGTAAAAACAATTATTTATTTTCCGTTTAGATTCAGTTAACTAAATCGCGCAAATATGAAATTGTATGTACAACTCAAGCCATTCCTAAATGATGATTTTTATTTAATTTATTTATGCAAAATTGACGGCTTCATGGTGAATTGGGAATGTTTTTCTGAATGGAAAACACCCCAGGTACTTTTTCGGAATATTTTATTCTGTACATTTGACCTGTTTTATTGTAATTACTGCTTTCAATGTTTGATTCTTTATATTCACTTTCTTGCCACGCACGGAAAATATTTGCAAAGCGTATTATGTAAAATAGTTAAAATTTGCTATTTACATATTTGCCCATCCGGTTGTTTTGGTTTGAAAGTGTAGTGGAGATTTAACTAAACTTTTAAGGCATGTTTACATAGGAAATGTTTATTGTTTTGTAAATTAAATTGATTATTCTTCAGATTGTTTTGTTGATATGCCAATCCCAACTTCCAGCAGCCGTAGAACAGCCTATTTACATTTTTTCGGCAAAATCGTTATTTTCTTTCGACTACGCGGGAATATTCCTAGGTCCTAGTTTTTTATCTAATTGTTCCCGTCCCAATTCCCACAAATGTATCTATAACAAACTTGTAAATGTTATAAATTAGAATGTTTAAAACAGACAAAATATTAATATTTATTATTATCATATTATTGAGTTTTTTAGTATAGTATTTGAGTATAGTTTAAATTATTTGATAAATTATTTTGTTCGTGAAATCAATTTACACGGGCCATATTTTTGTACGTTTCAAACGCCTTTACAAGTATTTTAATTAATTGAGCTCATTCATGTAAATTGCTGGTCTAATTAAAAATATTAATTAGAAGCAAGCCGTGTGTGCTAGAAAGTGGCGAATTTTTTGGGCTTTCCAGCCCTTGGCAAAACTATCAATATATTTGAAAATAATTTACGTGTTTTTAAGTTAGAATTCAAAGAAATGGACAATAAAGTTAGTTTCTTCCGAACATACCGTCATTTGCCATGATGCCAAACCACCGTTGAAACTATAAATTCTGAACGAACTGTACACAATGCTGACAGATACCACCTGGAAATATTTGCTTTCTAATGTTGGTAATAAACATATGGAAAGTGGCAAGAAGAAAAGAAATTGTTTCTCGTATTTTGTGTAAAATGAGAATGTTGAATAATTTTGAACAATCAAATGGCAGATTCGTTTTTTGAATTCGATACTTCGCTAAAGGCAAGCTTGGACCCAAATGTGAGTAAAAATGCATTTTGTTTACGCCCTTTAAACATCGTTTTTCGGTTTCGGCATGTCGATGTGCTTGAGGGAAAGAATACGCAATTTAAGTTTTTTTTGCAAAATAGGAAGAGTTCTATTCTTAGCCGAGACTCAGAAAGACTCACAGTACTCAGTATACATTCCCTTGTCATTTAATACTGTTTTACTTACTTGTTTATTGCTCTGTACACACAGTTTAATTAACAATGTTGTACAAATCTTTTATACAAATTCAGCTGAAAAAATGTACAAGAACACGTTTACTGTTATCTCTGTATCAACATGTGCATGTGTAGAATAAAATCTATTTGAATTAAATCATGTTTTACATGCTTTCCGCCAATTCTTTATCGTAACAGTTTTCTGTGTCTTGGCCTTAATCCACTTATAAGTAATATTATTTGCAAATACTTCAGTCCAACCGTTCATGAATTATACGTAGTAGTATACATTTGTCTGCAAATCGGCCCCATGTTCACAGTTAAATACCTTTGAGAGCTACATAGCAATTTTTGATTTATTTGTTTGACTAAAATATTGGATGAAAACGTTGCATACCAGCATGACTAAAAGCCAAATTTTCCCAAATACAGCATATCTATTTAAATTGTCCCTTCTTAGACTTTAAGTCCCTCAAAATGTAAATAGTTATTGAACCTCTTGTGTACATACTGTTTAATTAACAAAGTTCTGGTGCCTTTAATTGGGAATTTATGTGTGAGATGATGTGTAGATGTAGAGTCGATTATCATCTAATACTCCAGCTTTGAAAAAGCCCCAAAATGATTGAACATTCCTTTTGTTGGTGAATCTATACATGAACATAGATTTATCCTTATTAATTTTATTTATACTTAAAAAATAATGTCTATAATGGACAAGGCAGATTATTGTAGAAATATAGCGCTTTAATAAACAACTTCCTGATTTCTTTACTAATATAAAGAGATAAGCTCGACTAACCTGTGGACTAATTTTATCGCAACCTCAACAGTAAAGTGCAATTTTAGTTAAATAAATTTCTGGCAGTACATAGTTTGAATAATAAGACGAGATTCTATAAAGCCAGAGGAATTAAATTCTGTATCTCTATACTATTTAAATAGTTATTTGTTTTATTTCCAATGTCCAATACAAAGTTGAAATATTGCCAGGCTAAAATGAAACAAAAAAGGGTTTGTATTCTCTCTTCTCGACCTTTCACACATTCATTAACAACATTTCCTCTTATCGCCTTAATATCACTAAAGTTGCTTTACAAATACTCGAGCATATAAAATAAACATCTAGTGGCTTTGTATTGTTCATATAAATCATTTGTACCGCAGGAAACTATCAACGAATTACCAATCACTGTTCACATTAAAAGGCGTCACTTTGTCCAGTACTTAAATCAAGTTGATATGAAAGTGGTATACACTTTTTGATTCCTTCAGATAATATTCATGCGGCGTATAAATTATTAGTAATTCTGCGATTTAAGAATTCTCGCAATTTTTTTGTGGATAGAATTGACATTTTCATCATTTGGGTATTTTAAAAATGAATCCTATACAAAGTGATTCAATTTCTAATCGAAGAAATGATTAACTACCAAGTATAAAGAAACCAGTTTATATAGACAAATGTCTGCAAGGTACGCGGTGTTAAAAAGTTTAATTTTGTGTTTTCGCACACTCGTGCACTTTTGGAAATGTACTTAGCACCTTTTTTAGTGCGCACATAAACATTGATATTAAATTCCGATTGTAGAGTTGATAAGATGATAAAAATAGTGTTTGGAAAGTAAAAAAGTCACCAAACAAGCACAGTTCGTTCAGAAGAAAACAGATGTTTAAAATATACGAGAACTCCTAAAATATTATAAATATAGGCTCTTCAACGACTTGAACTGACAAAAAATCAACTCCTACTTCTTACACAGTATAATTAAAAAATCATCACTTATCACACAACATAAAATTAATAAAACTTGATAATATTAGCTACAATAAAAGCTACAACAAAAGCAACGATCTCATGAAATGTTTTATGGAAGAAGTAGTTGTACTTCCACTCTTTAATTACTTGTTACTTCCTGGACATTGGTTAATATTACACGTTTAAGGTAATCTGGATAATATCCAAATGAGGAAAACATGCTGACAACAAAGTGATTTGGCTTGAAAGTTCATTCAATAAATTGCAATTGAAAATAACCATTTTTTATGATTAGAACGGTGAACCTCTTTTACCAGACGACGACGATGACGATGGTTATGAGAATGAAGAAGCATATGATGCTTTAAATGATGAAACGTTTGGGACATGTGAACAATCCACTTTGGACGATTGGGAGCAGCAGCATGAGCAGTTTGCGGAAATTAAAGAAAGTTCACGGCTTAGTGATAAAATCGGTAAATTTAATCTATTTTGCCTGTTTGTAAAAGTTGCATCAAAGACTTTTTTTTGTAGAAAACTCTATATCACAGTTAGTATTAGATAAATCGCCTGAGAAAGAGCTACTGATCTTTCCAAAAAATGATTCAGTTTGGGCCTACAATCCAACTCACACAAATGGAGACTCTTATAACGACTCCACAGTACTTTCGTCTTTGCAAAAAGCGTCGAAATCCTTTGTAAGTGTGCATATTTACATTTTCAAGCAAACGATTGATTTCAATGATTATTAATTTCAAAATTGTTTCAGATTGAGTCACACACACAAATTCCTTCATTTTCCTACTTGAACAATCAAATACCCAGTGGTATATCACCATTAGGATTTCCGAGTAAACCTGCGAAAATATGCACAGTTGAGGAGCTAGAAAAGAATTTAATTAAAAATTCCCGTCAAAATGCACAATTGCAAGGACCAGAACCAAAGCGAAAAGGTTTGCAATGCAAAATGTTTGGAGTAAGTTCGTTTTTAATCGGAGGTTTTTGTTGGCAGATCCGCCGGTCATTTCGCAACCAACTCACATGCTGCCGAATCAACTCAATATGCAGCAACAGGTTCCGGGACCGCAGAGGCCTTTCATGCAATTTCCCCACCATCCAGTTCATCCTTATCACCCTCTGTTGCAGGTAAAGTCACTTTAGTTCATTTATTTGCGAAAGAGGATTTTTTGCGTCGTTGGCGAACTTTGAGTTTAAGTGGTTTTGGTTTTTATTAGATCAATTTCCATAATTAATTTTTATGCCGTCTTTAATGCATATGAAAAAAATCTTTATTAGACATTAATAATGAACATAATCCGTGTGTGTTAAAAATGTATGCAACAATTATATAATTTCACAGCAATCAGTAATCAAAATTTTATATTTTTAGCATCCCAATTCGAGGTTACCGCCCCCCGGGTTGCCGCCTTTAAGTAAGCAAATTGTTGATTGTTCTTTGCTCAGATCCCGTATTATTTTTCATCCATTTTCCAGATGTTCCTCCTCCAAATTTAAGACATATTGGTCCCCCTCTAAACGGGCCGCGACATATAGTAATGCCGCCAGGATACAGAATGATTCCTCCGCATCCTCACCTGATGCCGCCCAATGGGCCTCCTGGATACATTTATCCCATACACGTAAGTCACATTGGACACTGTTTTAAGGCTGATGTAAACAGATGCATAAAGATGTTGCGGAAATATTTAAAAAATCTAATATAATCTTTAGATGAATCATATTCCTTACAACTATCCACCGCCTCCACATATGACGGTTCCAATGCCTGGACAGCAAAACATGAATCCACCAAGGCAAATGCTACAACAGCAATTTTCACCAATGACGGGTTCCCAGCAGCAGAATCACAGCATGCGAAATGATGCGGGTGGAACTTATCGGTATGGTAATGAATACTACTTTAGTTTACTTAAGGAAAGAGGAAAATCTGAATGTTTCCTAGCAATTAAATGCTCTAAACGTTTACACATTCGTTGGCTTATGCTGGGATCTAAACAGTCTCGATTAGATCTTTTTACAAGAAAGAAACGCGCAATTTTTTGAGTGCTTCCCGCATTTTTTATAAATTTGTTTATTTTTGCGCACAATGAGATGTTTACCTATTTGCTACTGTTTTTTAATGCTTCACTGAATAGTTAAATTGACCATTTCGGTTTCATATAGTCAGTTGAACACAGCGCAACTTTTAGAAGGTTTTTGTGTAATTTTCCGTTGGCAAAATTTTAGTTTTGCAAAATTAGAAATTACCATCAATCAGTTCTGATGATTTTTCTAGTATGGAGGTACAAACTTTCAATCTTACTTTAACTTCATCAAGGTATGCTTTATTTATTTAAGCAAATAGGCGTTCAGGATCTTAAGACGTTTTCCTACTGGTATGAGAACCACGCAATTTTAAAGTTAAAAAGATAAACAACCTAGCAAACATACAAGGATTGATCACACAGTATAAATTATGAATTACAAATTGAAAATGTTGACGACTTATCATGTGTGTGGATAGAAGTCGATAAAATTTTGTTTTGAACAGTCAATCAATGGTCTATTTTTTAGTTTAAGATCAGCGGTTATCCAGCAATTTAAAGAAAAATCGATTTATAAATACTTTTATTTTTAGTTTACTCTCAAATAAAGAACATCACAATGGCCAGGTTAGAGACGATTATGCAGGATTAATGACACCGAAAGATAAACAGTGGTTGCTAAATATTCAAATGATGCAAGTTAATACTGGGACTCCATATTTCGACGATTATTATTACACAGTGAGTCAAAAAAATAGCTATCACTTATAAAAAGTATTGTTATCATATTTTATTTTTAAATAGATTTACAAAGAAAGGAAGTCAAAATCAATAAAGGAACATCCGATTGATTCTGAGCGAAATAGCGGCAGATTTCAAAATAACGGCAGGCAAAGGCGTAACAGCGAAAGGCAGGATGGAAACAATCTTACACCAAGGGTATACACTGTATTGCAATTTGAAAATTCTCTAGGAAAGTTGCAAGTAAGGAAGCCTATATTTTAAGTGATAAAATCGCTTGATTTACGGATTCTGTTTTTTTATTCAGTGCGGCTCCGTCACTGCACCCAGAAAGATTATAGATATGGAGGTAATGCAGTCTGACAAAGAGCAAGACATTCCTCCACCTTCAAAGGATTCAAAGAAAACCAAGCAATATCTTCTGGAAATAGAGGCATTATATTCGTTGCTGTTAAAGGCCGAAGACATCAACAATCCCATGTACGTCAACAACATGGAAAAATACAGGGAAATGAAACAAAAACAGAGGTAAGTTTTAAAAGCTATTTTTTGTTTTGCATTGTATTAAGATTTATGATCATAATTGCAGATTAAGAGAACTGGAACAGGCACCAACGCCAGAACAAAAACAGGAAGTTCTCAGGCTGTTTAAACAAGAAGCCAATGAACCCATAACGGAAAACAAGCTCGATTATATCCTGAAAATATGTTCTGGCTTTTTCCAGGAGGAAAAAATTTCCAGCTTCTTAAATATCAGAAAGGGAAAGGTGCGTTTATTTTCATCTAGCTTTATTTGCAACTTTTAATGTGAAACTGTTGAGTTTTGCGCCGAGGAAAATAATTTCTTCCTGGTATTTCACAAGCACCAGTCGCTTTTCCTCAAACAAAATTATTTTCCATGGCGGTCGAAAATCCCGAAAAATTCACCAGCTTCAAGCAATGGCCTGGAGAGTTGATAGTTTTTAATGTTTATCAAATTTGTTTCAGATGTTTCTCTTAAGACTGCTGCCACACCTTTCAGTTGATCTATTTAGCATTCAACTTCAAGAAATATGGACCAAAGTGTTACTGAGCTTACCAGTAATAGGACGCAGAGATACTGCTGGTGACAATATTTTGCCAAAGCTTTATCCGTATTTCAAGCAGTAAGTAGACGAACTAGTTAAAAAATATTTAAAAAGTTTATTATTTAAAATCTTAATATTGCATTAGTCGAAATGTATTACTATTTGCTTGCGTTTTTAACTCGTATAAATAACACAGTAGATATTACTTAGCTTTTCGAAATTGGGTTTACAAACGTGTTTGCTTTGCCATACATTTTATAAATGTCGATATTTTGTTTTGTGGAGTACAATCTGTCCATGTTTCCTAGCAATAGGAGCAATGCTGATATAACGTTTGGTTCTCTAGTAGTGAGCATTCTGGAAACAATCAGGTCTATTATTCCCGGGCTCCACATCATGGAAAAGGCCCAAATGCATTTGTTTATTTTAGTCTTGGATGTTGGGTTCGACAATTTCATCTCGCTGGTTTTTGTGTAAAAGAGAACTGCGAAAAAGGCGAGCACAAAAATTGCAAAATCGAAAGTTTTCAGGTTGGATTCGTTGCCAATACATTCTTTAGTAAAGTTGGTCGAGTTGCGAGTTTTCAGTTTGGATAAATACTGTCCTGTCACTATCGGCATTTTGGTATCCTTTTGACTTTCCTGAACTGAGTTGATTACTTTATAAACATTTTTTAATATGTGAGTTATTTCCAATTCAGTAGCGCTTTGAGGGTTTAAGTCTTTAAAAATATTGTCCGCCTGCATGTTAGAAGTGGTTTCGTTAAAATTCGGCAGGAAATTCACGTCGAAATTATCGTGTTCCACTTCATTCATTACAACGCCGTTTTTCATCAAAACATATAAAATCAGCACCGAAACTACCGGAAGCACTAAAAGCGTCACACATTTTCCAGCGGTAATATAAGGCTTTTCCTGTAGTGGCGTTTTAACTGTCTTGCAATAGTTTGCTGCTTCAGGCTGATTAGACAGATTCACTTGAGACAGTTTTTTCACCGTAAATACGTCCAGGTTTGTAGAGGAACTTTCGATGCTATCGGTCTGAAACAACGGCCCCACTGGGTTCGTGTTTGCATGGGAAATTTCATCGCAATCATGAACTATTTTCTCTCCAAAAGTTCCGGAACTATTTTCTGTTTCTGTAGATTGCATGGGGCCTTCAGTGGTTTTGGCTATTTCTTCTGATGTTAATTCAGGACATTGGTTGCAAATTTGGCAGGTGTTTATCAGGGAAATCGCGCTGGTTATGAAGGAATACACTGAAAAGATAAAGGAGTGTTTAAAATATTTTTAGTCGTTTCACTAATAGGGGGATAATTCTTAAATCGAATTTGTACAAGATTGTGAGCCAGATTGTTTTTTTAAATTAATTATTTCGACTATTGTGAGATTGGAAATATGTCAGTTTTTTAACTTTTAGCATTTTTTTAAATTAATTGTCTGGGGAAGGTGATTTAGGGCAATTTTATTAATAATGTTAGAGGCTTTTTGGAACGGAAAAATAAACAGTGAAAAATAGAATACAAATACTTGCATTATGGTATATGAATTCTATACGTAGAAAATTTGATGAGAAAGAAATAATATCAACACTACCTAATAGGCCTTGATAGAGAAACATTCTCAAAAAACAATCGTGGCTTTCCAGAATATCTGTTGTAGTTTTGTCTTTCAATTCCCTGGCGTAATTCAATATGTTTCGAAATAAACCCCTGTCTTCTCGAGTTCCATTCTGTTTATATTTCTTGATAGAGGTCCAAATCAATGTATGGTAGGCACGAAGAAAATCATTAGACGTGCTTTTGGCTTTGCTGTTTCTTGTTTCCTCTATTTCATTGTTGTGATCCTCAGCTGCAGTCTGCCAGTAAACGATTGGTTAATTTCAACCAGTTTTTTTAATATGGCATGTACTTACGGCAGGATAAAAAGATTCAGCATCTGGTTCGGAAATAGTGCCATTAACAATGGCCAGATCGTCAATGTTGTTGTCTAACCAATCGGTGTCATTGCTCACAAAAGTTTGGGACAGAATAACTGCACTGTACAAATAGAAAACTCCCAAAAGAATGGTCGCGATGTTTTCAAAAATTAACGTCCATAAAATTCGGTGACTCGAATACTTGATATAATACAAAAAGTACAGAAATCCTATTAACCCTGTGGGTAGCAAAAGGCTTGCAATTAGGGCATACACCTCATACATTTTCACTCAGTGCCACTCACACCACACTGATTTGTACTAAGAAGTAGTTAAAGTGCAAATTTACAAGTTGTTCAACTACGTTAATCGCCAGTCCCCTATAATTTGCCATGAGGAACTAACTGTATCGCATACTATAGGGGCGCTAATGGAATATATCGGTACATTCAATCGAGAGTAACTGTTTTCAATCTATATGGGTTAGACTAGATTGTGGCCCTCTTCGGGGATGGATTCTTTTTTGAACTAAGTTAATGATGAATTACTAAATAAAACTACATTTATTTTCAGGTATGTTCAAACGTGCACAATGGAAGACATCATTGACTTAATTACCGGACTGATGGAAGAAGTAAAGCTGGAAAATAACAGAAGCACGCCACTTGGACATGCAGGAAAAGCACCGCTTTATTTTGTAGTGTTAAATAAGGTAAATAATCGATTTTTTTAAAGAAAACTTATGGTAAATAAAGTGGATTTTTTTGATTGCAGCTTGGGGTGTCCGCATTGGTAATTCTCTCAATACGAGTGCACACGATTATGTTCACAACAGAGCCGACAGAAGAACAACTAAGCATCTGGTTGAATTTTCTCATCGCTTGGGCAAAGCATTCGGTAAGTGTGAGCAGAGTGGCAGTACCTCTAGAAGCGATTCCTTCAGACGTTTTCGCTAAGCATGTTGAGCGATTTGCGCAATTGCCATCTGATAGGAAAGCTGCACTGGAGAAATTCTTCGTGGATGTTCATATTAACTAGAGAATGGCAGAAAACTTTTGACTAGAATGGATTTTGCAAATTTATCAAACGACTGTTGAAAACTTTCTGTGAGTTTCTGATTGACTTGTTTTCAACCGTAATATTCCACGTCTTGAGTATTGCAAAGGGATCAGGTGATTGATTGCTGATCCAGATTAATTGCATGAAAACTTCGATTCGGATGTTTTAATTACTATTCTAAATTTGAGTTCGTCTTTTTAGAATTCAACTGATCTGTTTTAGCACATTAATTTTCGGGTGGAATTCAAAACTAATACTTATTTTTTGGGTGAAGTATGTTGTATCGTTTCAATTGAAAACTCTGATGCAAGAAGGGGATAAGTCGCAGTTATTTGCCAGAGAGGCAAAGAACATTTTTCAAATTAGTTTTAATGTTGCTGAAGGCTTACTATGTCTATGATTTGGTAGCTATTCATCCGGTTTCGCTCCATAGTGAAATAACATATTCGGTTACCTATAGGCAGAATAATAATTTTTTAAAATTTTGCACTTATCCCCTTCTTGCATCACACTCTTCAATTGTTCCACTTAAAGGACCAAATTTTTTGTACAATTAAAAATTTTCAGCTACGCTCGTCTATTTCGTTCTTTATTTTATCGCGTTCTGTTTACACGTTTTAAATAATTTTGTTATCAAACCAATTAAAGTAAAATTAGGATTGTGCGTAATTTTAGTTGACATGAATGTTAAGATCCACTGACCTACACGCTTAGTTCTTGACTATCGAGATTAATAAAATTTAATTGCCACAATAATTGTTATAAAAGCAATGTTAAAGTAAATTCATTCAACACATGTTCGTTTTATGGATGTGTTGCTTTAGTTTCGCGCGTTAAAGACCTAAATGTAGGTTCAATGTGTTTACAAAAATTGTTGTAAATTAACGTATCTTCCGTAACAAAACGTAAAATGTATTGTTCTGTTTTGCGATGCACATTTTAACTAATTTGAATCTGTTTTAAATTGTTGTATTACACATTGTGGTTTCGTTAATTGATTTTTATGTAGATACATGAAGGAAATGTGATTTTACTTATTATTAATATCAGTACTAATTAACGTTTTAAGCTTGAATCGTCACACTAAGCCCGATTCAATCATGTGTGAATTGTTTATAGAAATAGTAGATACTTAAAAAAATATGGCAAATTTAAGATTTTTGATAGAACGAATTCCTATAAATATGAATGGGCTTTTGCATCTCCAGGCCGTGAAGTTATATGTTTCTAGTATCGGCATGGAGACTCCTTTTATTTGTATTTTTATAAGACTATATATTTAATTTCAGGTCATTTCAAAGATATCAAAATATGTTGAAATGATATCATTCTATGTATGGTTTTTCGAATTAGTAGATAGAACTAAACTACAATGTCTGAATAGATAATAAAACAATTGAGTAGATTCGATAATTATAAATAAAATATTGCGTTTGGAGTATAATACAAGTTTTGGGTTATTGACATCGACAACGCTACACCTATGTATTGCTGAATATATCTTTAATATTCTTAATACTGTTTTCAACATATACAGTGCAAGTTTTATCTTAACTGTATAAAACTAAAGCTTTGAAGATATAAATACAAAAGGCGTTATAATTGATGTACATCAGCGTCTTTAAGACGCGATATTTTAAATAATAAATAAAATTCATGCAACTGAGTATAATCTAACGGGTTTTAATCAATCAACTCATTTTAAATGTCTAGTTTTCGAAGCGAAAAATCTACCTAACTTCAGTTGATGGTATTTTGTACTGCTGCACATCGACTTCAGTTAGCTAAATTTGTACATGATGGATTTTAAGTAAAGCGTTTAATTGTGTTTTCAGTGAGGAAATACTATTTGGCCAAGGATAAAATGAACATTTGTACATATTTCAACAAAGGTTCACATTTTTTTCGTCATAATATTTAAGCCACATTGTGAATAAAAAGCCCGTCGATTAGAATCTATGCATGACAACATAGGCTAAGAAGTTAATAAACACGCACAAACTTTACACATTGAAATTCGAATGTCTTACAAACTAATATTGGAAATACAAAAATATCTCGATACATTCTTAGAACACCATGAGATCCTTAGTGTCATTTGAGCGGAGACTCTTCATTTATCTTTGTAGGCCCGATTTCAAGCGCTCTCTTAATCAACCGACTGTATTAAAAATTACCGGGTTAAATGCTTAAAAGATAAATTATATAAAGCCTTCATAAATATTGGCAAATAAATATGGTTTAAAATGTTCGATTTTAAAGTAATCTGTCTTAGACAAGATAACTGAAGAGTCTTCGTCGCGTTAATCGTGAAACAACTGGCAAACCTCAACTATTGCAGTGTCAACACAATCAAGTATTTGGTTAAATTAACTACTACGTATGAGGTTTACAATGATATGGGTAAATCTGCAATGCTCAAATTAATGAAAGAAATAAATTCATAATAAATCGAAATCAAATGAATACACATTAAACGTTTGTTTAATTTTTACTCAACTTTTTCAATTCTAGGAAAAAATAAAAAGTATGACGGTATTTAAACAGAAAACAAATAAAGGCAAATTAAATAAAATTAATTTAAAAACCTTAAAAAAAGAGCAATTAAACGATTTGCCCATGTCACGCTAGATTAGTGTTAAAATTAGAACCCGAGAACTTACGAAAATATCCTTGAGTAACGTTGTCTACTTAACGTAGTAGGTACAATTATTACTTACCGAGTTAAAAGTAAATATTTTACTTACGACTGTCTATCACAATACTAAAACCCTAAATCAAAAGCATCGTTGAAACTTAGGCCCGAAATCAAAGTTAATCATTCTAACTCAATCGAAGTATAACTTAGGTTTAAAAAAAGTCTATGTTTCTTTGATATAGTTAAGACTAGGTGGGTGCTGTTAGCAGTAGTTAATTTTTTCAACGTTTCGAAGTTAACATCCTATAAAAATAAGTAAAAATTCCAACACTCAATAAACACGTCTGTTCAACGAAGAAATTTTACTATCGACGAATATATGTATGTTTCTTGATAGACGTTCGTCGTTAGTAAACATTCTTATTTGCATCAGACTCGTATAATGGAGGATTAGAAAGTTGTGTATATACTTACCGTTTGATTGACTAGTAAAATTCAAGTGCGCAAAATTGCTCTTCTATATTACAAAGGCGTCTCTTTCCGCCAATGAAAACTGTTCGTTTTCGAGGCTGGATTCGCTCCAGATGTCGACTTACGCAAATTGGCTGCTGCCGAATCGAACCCGTTCTTCACATTCGCCACCAATCGTAATGCGGGATTCGTTGCAATACCATTTCGCTTCGATTTTTGATTGCTGAAATCCCACCAACATCGATCAAAAGTGATGAATTGTTAAAAAAAATTAAGTGATTACCTCTGTTTGGTATTATTTGAATCCTTGTCTTGCTTCTCGTCGCCTTTTTTGTCCTTTCCGAATGCGGAACTGCCGGAATTGCCCAAAATTATGCGCATATGGGTGTCTCGAGCAAAGTGCATGTCGGGCGCTTTTGCAAAGTTGTTATGTCGCAGTACCGGCTGATAAATATTCATGGCACCTAAATAATACCAACTTATAACTACAATTTGTTGGAAAAATATGTTTTTTAGTTGAAAAGTGTTTGAAATTTTTGAGATTTCGGTCAATTAAATTAAAAACGTATAAAAGGCACATACAATTAAGTTAAAGCGCAAATGATAGAACAGACAAAGCTTCTTTTCCCCTTTTTTTAAAAGCGAAAAGCATTGTGAGATTATGACAGTATGCAGAAAAAAAATCATTTTAATTACTGTAAAATAAAAAACGATGTTTATTTTGTCACTCTCTGTGCGCTGAAGTTAAGTTGCTATATTTTTTGTTCTCCTAAAAAAATGTTCCTTGTTTTCACACCTAAAAATATTGTTCTTATTTGTTTCTTTATGAAGTTACATACATAAGAAACTAAACAGTTGACAGTTCTAAGCTTGTTATAAAATTTTGGTCGCACAGTTTTTGCCACATTTTCTCGCAAATAAAAAAAAATTGTGCGCAAAATGTGGCCGGTCAAAAAAAATTAATATCTCTCGAAGCATTCAAGATAAACAGAGCATTACAGATCAAAATTGCTCAGACACTGTATACCGTATACCTTTTCCTCTCTGGGTGCACGTATTGCCCGCAGAACGATTTAAACTTTGACCGCGAAAACATGACAGTATTTAAACGCCCTGTACAATATGTTTATTATATTTTTTGCTTATCTTATAACTTAAATTTGGTCCAAGAATAGAGCTATGATTCGATAAAAAATGATTCAAATCGAATTACTGATTGAGAAAATATTCGCACACAACAGTTAGGGAATATTAAAAATAATGTGATTTAATTTGACGGACAAATTGGGAATTTCGATTTCAAAAATTAACAGATTTTACAATTTTAGTCTAAACCGCACTAAAATTTATAAATGTGAACTTTTAAAACTTTTTTTTCAATCTCCTTGAGAAAATCAACGTTAATTCCGGACGCCGGGTATATGTTAAAGTATAACTAAAAAGTAAGAAAAAAAGGAAATAAGACAAAAATTAATAATTGTCATGTAATTCATGTAAGATTGCCCGAATTTCTCCTGCATATACTCACAATATTACATAATTTTAAATTTCATATAATTATCTGATTAGAGTTAAGACCTGCAAATAGGAAACAAAAAAATATATCTAACACCGTGAATCTCGCAAATGAAACATTTGCGTACTTATGCTGCTTTATGAAATTTTTGTAATTTTATATGGCATAATTGTTATATTATACAGGGTGATCCTAGATAAATGTCTCAACGGAAAGCTGTGGATTCCTCATGAAAGGACAGTTCCTCTTCTCTCCCTGCTTTCGTTTTCGTTAGAGTTAAAGTTAGAATGAGAGTAAGAACAAGGCCTAAGCCGACGGATCGTAAAGTGTGCAAGCAGTAACGAAATAAGAATCGAGATTTATAAGCCTAAAACAGTTAAATAAGCTTCGAACTTACCGAAAACATTATTAGAACTGTCATGTACCGGACTAAGAGGCGGTGAGGCGTAAATAGGACTTTGAGGCTCGCTTTGCAAAGGCGACAACAGTTTACTCAACGGTCTTGTTTTGCCACCTCTAGAACACTGCTGGAGCTGTTGGGTGAAAGACATCGGCTGAAAAAACATGAACAATAACAAATTAGCCCACTTAAGATAATTTGAGCAGTTGAATTTACAACTCCAACCTGAGTATTCTGTTGTGTATCTCGCTGCCTATCGCCATGGCGGCTGGAATGGCTTGAGCCCGTCAGATTCGAACTGGACTTTGAATTAGAGCTATGATTACCCAAAGAAACCATTGATCTTCGTTGCTGATCGGTCCAATCTCCGCCTACCGGATACAAACTGGCCGATAAAGGTTTGGTTTCGGCAGTCGATGCTAAAAATGCACCTTGAATAAGGGAATATTGCGTGAAAGGACGGCAGTGAAACTTACTGGACGCTATTGAATTCGCACTACTACTCGTATGGGCTGACATGTTAATTTTATGCGATCTAGCGTTGTATTCCTCTAAAAGCCTCACAACGCCTCGATGGCCGGATTTCGCAGCCACTCGAAGAGCGTTTCGCCCGCAAGCATCCGAATGGTTCGGATCAGCCCCGTGTTCTAATAGAGCAACCACACAAAGCTCGTGGCCTTCTTGTGCAGCAATTCCTGGAAAAGTCGAGTAGGTTTGTGGAAATGTAATCGACACTCTGTAAAGGCATTTTACCTAATGCTGTGGCTCCCTGATTGCAAGTATGATCAGGCAAAGCACCATGTTCGAGTAGTATCTTAACGATATCACTATGCCCTTGCCAGCTGGCAGAGTGCAACGCAGTGCGGTTTTCTAGATCGCAAGCATCCACTAGAGCTTTTCCATAGGTTAAAAGAAGAGAAACCATCTCGGTATGTCCCTGCCAAGCGGAAACATGAAGCGGCGTTCGACCCTGTAATATGAAGAATTGCAACTTAGCTATGTGGAAGTTGCACGTTTCCAATGAGCGTATTACTTCCAGGTCTCTGGTTTCCACATCGGCTTCCTGCTGTATGAAGTACTTGGACATCGCCAACCGATTGTCCAAAGCCAAAACATACAGTGTGCTTCTCCCATCTGCATCTTTCGAGTCTATATCAGCGCCGTTTGATACCAAAATTTGTACTATGTCGTAGTGCCCTTCTAGAGCCGCCAATCTAACGCCAGTAAAACACATTTGAAGGACCATTTTCGAAGGAAAGTTGGCTTTAGTGCATACCTTAAAGCAGTTTTTCCGTCATGCGGCCTTTGATCTACCGGGGCATTATACTTATCCATAAATAGGTTAACTAACGAAGTGTGGCCTCCTTGAGCCGCTAGAGTAAGCGGAGCTTTACCCTCATTGTCAGTCTCGTCGATTTTCGCTCCCGCTTCCAATAGCGCTTCACATACATCTTGGTGGCCTAAAATTACACTTTTGTTCCATAACTCAGAATTCGGTGCGATTTTAATCCAACTCGTAAGGCTTTAAGATTGAAGTATTTTCTATAGATTGAAAGTGTTCCGTGGCTACGTGCTCTCTATTGGAAATCAGGAAATTTTTCAAAGTCGTTAAAAATCAGGAATGCAAAAGGATGTTCGGGGAAAACGTTCATGTTCAGACCAACATTTACCAAGTCGCAAAAAATAAAGTCTTTTTGATTCTAATGAAATTTACGGCATTTTTAGATGTAAGACTATGAAAGTGTGTCTCTGATTCACTGGCGTCACAAATTCAAACATTTTTGACGCCAGAAGTGCTTTTGGGTGAAAATGCTCATTTTGAGACCAACATAGATCCAGTCGCAAAAAATCTGAATTATTTTCGATTCGAATGGGAGTATATTTCATAGACTGCGAAAATTGCTACTTGCTCTATAGCGCATGTTAGAAATTTTTGAAGCGAATAGTGCATTTACCAAACCGCTTAAATTCAGAATTCTTTTCGACTCTAATAAAATTATTAGGATTTATTCAGATTTAAATATATTTTATAGACTGAAAAAGTTTCACGTTGCTTCTTGAGCTAGATTAGGATAGATTGGAAGTTTTGAATGTTTGATTCAAAGAGTGTATTTTGGTGAAAACGCTCATTTTCCAGACGAACAAGGCAGTAAAAAGTAGGACTCTTTTTGTTTGGAATAAAATTCTCAGGATTTTTAAATTTTAGTATTTTCTAGACTGAAATTTTGCCACAGCTACTTGCTGTTGATTGGAAGGAAGTTCGGAATTTTTTCACGATGTGTGCACTGTCATGCAAAAGATCATTTTGTGGCCAGCCTTTAAGTCGGCAAAAATCAGAATTTTACTTGATTTGCATTAAATTTCGAGGAGCTTCAGATAGATGCCTTCTATGTACCGTATAAGTTTGAAGTTACCAATTTTCGAAGCAAGAATGGCATTTGGGAGAAAACGCTCATTTTGAGATCAACATTTATCAAGTTGCTAAAAATCAAGATTCCATTCGATTCGAATGAAGTACTTACGAGTTTTAGATTTAAGTGTGTTTTATAGTTATTGAAGGTTTCACGTTCCTACTTCAGGTAGACTGAAAGTTTTTCAGTTTTTGAATCAAAGTGCGTTTGTATAAATATTCATCAAGTCAGTAAAAAATCGGAGTCTTTTCGATTCGAATGAAGTTCTCAGGATTGTTGGATTTGAGCATTTGCTATAGACTCTGAAAGTTTACCCTAGCTGATTGCTGTCTATTGGAAATTATGAATTTTTCAATGGAATGTATGAGTGCACTTTAACGAAAACGTTTATTTTTCGAAAATCAGAGTTTGGTGCAAGTTCGATGAAATTTCAGGAATTTTAGACTCAGAAACCATTTGTCTTCTAAGTACTATGCAAGTTTGAAGCTGCTGCTTGCTCTAGATGCGGAGTTATGAATATTTTTTATTCAAAGAGCATTTAGATGAAATTTTTTTCCAGGCCGACATTTATGAACTTAACACTTATCGAGTCCAAAAAAATCAGGATTCTCTTCAATTCCAATGAAATTAGCAGCATTTTGAGCGTTTAGTCCATTTTATAGACTATGAAAGTTTCACGTTGCTACTTGAGCTCGATTGGCAGTTAGGAATTTTTTAAACAAAATCGGCACATATTTTACCTTCAAATGCTGCATAATGCAAGGGCGTCCATCCAGAGTTATCTCTGTGCTGCTCATCAAGACCTCTGTCTAGTAATTGACGAACCACTTCTACACAACCTGTAAACCAGGTTATCGATATTTTATTATGTAAGGTAAAAGTCATTGAATCAGTCGAATCAGCCGAACAGAATTTGAAAAATAAATTATCTACCTTGTGCAGCGGCGACAGAAAGCACCGTTCGTCCTTCCGAATCCATCGAGTCTATGGCGCAGCCCCAAAACAGTAGCAAGGCTACGACCGGAGCATGTCCCATACTGGCCGCTGCCCATAATGGCGATCTTCCACTGTTATCACAGTGATCTACATCAGCTTCGTTCTCTAATAATAGTTCACAAACATCCCTGAAACAAAAAAAAACTTGAAGCCAAAAACTAGAGCGAGACCTTAACTAGAAAGAAACTCCAATAAGCATTTGTCGCATTAAAGTAGTAAGCAGAAAGCACGCAACGTCAATGTTCTCGAATTTTTGGTCCCTATCGGTTGAGCTCGGCTTTTTACTCTTTACTTCACATTGTTAATCGAATATTCTGTTTATTTACCGATTGATACTTAATGATATGGAATATTTTTTCAACGTCGATTTCGATCCGATCATCTCAACACAGTTTACTGGAAATAGGAAAATAACTTTACCTGTGTCCCTCAAATGAAGCAACTAACAAGGGGGTCATTCCCTCCTTGTCCTTGTGATCGACGGTAGCATTTCTCTCCAACAGGGTGGAGACAACACTAACACCTAAACAAAATAATTTTTTGTTTATATAATTATTTAATTTGCACCGATGTTTTTACCTGGAGTTCGTGGGGCGCATAAAGCAGCCACTGATAGAGCGGTTCTGCCATCAGCGTCTGGATGGTTGATATCCGCTCCAAAATCAAGGAGATGATCCACAATTTCGCTGTGCCCCATGTAGGCTGCAGCTATTAGTGCAGTTCGACCCTTGAAAATACCACATATTGTTAGTTCAAGTGTTAAAGGTGAGTCTTGGTAAAGATAATGTCTTATTAGTAAGAAGCCTGTCAAGACGGGAATATTTTTGGAATTGGCGGTGTTTCAACAGTTTCACATTCCGAGATTCCCGAGTCCCGTTAAACGTTGCTTCATGATTGTTTTTCAGTTCCTCATTCCAGTTACTGTTCTAACTTACTTCATGATCCGTCAAATTTACATTGGCTCCATGCTGCAACAGAATTTTCACTATTTCTTCATGGCCACTCCAGGCTGCCGCCCTCAAAGCTGTTCGATTCTCCGCATCAACGCTGTCCAATTGGCACCCATGTTGAACCAAGAGCTGAACGACCTGAAAAAAAGTTTTACATGATTATTCTTCACTTGAATTTTTAATCATTTCCGTACCTCCGTATGTCCTCCCCATGCCGCTGCCCTCAACGGCGTCCAGCCATCAATATCTGCCTGATCAGCATTGGCGCCTGATTCCAGTAGTACCTACATTGGAAAACAACGAGTTTCATTATCGCACATAAAACTATAAACATGTTCTTTGATTATTGACAAACTCGTAAAATTTCCAAAAAATTGAACGGTTTTACAACAAACTTCGCTCAAACAAAGCGTTATTTAACGCCAACAATGTGCCAGGTAAACACACAAGCCACAATAAATCTAAATTTTTTTAGTGTTACTCCAACAATTCCCAGAATCTCGTGCTTTAAAGATTTACGAGCCCTTGTGACATGATAATGCTTCCTGGAGTACCAGACTAAAGCAACAATGAAAAATCAACACGGAACTCGAATGTGAAAGCATCGTAAACGCTGAACTGAGCCATTATTTTAAATCTGAGTTTCAATGACTTGAAGACAAAAAAATTTTGGTACAAGTAGCATTAGAAGGACTGCTGTTGGCAACAAAAAGTTAAGAAACTATACTCGAATAAGGAAGATCAACTCTCACACTTGCTGCTGCTAAGCTCTTAAGCACAACCAACCTGTTTACCTTACAAAGCAAATTGATTAGGCCGGATTTGAACTGCTTTTTATCTAAAGGACCGTCCTTCGTTTGCTTTAGTGCCGTATTCTACATAATAATTCCAATTGATTTCAAGTGGATTTTTCGATTATAGTACACAGCTTTCTTAAATAATTGAGTATTTTTTTAGAATGCCTCCATTGGTTGTAACAAAAGGGCCTTTATATGAACGTTCCAATTGTTAATTTGTTTGAATAATAATAAATGTACAAAGCGTGCATTTTTGTGGACGTATCAAAACATCAAAAAAGGTGACGAATGTCTCTAAAAGCATGAAATCTGCAAAAAATATGATCAATCAAGATGTAGCAAGTACATTTTTACAGCAAACAAGATGCATAAAAAATTAAGTAACGTTAATTAACCATTAAGTATATTTCTCGCTATTGTCCACATATCACGATAATGACAATTTTTCGTAAAAAAGGACACTTCTGAGTAGCCAGTTCTGAGTGACTTCATCAGCTGTTCACTTATTCTTCTAATAATTTCACTTGTTGCGTTTTCAAGCGCAATAGATACTAATTCTTTTCTATAGAAGAACGCTTTTTTTTATATAAACCAAGTGGATTTTTTCTGAAATACTGCTGTTTTCTCCAATCTCATTGCTTCCAAAATTTTTCTTTCTCACTAAAGTTAATATGAGCTAAATCTAAATCACATTAATTGAATTCAATTGTTGTCGTACTACTGAACAATTTGGAACTGTGAATATAAAAATATTAACTAAAATATGGAATAGAAAA
Organism: Dendroctonus ponderosae; assembly: GCF_020466585.1. Classification (NCBI taxonomy): domain Eukaryota; kingdom Metazoa; phylum Arthropoda; class Insecta; order Coleoptera; family Curculionidae; genus Dendroctonus; species Dendroctonus ponderosae. The sequence goes on from NW_026018611.1 coordinate 6,320,775, forward strand.
GCAAAAGTAGGAGCAATTCCTTAATTTATGTCTGAAACAAAGATCTCAAAACAACCACTGGAAATGTGCAATTTGCTACTCTGAAAGTAAGAAAATCTTGACATTTTCTGGCATAACAATTTGGAACGGAGGCCCCAAATTTATGCGGAAAAATGTCTTTTAGAAACACTCTGTACTATTAATTATTACAATTAATAATGAAAAAATGGCCAGCAAAACAGAAGAGTTGAAACTTCAAATACTCTGTGAACACGAAAATCAGTTCAAAATGTAATTAATTTTTTGGAATCTTAAATTGTTTGAATTGCGCATTTCCAGTGTATGTTCTGCCGTTTCAATGCTTTCTATATTTATTGATTAATTTTCGATCAGAAAATAATTTGTTTTTTGGATAAAACAAAAAAATATAACTGACCAACAGTTCGACACCAAAAAGATTTGAAATGTTAAGAAAACTGTGATGAAATGATCTGTGTGTCAAGAATAACAAACTTTCCCTTAAGGGTTTAAATAGTTGACTATCAAATATTCAAATTAATTATTAACAACATTAATAAAACATATTATAACAATGAAATTAGGTTTTCATATTTTTCAACATTTTGACACAATTTTTAATTTGAGCCGATTTTGGACGATGTTTATTAGCAAAAAATTGAAAAGTTCTATCAGTAATAAAGAAAGAGTGGAACCTGCAAGAAATGTAAAGGTATCTAGGGAAGAATTATTTAGTTGCTAAATATGATAATTTAAAAATGTACTTTAAAGTTAAAATAAAATGTTCCTTTCTCATTTGATCTTTATAGATCTACGCAAACAGCTGATTGATGATGTTTTCATAAACACTTTCAACATAAAGTGGTTGGCAATAAATATCACCGTTTCATAAACTAAATAATTCCACTCAAAACATATTTAAAAGTGCACTAAAGATTTAATGTGGCATTCCTTAACCAGTCTTCTCGACTTTCGTACACCAACTGTACTCAGTGGGGGATATATTTTTTTCAAAACCACTTAAGAAAGCTGTGTATGTATAATTCGCGTGAAAATTGAGCTAAAACCAACCTTAACGACTTGAGCTTGTCCTAATCTGGCCGCAACATGGAGAGCCGCTTGCCCATGAAGATCTTGCAAGTCGAATAATGGTTCTGGCGATTGTTCGCTGGATGTGCTTGCCAATGACATCTGGAATTAATTCAATTATTTGCCAAATTAATTAGTAGAAAATATTCCTTTTACTTCTGTAAATTTATTTCAGATTCACTGATGCCCACTCTAATTAGTGCATAAAAAATAGGAAGCGTCAGCCAATTAAAAACAATGAGATTAATGAGTACAATGCTCGCAATTTCACTCGAAACGGACTCATTTTACCCTCTGCACTGGTGATGGGGAAGACAACGTAGATCTTATTAGCGTTGTATTATTTTTATATTTTATAGCGTTATTGAAAATAGTATTTTTTGACTTGATGTTGAGTTAAACAGCGAAACAAAAATATTAATTAAAACTGTGTGCAACTTTCAATCTGCTGGGTTTAATCGTGGTGAATTACGCACTTGAATGTTCCGAGTTGCAAGTTTGCAATATTTTTTATTGCCTCCTAAGTTTGCCCGGAAAATTCAGGCCATTCTTGGGTGTGAGTGAAATTTTCTCTAAATGTACCGTACATATGCACTGAAATTGTGTGCCACTTTTTTAGTTATGCGCTTTAAGGCGGCAAGTTGCAACTTTGACTATCTTTTTTCAATGCACCCTGCTTGCTTGAAAACACATCAAAGCTCGAGGAGTCCTCCAATTTGTGAAAATGCAGTTTAGGTAATTTTGAAGACGATCAGCCAGTTTAAAGTCGATATCCACACAGGCTCTGAAGTTAGTGAAGAAGCTCAAAGTCTGAAAAATCGACAAATTCTACAAAAAGAGAGCAAATTAGATTAAATCTGCCAGAAACATTCATCTACGCTGTGTACAATTTTCAATTCTCTGGATTTAACGCTGATGAAGTTACGCGATTGCATGTTCCAAGTTGCAAGTTTGAATATTTTAAAAATGTTTTCCGGTTTTGTTTGAACCCTTCGGAAAATTCAAGAGATGCTTGGGTACCAGTGATTTTTGGCATTGATGATCTTTCTTGCCTGAATATTTTTAGTCCAATCGTTAAATAACAAGCCCCTTCACAAAAGGTTTACTAATTAGCAAAAATAGATTGTGTTGTATTTTATCCGAAAGAACAGATATCGAGCGGAATTGCTGGAATTTTTTACTCCTGCTTGTTTTGCTAAATTTCAATATTAATTCTGCACTGGAAACTATATTTAAAACATGTATAAAACAGCTAATCTTTGTTCCTATAAAACGGATCTTCAATATTGTCGGGTTCTGCTGTTTTTGCTTCTTTATCCTCTACCGTTGCCTTAATATTGAGCCACTCTATGTGATATCTAGAATCGTAATCATGGTACGGAAACAACTGGAACTTTTTTGTTTTTGAGGTCCTGTTTATCGATTATTATTTTACGATTTTTTGCCGTTTTTCGATTTCTGCCTCGTTTTTCCATTTTTTACTGACCTAATCCATCGTTTATTATTTTTTTTGAGGACTTTAAAATTTAAATATTTATCAGGCATCCATTATTAGCTTTTTGTTAAAGTTAGTTTGAAGAAAGACTTTTTTTTTTTGAAGAAAGATCTTCGCTATTATTCGGTTCTATTGCTTTTTTGGTTAATTTTTTTTGTATTTATTTATTACATGCTTAAATATCGTACGGTCCGCTATTATTTTTCAGCTTGGGAAACTGTTCTTCCTGAGCTGCTCATTTCTTTTATCTGGAAGAGCAAACAAATGGAACTTTTTGCTTTGGTTTTTATCTCGCGTATCGATTATTCGTTGTTCTATAAATGCCGTTTTAAAGGTTTCTGTTGCGATTTTATGAATGTTAAAGCTTGCTCTGTTACATTAATTAGAAAATTTCGACTAAAATTCATGTCGTTTTTCAATTTCAAATTATTTTATTTTAGATTTTTTAGCTGCAATTTTACGTATCGAAAAACCACTTTAATGCAAAATATTGCGTCTGTGGATAAACAATATATTAGTATGAATAGTGATGTTTTTACTTGCATTGCATGTACCGCAAATATTAATTCAAACTGTGTGCAGCTTTCAATCGGCTTAGTTTACTGATTTTGGATTTACGAGCTTTAAGGCGTCAAGCTGCAAGTATGAATGTCTCTTCCAATACAGTCAGTCAAGCAAGGTTTTGCGGTACATTTTGTGACTTTAAAGCTCACTTAAAGCTGATGCTTTCGCAAGCTTTGCTATTACGATCGGTTGTTTGATATTTTGCTCAGAAACTCAACAAGGAAACCGGTTTTTGTCTAGTTGTGCTCTTCAAGTACTGAAGTTGCTTTTCAACGTTCAAAATGGATTTTACACTTTTGATGTCATAGCTGAACAAAAGCCGATTTTTCAATAGTTGCAAACTTGATTTTGAGTTTCCCAGTTTAAGATCGGAACTTGAAGTACTGAAAGTGGGGTTTTGAAGTTGTTCTGTAACCTTCAACGCTAATTTAACATCAACATTGAATGTGCATTAATATTAATCAGAAAGCGCGATTGAAGAGAATTTGTTTCCTTAATATTTAATTTAGCATTTAAATAGGGGCCCTTTAAAACATAAAAAAACGAACGAATTATGAGCAAACATTTAACTGAAACTATAGAAGACGTGAAAACGGCCAGCTATGTTTGTTCACGTTTGCCAATAAAAAAGTATCATGATAAGCAAACGAAATTTATAACGTTATAATATTTCCATCCGGACTGCACTCTGAGTACATCGTACGAAAAGCTCAAGATCATTTCATTTCCTGCTAATGAAACACGCCGTTTTTTCTTCATTGAAGGCCCAGTGCAGAACAGCTGGGCACCAGACCGATATCGTTCCATTGATAAATAAGTAATAAATTCGAATTATTGTTTTGCTTGACTCGGTCATTGCATCAATTGGATGATAAACCTTCGTCATCTGTTTTAGGATCTAAAACTCCAAACAATGGACCGAATAATGGGAACAACTCATTGTTTCTACTTCTAGTTCAGTCCTAGAAGCGATTATTGTTATTTGAAAGAAAAGTATAGCGCAAGTAAATGGTGCGTTTTCATTTCTTCCATTAATCGGCCTCTGCCTGTTATTAGTTGTTACATAACTCTGAAGAGCGCACAATGGCTGCTAACAGTACCTGAACAATTCTAATTATGCTGCCGCACATGATTGCAACGTGTCGACATACATATTTAATCAACCTATAAAATGAGGCATCTTAATTGGTATTCATAATTAATTCGGCAGTTAAACACAAAATGGCGCATTGTTTTCCACTGAAAAAAACCCAGCACAATTCTACAATGCGATGAAATCTTAGGGAAAAACGGGCCTCTATTCACATACGACAAGGTTTATTCCACTCTAGGCCATCGCAGTAGGTTTTACGATTGTGTGAAACGGTGTCAGCCTAACAAAATATTTACGAGATTTTGCAGTTTTACTTTCGGAATTCGGTTTAGTGGTTTGAGCGAAAATCCCGCAAAAATCACCAGTTATGCATGCGATTTCGTATTGATTTGGAAAATATTGTCGATTAAATTCCGCAGTTGATCCATTGAAGCAAAGCCCATTAAATTTTTATTAAATTACTTAAGCTGACATTCGAGTCGCGCCTATCTGCGATTCAGACGGATTTATTTAGTACTCACTTTCCTTGCCTTTATTTAACATGAATACTTTCGAGAAGTTTAGTTGATAATCACCTACAAGCGCTCTCAAGTGAAAAATTCAAAATCATGCTTAATCCCAGTTTATTTTGTAAAAGTTGAAAAACATAGACAAGGTGACTCACTGAAACTGACTAGTTCAGATGAACTTTTTTTGCTATCAGGCTGCGTTGTGGATTTATTGACCTTCGGAAGTAAAAAAAAAACTGTTACTATGAAAATAGTGAAACTTTTTCCTGAAAATTGTATTTGAAAATATTATCTTTTTTTAATTACAATTCAAACGGTAGCTGAAATCATCTAGTCTAAATTTTGTATATTAGAAAGCTTCATTTCAACCCTGCCTGTAGTGCAATGAAACATTTAGTCGAAATTACAGAAATGTGACTATCAATGAGAAAATTTGCTGATTTTCCTGAAAGATACTACTTTTACACCATATCTAACAAATGATCTCCACCGTTCATGTTCAAAATATTTACTTTAAAGGCGAATGAAATTATAATGCCGCGCGACAGAAACAAAACATGTACACCCTGTATATTTGGGAACTAACTGCTCAACAAAATCAATGTTACACTGGCAAATTTGGACTAACTGGATAATTTCTGACTGCTAAGAGCGAATTGATTACGGTTTGAAGCGTTATTTGGTGCAATTCTTTCTTTCCTATTCTGGGTCAGATAAAGTTTCCTACCTACGGTGGCCAATGAAACAATGCAAAATTGGTAAAAGTTCCGAGTGTTCTCAGTTGATCAAAAAACGATTCTTTATATTTCAACACCACACGCATTAAAATGGACCTCGTATCGCAAAAAACGTTTCTTTTGTTTCGTTCATCTCATTTACTTACATAGTAGTCTTAAAAAATCTACTTTTGGAATTGCAGTATGAAGAGCAGAAAAGTGATCGCTGCGAAGCCAAAAAGTTGAATTTTTGAGACCACTCTGTAAATAGACAAGATGGACAAAAAAATAAAAAACGGTTTCGAGCTATTTGGTTTACCTTTAAAATTTTGGGGTTGCGCTCCAAAAAACCTTGTTTTCGTCCAACTAGGAACGTGCCGAACTTGCAAAAATTTGAATTTTTTCATTTGCCACCCCTGTAGAAAATTTATCTGAGGTGCTCAATTTTTTTCAAAAACAGATGGGGCTCAATAACGCTACAAATCAAAACCAAATCGCTCCGAGCAATCAGAATTTATCCAGTACCAAAGTTAGGGAAAATTTGGCTGTGTAAAGTACATTTTGTTAAAGTTTCCAGACAATTAGTATCAAATCTGAAAAAGAAGACATACATGGACAGGGTGACCAAAATTGATCGTTTTTATGTGTTATTTTCTTTGTTAATTTGATTAAGTATAAGATACAGAATGAAATTGAAAAATGCTGAATTTAACTTCATTTTTTAACTCTTTTAACACTGAGAATATTTAAAAAATGTAAATACGTTTTCAATAGATAATCATTTGTAGAGTATAAATCGCCAAAGTAGAAAAGTATACCGGGTGTCCCAAACCTGTTGCCACATAAACTTGTGATTTTTAATGGTATATATTGATACTATTACATAGCCCTAATCTTCCGGAGTTTCATATGAGTCTTTAGCTCTAAAAATGAAAAAAAAATTCCTGTCTTAAGCGTAAGACATTTATCCAGCTTCAATGTGGAATTGAATTAAAGCATCACTTTCACCAGTTATTATAATGAACATTTGGTTCTAAAGTCTACATTTCAGCCATTGTTATAAGTCATAATGTGATGAAAGCGTGAGCCAATTTAAAATTCAAATACTGACTTCCAAATGCAAATCGCCTATGAATCATTTTGTTTGGATGTCTTTTCATTATTCTACTTTTAATTTTGCAGTTTTTCATCTATATTTCTCAATGTTTTCAACTGGTAAGTTTGTTTTTAATTATTTCCTTAGCCAATGAAGCAGAGGTGGAAACAAACAAAACAGGCTGTTTACGGAAGATTCACACACATTTCAGGAATACGATCGCTCCCAGATAAAATTCCAGCAGAACGCCAATGGATTCATTAAAATGAAATGCGAAAATTGTTATTCATCGGACAATTAATTGGGATCGCAACCAAGTTGCTGGTTACGGATATGATGGTTATCATTAAAACGTGCAATTTACATTTATTTCCGCCATTCACTCTTCGATTTGATAAATGAAGTAAAACTGCAAAATCCCAATATATTTATTATATATTAAAAAAAAACGTTTACTTTAGCGATCAAATTTGAACGATTATGAAAACTTAGACAGAGAGTGGAGAAATTGATCATTTTTCAACAGCACTAATTTTTAAGTTTGTACCTAAATGTAAAATATGCAGCGATTTAAAGAAGCTGCAACGTACTTTCAAAAGATAGCTTATTTTCTTTGCAGACAATGTTCATTTTCGACTTTTTCAAAATGAAAAATTGTTTGAGTTCGATTAAAAATAACCCAATCGAAATCATTATATTCTTAAATGAAAGAAAACGTGTTGCTGTTTATAATCAAATTTACTAGTATGTACAAAAATTAAAATTTCCACCTACTGTTTATAGAGTAAAGTCCATTTCTCCTCATGCTGCAGAAAAACAATAAAATATTCACTCATTTCACTGAAGCATTTCTGTGCTTCTATGTAAAGAGAAGATGTTTAAAATCCTATGCAAATTTGTTTTTTCAAAAAAGTTTGAAATAAAACTTCAAAAAAACAGCACACTTAAAAGCAATTTTCATGTTCTCTAGCATCGATTCCACCAAAGATAATTCGCTCTAATCATGACGCAATCCAGAGCAAACATCAATTTAAATTCCGCAATTATCTCGCCTATGAATTCCTGAAAGCATTTTTAACTCAGCAAAAAGACTTGATAGAAATGTATCTCGTTTGTCTGGTAAAGTAATCGTTAATGTTGCATCGGCTTAACAAACCTTTGTGGGTGTTTAAATTGCAACATTTTTGACTTGGCTATACACATGGCATTTCGGTGCAACTCGGTTTAAACACTTGCATTAACAAGATGCTCGTTTTACTGAAAAATGCAATGCAAAGCTTCATACCGTATTGGAATCAAACACGATCATATCCAGTTACATTTTGGCACTTATACAAGTGGCGACTCCTACATAAAGCACTTCTCATCGAAAGTTTACACAATCTCAACTTAAAACACTAATAAAATTGCCCGAGATAATCCCGAGAAATTCGCAATTGCATAGCGATTTTTCCCGCACCTGCAAGATAACAATTTACACTGAACCGCCTAAAAACACAAGCGCATAGATCCGTTCGATCGGTAAACAAATATGTTACTTGTAAAAAGCATTTAACTAAGAGAAGTACCGGCTTATTTATGGTATTATAAACACCTCGGCCATAATCTAGTAGAACTTAGCTTATTAATACGCGTTAAGAAACACGCGACGGAAATATCTACCGTTAGCGGTCTCGCAGGACTGACTAAAAAGTAAATTATTTTAAGAACTAATCAAGGTGTAATATGCAACATGACTAATGACAATGGATAATTCGTTGTTTTCGGAACTTTCTATAGGAATATTTAACTAATGGCTTGCAGCTTATTCATGCAATCGTGCAGTTACCACTGAGAACGCAGTTTCCTCAACGGATCTAAGGATTTTATTCGAAATTCAGCTCTTGCCTGTACCCATTGGCCTATTAACACCGTTAATTAAGCTGCAATCTTCTTGGAAGAACCTGCTTCAGGTTCTCAGTATAATAATGGCGTAACGCAACTTTCGAGAGATGTATAACACTTGGTAGAAAATAAGCTGATGTTTCAAACCAGTGTCAAAAACTCGTGAAATAGTTATTAAAAGTTAGTATTATAAGACGATGAGAAGAAACAAAAAATAATAATGTCATTGTCGTATTTTATACTGAAAAGCTAGAAATAGCAGAAAAGTTCATACGACAGAAAAAAGTTACACATAAGTTAACGCTCAAATTACTGTAAGACTAATTGTGAAATGCATTAAATATATCTGGATACAGAGCAATGTTCCAATAGTTTACTTGTTTCACAAGGTTCTTAACTTACTTTTGACAAAATTCCCTTTACCTCTGTAAAGATAATTTAAAGAGAATTAAGAGAGCATTTAAAAAAATGTAAATATTTTTTTTTATCTCTATTAAGAAATTGAAGCCATATAATGTGTAAGTAAAAGTACAAGGAAGGTTTACAATGGGCGGATAAAGTGGCAAGTCAATGGGAAGCGGAAACAGATAAAACTACATAAGTATCTTTAAATAACATTCCTAGAAGAAATCCAATAGATACCAGTAACTATTAGACATATTAAACCATCTTGTCAAACCTCTCTATTAATATTGTTAAGTACAAAAGAATAAAAAATTAATATAATATATTACAATATAATCAATTAATATCATCCACAGTTAAAATGAAACTGGGTGTTTGTGTACACTCGACGCATCGGCATATTGAAGCTTAAAATATTTTGTCGGTTATATCCATGCAAATACGCATATTTTGTTGTTGAAATATATATTTTTTAAATGTAAAAAAATGTTATTCCTTCTGGATAAATTTTATAAAAAAATGATAAAGGCACCCTTTAAGAAATAAAAACACAGTGGTGATGGATGGTTGTTGGCTTGGCACAACACAAACTTTAGAGATAGTTTAATGTGGAAGTTGTGCCGGGACTTTCGGGCACGACACTGACTTTTTGCCAAAAACTAAATAATTTTAGTTTTTAAAAACAATTTCAAACAAACAAGTTTAGACTGTTTTTTTTTGGGTCCAAACCAGTGTTGTATCCAAAGGGTGCCGAACATCTTCTACTGCGCTTAATTACTTTTCAGATTTACTCCTAAAGTATTTTTTTTATTAGAAACAGGTTTTTTAATTGCGGTTTATAGTAGCTTTTGAACTCGCATAATCATCACAATTTTTATAGATAGGTGAAATCAGAGAGAAGAATGCATAATAGAGCATTTTCCAAACCTCATCAACATAAAAAACCGATTTTGCGGCAAAAGCGTCTGAAAATTTTAATTTACATTTTGGTTGACAACAAAAAATACATTTAAAAATAAACATTTTCCAGTCCAAGTCCAATAAAAATTATTTTTGATGTTAAAATTGAAAACTCTAATTGCAGTTTTCCACGGATATCTCCGAAGCTCATTTGAAATTTAAAATATAAAATTTATGCACAAATTTAAGATTATGCTCAACACTTTATTTTACTCTTTATTTTTTATTTGTAAAGAACTGTACACTATAAACAATTTTTTCCATAAAATTCGTTGAAGATCGGAGAAAAATTGGACAAAGAAGATCGAAATAAAAGTTGTAGAAAACATAAAGAACCGCACAAGAAAAACCCAAATCAAAACTGTGTTTTTCCAGTGAATTGAAATATATAGCCTATAAATGCGGAATTTATGTATAAAGATTTGTGTAAAAACCTACGTTTCATTTGTGCAAACTCAAAAACAATGTATTAACGCAAAATCCATTAAAATGAAAGATAAAACATTCAACTACGTGAATGTAGTAATTTTATAGTATTTGTTTAACACCTGAAAAAACAATCTCTTTCTATATTGCAAAAATCAACTCAATTTTGCCACGGATTTAAAAGTAAAATAACAGCAAGAAGCTTTGAGAGATCACAGAGCAAAAAAGTAAATTTACAGAAGTAGCAAGAAGGAAAAATACAAAACATCAAACAAAAGCATGAATTAAAACAATGTAAACCTTGAGATCAAGACAAAGCATAATCTAAACCAAATTTTCAATAGCTTACAAGTAACAAACTGAAACTTTTAAAACTCAATGCGATCGTGGGATGGCAAAGAAATAGCAAAAAATTAGTCCGATTAGTTGCGATAAACAACCATTCCAGTCAAGTAAACTTAATTATTTAGGTCAAAGACGCCAAATGTTCATTTAGGGTCTATTTCAAATATCGACAAATCCCCAAGAACTCCTCAAATACCACAAGCAAATTTGCAAATTTCTTTTTTTTTCATACAAATAACCACTTTTTCCAATAGGTTTTATGAACTGAAACCGGTCATCAACAACGCTAATGCTTCCTAAACTATGTTGACCAAAACCGACTTTCAAACCACTAACAATAAAAGCAAATCTGCTTTTAAAGGCAAACTCAACAAGGAACAATGATAGTGCTTTCAACGTTTGTTTGGAAAAAATAAATATTCCGAATTACACAACAGACAGAACAGGTGCAAACCAGCAGGACAAACACAACGATAAGCTTCGAGCAAATGGTTTATTCATCATCGTTTGCTTCGAATGATTTTGCTCGATGCGATATACTTCAACAAAAGTCAACAACTCATTAAACCAATAAATATTGCATAAGACCCGGAGATCTCTCTCTATGTGACTCTGTCGAGTTTCCGCATATACAACTTAAAAATAATCAGGCCCCTTAGAGGGCTAAAAATAACCGCAACCGACACATTTAGTGTTCGACTAAGTGTTCTTTTTTCCAGAAAATCGTCGTCGCTCAGCGATAAATGGCGATTTAAGAAGCCTAAAATTAGATAGCGGCATGCTCTAGTCGAGAGCAACACATGGACAAAAATTGTTCAAGAAAAAAGAAATAAAACTCACTTGACTTTCGTAATCGCAGCCAGCAACATCATGCTGCTCAACAGCACCAGCTTCCAACAGCAATCTCAGCACTTTCTGATCGGTTGGCAAAAACGCTCCGAAATTCACACCGGCCATTTCATTTCCTTCCAGCAAACATTCCTCCACATTACAACCGCTGTTTATCAGCCACAAAACGGTTAGCGTATGCAAGTCCAGTATGGGATGTTGCTGAGTCTTGGACAGAGCGCCCTCCAACATAGTGCAAGAAGTAGCTGTGTTGTTGAGCGACGAAGCTGTGTTTGTATAATCGGTGACTAGGAGATTGTTTTCGCAGCTGGTGGTCATTAGCTGATTCGATACCTCAACGCTTTTGGTAATCTTGAAAGAAGAACAGAGAACATTGAAAGATTATTTTATGAAGATTAACCAAGATATTTCACATTTCATTACATTAAGTTTCATTTAAAAACATAACATTTTTTACCCCACTGAAAGAATTTTGTGCATTTTAAATGCTTTTTTGCGAGAAATAAATTTTATTTTTAAGCGCCTTTTTCGACAATTTTAGGGTTTTTAATCCGGACTCTCGTTATTAAATTATTCAATTAGAAATTTAAGCCATCATTGTGCATTATTAATGTTTCGTGAAAAAAACTGAGTGTACAATCAATTGTCCGAGCTTAACAGCTGTTTATAGACATTTTGTTTGAAATACACTTTTGCTCACTGGACTGTTAAAGATTACTAATCACGTAAAATAAATTTGTAAAATCATAAAAAACACTTGCTTATTCGCACATTCACATTAGGAAATGTATATCTAAGCTTGTTAACCAATCAGGAAACGCAGCCATAGTAATTTCACATAATTGGCTAATCAAAGACAATAACAGATGTAGAACAGAAGTGATAAAAATATTAAAAATTGTCATTAAGGTAAGTTAATTTGGCTTTTACATGTGGAGTGAATCAGACCTGCATATTTCCTTTGTAACTCGTTGTGACTAATTAAAGCGCAATTAATTAAAAAGTTAAAAAATTTACAAGTTCTCAACAGTTTCAACCATCGATACCTTCATGGAGTAAAATTTTTAAAACTTCAATTGGTAGATAAATTTTACGCTAAAATTGAATATAAGCAAGATTTATAGCACCTGCCTTCTGACTATCTAAAACCACAACGCTCATAGCTGGAAATGCCCATCTGGCAGACAACTAACAAATGCTCTAAGATAACCATTAAAATGAATTCCTTACCTGGTTTGATGTTTTCTTTAGCTTATTCACTTCAGCATAAATCGGATTCTTCTCCGACTCCGGACTCTTCAAATGGACGCTGTCAAAGTGCTCCTCCAACTTGGTCTCGAAATTAACATCATCCAAGTTATTCTGACTAGTTTCCGTATCCGCAAAGCTACTTTCCAAGTTTTCAATATTATTCAGCTCATAAGCCAATTCGTTTTCATACGATTTGGTCAATTCCTGAAAAAATCCCATCGAAATCATTGAAAAATCCACGCATTAATCTGTAGAGCCTCACCTGCAAGGCTTTCAAATCCGAATAAATCTCAGTGGAAGTTTTATCTAGGGAATTGCCAGCTTTCTCCTGCGACAGCTTATACATGAACGTAGGGCACTTCTGACTAGGCTTTTCGTTTAAAAACTGTTCCATTCGTGTGAGATGAAAGGCGTAATCGTAGATTTCTTGATTGTTCAGCACCTTGGCGTGAAGAGTGTAATACATGGCAAGAATGCAGTGTCCGTGGAAAATGTTGCATAGGTATTTTTGCGTGCAATGTTTTATATCTAAAAGCCACTCGGCAAACGAATGGTGAAACAGTCGAATTGTGCCATTCTTGGAGATCACAACGACTTTCTTCAGCAAATGGAACCTTTTGCGGAAATCTTCTATGGTAATCTTGGAGTTGTTTACCTTCACGATATCAAACAATAGGGACTCGTTTAGAGCACATTTAGCGGCTAGAATCACGTTTAAGAGTGGTTGGACTTTAGCAAATTGTCTTCTGTTAAACAACCTCTGGCACAGCCACAAGTACAAGCCATTTAACGTTCCAGGGATTTCTCTAACTTCCCTCAAAACGATAAAACTCTCTGCTACGCCGTCCAATACTTTCTCGAGATATAAAAAACATCCGTTGCTCTTAATATGTAGTTGATTAAGCATTTCGGCCGTGTCTCTACTTATGTGCTGTCTTAAGCTATTCTCCTGGTCCAGCCTGGCTAGAATGTATTGCTGAACGTCTCGAACCACTTGAGCTTTCCTGAGGTCGTCCAAACTCAGTTTTCTAAACCCAGTAAACATCTTGGCAATGCTTTTGGATTGTTTCTTTGCTGTGCAAACCAACAAAAGCCATTGCGGGAATAGATGGTGATGGTTGGCAAGTAACTCGGCTATCGTGCGTGATTGCGAGCTTCTTTCGCGAGGTTTAGAGCGCGTTAGGGTGGAGTTAGAATAAATAAACGAATGCTCGTCAATGGAATCAATGATTATAAACAACGACGTTTTAGGAGGATCTATTTCCAGAAGGGGGAATAGTAACGCTCTTTTCAGACAATCGTCCGGATTGCTTTCAATGTTCTTCGCTCGCAGAGCGATCTGAATCTCCGGATCTGATTTCAGCTTTTCCAAATACGCATCTGCAATTACTGTGCGAGGATTAATTGGCATATTAGGAATTGGAGCTGGATCAGGCACTTTTTTGGCTTCCAATGTCGGGGACAGGAGATTTTCCGAGTAAACATTACTATAAAGACTCTCCTGCGGCAGGTTGCAGTTCTCAGACAGATTTTTATCATAGGAAGTATTCTTTGGGCTCACTGTTTCACCTTGTTCTTTGGCCTGCGCTATTTTCCTCCTCATGCTTCGCTCTTTATGACTTTCGGTCGAGTGATTCAAAATTTGCGTAACCAATGATCGCACAAATTCACTCAACGACAGACTTTTCTCATTATGGCCTTGCAAGAAGTGATAACACAGCAATCGACGATTCAAGGTCCGTTGCTGTCGGCCTGAAGGTCCTTGTGAAGGCCAGCAAAGTTCTGAACAAAACGTGGTCTTTCCACATCCAGAACTTCCCAACAAAAGAGCTCCGCATGTCTTTGACACTGGCCTTTGATCCAGACAGTGGAGAAGCTTCTGAAAGGCCCACTCCCGACAGTAAAACTTCTTTCTATCTTCCGCCATTCTAAGCAACTTTCAACAATTCTCTTTGCGTGCAAAAAATACTCTAACTTATTTGTCAGCAGGACGCCAATAGGGGTTACAATCTTTCTCAAGTAGTAACAGTTCCAGTCTTATACGTTTTGCCAGTTTAGGTGGGTATATGAATTTATTAGTAAGCTCACTACATCTTTATATGCTGGTGGAAATTACCTTTCTCCCAAAATATTGAACTTTGCGAGTTTTATGCGAATGGTTTGGATCGATGCCATAATATTTGCTTATCCTATGAACCTTCAGCTGGAAAATAAAGTTTCAGTTAAATCAAATGAAAAAAATGCAACTTGGCAAATATTTTGACGAATTTTATAGCTGATACATTTCTTTACTGTTTTCCGTTTTCAACAACGCAACTAATTGAAATTCCCGGTTTTTTGAATTCCAGTTGCAATAACTTTGTAGCCCATAACATTTCATGAAATCAATATATTTTTCATTCAGAATTATTAACATAAAAAATAAATCAATCGACGGATATTTTGCAACATTCCGGATCGGTTACAATGTTAACGCAAAATACATAAAGATTGAAATTATTCTGCGATTATTTCGAGCAAAAATAATCCAGTTAAATAATAAGAGCTAGAAGTCTGATGCAATGTGTTTAACTGACCCTGACCCAAGAACTTGCTCAATGATATCAGCTGAACATGTTTGACAAATATTTGTGATTCTAAACGTATTTAAGATGCAACGAATATGATAAAAGGAATTTTCAAATAAATCATCATTACATAATTATAAATAAGGAAATGGACAGGAATAGTTGTGCCAAGAACAATGTTTGATTATCATTCCCCAAAACAATTTGATTAAATTGTGTGCGAATGAACATATAGTAGATGTGGCCACTATTTTCATATCGAATTTACGTTTTAAAAAGTACAATGAAGTATTTCAGGCAATGCATGACTGACAAGCTTAATTTTCACTATTCCTGCCATTGATTCGTAACTTTATCTTAAATTCCTTTCTAAGTAGTACGTGACTTTCTCGCTGACTCTTATTACAGTTACTTTCCATTAATGCTAAACAATTCTGCATAGTCCTGCCATATAATTTTGATGATCACTAATAAAATAAAAAACCTGACTTATTTGTAATAAACAATTTGTAAATATACAGAATAGTGTAAGTTGCTAAGCCTTAAAGGCAGTTTGTTATGCACGTAATTATGTAATAAAGTCTATTAGCCAACCAGGGCAGACTATATTCTCATAATTAAATGCAAGGATTTATTAAGACAAATTAGGCGTAGCAACAATGATTTATTAAACTATTCAAGACAAGTTCACATGGGATGCAAATTAAAATTTTAAGGTCAGTGAGATGAGTCATGTTTATTCAAAAAAGGAGAGTTTGTTTCGATTTGAAATACAACCACTTGACACCCTTAAATAAGCACCAGTAGGGGGCCATTTCGCCAATGTTATTTATTTAAATTGTCGAAAACCACTAATTGAACACTTTGCAACAATACCAAACGAAAAAAACATGTTTGTTTTACTTTCTAACTGAGGTAAAACCTATCAATTGTTGTACTCTGCTTAACGCTTATCGTTGCTTCGATTAAATTGAAGTTAAACAGATTGTTTATATAGTTTAATTTATTATTTTCGAATAAATAAAGGATAAAATTATCCGTGACTTTGGAGGCTCTGAAACACCCACCTATTTCGCGAATATCAAAAATATACAGTCTCATGCATCAGCTTACCTATTTTGACTAAGTTAACGCACTTCGAACTAAAAAACCTTAAAAACTAAAACACTTTAATAAAAAATTTCGCTTTATTTATGCACTTTTTGCCATAAATATTTTTGGTTATGACAAAATTGATTGTCAACACAGTGCTTAAATGTCATCATCAGATGGCGGGCTGCGAGAAATCATCTTTGACACTATATGGCGCTTAATTCAAAATTTAGCACTTTGTCAAAACTTTACCGTCATTTGCAGTCAAAATTTACAGTAAAAAGATTTTTTTGAAGAAAACTAAGAAAGTTTTAAGTTTGTAAACATGTCGTGTGCGCGTTGCGGATCTGGAATATACAAAACCGAAGATTTTATATCTTTGAACAAGGTTTGGCACACCAGTTGCTTTACTTGCTGTAAGTTGGTTCGATTTAAATAATTTCAGCCCATTTTGAGCCTTGAAAGCCATTAATTGCGATTAATTTCATGTTTAAAGCTTTCATGCCGCTGCCATCTATTCTCGTCGCTTGAAACCAGGCGAAAATGTATTGCGCTAATCATTTCGGCTACGCCAGTCTTTCGCAAGCTTTAAGCGTATGCCACAAGGGCCCGGTTTGGATTTGTATACAGGGTGCCCCATAAGCACATTATCCACATTATCAAATGGCTCTGCTACATTCTGTGGCTCAAAACAAGACAATCAGGCCTAACTTTATATAATGAAAAACTGTCTAGCTCCCATGCGGTTTAAAAGCAAAATTCTTCAAAAATATTTTTGATTTCTTATATCTGAAGAATTATCAGATGGATAGATGGACAATTTTTGAGTGCCTTGGTACAAAAACTTGCATATCTTTTTATGTTTTAATTAAACAATAGTTCTTTCCCGATATTTTTGTGCTCTTGGTAAAATCTTGTAGGGTTCACAGTTTTTGCACAAACAAACATTTTTTCTTTACTTTACATTTGCAGTCAGTGTTTGAAATTGTTGAATAGCAAGGAAATATAAATAATTGGGTTGCACGAAATCTATGAGCGCTAGAAAAGTTCGCTGAGAACACGAAAATATCTTTAAAGAGTTCATGGTTAATAGAAACAAAAAATCAATAGTAGCAACGAAAAAGTTTTGCAAGTTTTGCACCAAGATACTCAAGAATTTACTACTGGCTCAATGTTGATGAACGAATTTGATCAAAATTTGAGCCTTACGTAGGAACAGATCCACAGCAAGTTTCATTGAGAACCATTGCAAAGATACCCATTTATTACAAACAAAGAAAAATCCGAGAATCTTTGCATATCAATAGCAGGGAAGACAGACATTTTTTTTTAAATAAGTCTTAGGTCCGATCGTTTTCCTTTGAGCGAAAAACTTTAGCCGTTCTAGTTTTATACAAATTTCAGTGCCCTAAAAAGTTTTTTCTTGCAAAAAAACTTGAGTTTTTTTGTTGAAACTAGTAAATTTCATTTTTGGTTCAATTAGTTCATGTTAAAAAATAGTTCAATTGTATTTCGTAATTATTTTCTTCATTCCAGTGCGTGATCTTAAAAGGAATATATATTTTTATTTTGTTCCGCACTGGCTTTCTGCGGCCAACAAAAGCACATTGCTGTGAACCATTCATTACGAACTTTTCTAATTTTTTCGCAGCATTAACGATTAACAAGCATTAAATCTATTAACGTGTTTTTTCCCATTTCCCACTTTTGATTGCGAAAAAGGCAACCAATATTGAGAGGTCAAACTTAAAAATGTTTAAATTCATCTACTTTTGCAAAAAGCTCCAATCGAACAAATACTGCTGCACAACTTAAAATTTTACTAGTTTAATCTTTAAAACAATCACTCAGGACAACTGGAATAAAAAAATAATATTTTTTTTCTGTACGGAGATCAGAACAAGAATCAGACCCGCTGATTCAGATTTTCAAATTTAATGCAAATAAAATTGACCAAACTTGTACTTATTCAATTACTTAAGGATCAGCAAAACAATTTTGAAATTACAGACAATTCGATTAAAAAATAGACAAACCCTCATATACTCACCGAAACCCCTGTAAATGTTGATAAATTTATTGTGTCACTGTGTGTCAAAATTTCAGTTAATTTCGTTTTTCATCTATTTCCTCCGTTTATTTTAAATTTTGCTTTGTTTAGTTCAGTGTAATAAAGGGCTAAACAAAGACACCGCGAAAATATTCCAAGGGGAGCTGTTTTGCGAATGTTGCTACACTAGCGTCATTGAAAAGCTTTTTGAGGTAAGCTCTAAATAGCCGAATCTTAGTATTGGGTGAAACTAAATCTAAATAACTTGGGCAAAATAAATTTTCAGGTAATTTCGTCGCCTTCTCTCAATAAGCCTTGCAAGGTACTTTCAACGCCTAGTTGCGCCCTTAGCAAGACATTCGTGCAGAAATTGGCGACTTGCACCAACCGAACTTGTTGCGAGACGAAAGAGTACTGTTTTCCTGCTGAAAAACCCGTGGTAAAACGTAAAAGGGAGTTAAAAACAGTGAGGTGAGATGAGGGTTTTCTAGGTTTGTCCGTCCAGAAAAGTTCACTCATGCAGCTGCATTCCGAGCGAGAATTTTGCGAAAAATGAGTATTGTTTCATTTTTCCTATTCCAAGAGAAGTGGCCAATTATTATAATAGGGCGCACATGAGGGCAAAAGCTAAGTAAGAAGAAATCATACAAATATATATTAAGAGTTGATTGGTAAAGTAGAGGCAGGAAATGTTCACTAAAATTTTAATTGGATGTGGTTGGAAAAAATGAATCTTAACACAATTTTTTAGCCTTAATTTAAAATAATGACACTCTTTCAACTAATTTTTGGAAAATTTTTATCCCTTGTCTAAGTTATGATTGTTTTAAAAATACTTATTAGTTTCTTCGTTTGCGTGTTATCTCTCGTAATTTCGATTTTATCCCGTTATTTACATTTTACTTTTCAGTATCTGTCTTCACTTATAAGTCGCAATATTTCAGAAATTGTTGGCAAAAAGTTATAAAATATAGGTATTTCATAATGCTTTCAGGCATTTAGGCAGTCGTGGAAAATAATTTCGTTCTGATGTCTAGTGAGCACGAGTGCATCTTGTAAAAACCCGAAAAACCCAACAGATTTTCTCTCCTAATCTCTGGTTCATAATATTCTTACAACTTTTTAACATATTTTATGCTTATCATAGGTCACCAGTATTCCATACATTTAAATAGTTAATTTGGTTTTGTTCTTGCCTCTTACCTGAAGATTGTGAAGCTAGATTAAGGTTTTTCATATAGTTTCTTTTCTTTGCCAGCGTTATCTTTCGTCTCGCGTTGATTTCTCTTTCTTTGTAAAGATTTGCTCACTGAAAAACACGGAAAGGTAATTTATAAAAATTTTTTGGGTGATTACTCTGTCAGTTTTGTTTTGTTAAAATGTTCTCAGTTACTTCAGATATTAAAATGTAATTACATAAGTTTCAAGAGCAATCATATTTAATTTAACTCATTCAATTAATATTGTTGGGCACATTTCGGTTTTCCAGCAGAACATTGAAAAAAAAACAGAAAAAAATAATTTGTTAACAATCACATATGATAATTAAAAATTAAAACTCCGTACGGTTTATCTCTCCGTGGGGCATTTTTATCTGTCTAAACATTACAATACATTTTTCTCCCATAATTTTTTTTTCAATATCCGTCTTTTCATTTTACAATCGCATTCATTGACGTTCCTGTTTTAGGATTTTCTAATTTTTTTTCAAGAATCGTCAAGCTTTACAAATGTTTATCTAAAAGTGTGTTTAAAAAAGTTTCTGAATCAGGTCACTTTTTCACTGTTTCAAGTTTTATTACGTGAAATTTTACGTTTGATTCCAACTTAGAAATCCGGTACTTTGCAATTCGAACCCAAGATGTCCAGCGTGCAGTTGCAAGAGAACATGTAATGAGCCACCAAAATGTTCCATTCAGGTTCGGGCATTGAAAAACCAATGTGACTGCAAAAGTTGCCAAAAACAGCCGGTGTAAGAGTCTATTCTATTCTATGAAAGGACATGTTTTTACGACCACCAAAGCGATTTTTTTACTCTCCAGATGCAACACACCAAAGAGATGTTGCTGCTTCAAATCACCTGACTCCTGCCCGCCCATTTTCACCACTGGTTGCAGTTGCTGCCTTCCATCGGAGCCAGAATGTTTTAAACCATGCTCCCCAAGGTGCCTCCATTAACCATCTAATTTTTTTGCTGGCAAAGCACCTGAAAGTTTTAGCCCGCCTTCGGCACGTTCTTCAGCTCCAGCTTGCCAATGTTACCAAAAACACTCATGCAAACCTTGCTACCCTCCATGTAACTACTGCCAGAAAAAATGCTGTTCACCACCCAAATGTGCTCCAGCTAGGCCTTGCCCTCCCGCCAAGTGCTGCCCGCCGAAAAAATGCCTTCAGAAGATGGAAGGTTGCTGCCAAGAGGTAAAAACGTGGCTTTTAAAGCAAACACGTTCCAGCTTTTCCAGTGTTTTAGACCCCAAAATATTGCTGCAAAACTCCGCCTCCCACATGCTGTCTCCGAACTGCTAAGTATTGTGTGTGCGGGAATTTGAATCCTTGCAACTGCAAAATGGCACAAATCAGAGCACAGTGTGTTGTGTGTTGCAAAAGATGTGACCAAAAGGTACTGAACGTTAAGAACAAGGTTTAGCAGACGAAGGAAACTGAGTTTCCAGGTATATGCGGCTGAAAAGGTTCTGGTGTCGTCTGGAGCTTATCACAATAGCTGTTTCACATGCTACTGTTGCAGCAAATGTTTGGACGTGAAAAATGTTTACGAGGGATGCGGTGAAATCTACTGCAAACGTAAGTTGTCTAGATGCAGGAAAGATGGTTTGTTTGAAAATTTAGTGATTTTTCAGAATGCTACAACCACTTCTTTGGTATCCAGTATTACGGCTTTGGAGGGCCCAATTGCTAAGTTAGCTACTTTGAAGGGATTCATTTGTATTGTGTTCAAATTAAAATCACTTAAATCTAACATCGTTTTGCGTTGTTGCTGTATGACCCGAAAAATTCAGAAACTGTTTTGAACCACATATTTGGTTTGTCTTTAAACTTTTGGTATTGCAACCCAACTAAAAGCATGCCAAACTTTCCAAAATTTTGGTTTTTTTCATTTGCGACTCTGTCGAAAACTCGTCTAAAATGCTTAATTTCTATTAAAATACCGACTAATAAAGAACAAATATCGCTAAATAACAATTCAAACAGACACCAAATCGCTTGAAGTAATCAAAATTGATGCAGTTCCAAAGTTAGAACAAATTTGGCCTTTAGGTTAAAAAAAATACTGCTTTTATTTCAAATTATTTGATATTGTCTTATATGACTTTATTTTAATTTTAATGTTCTAAACTAGTTGACGCACAATCTTATCATGCAAGATCGGCATGAAATTCTAAACAGAATTAATCAAACTACTTCTATGGTAGAAAATTCGATTTGGTCGTGTAGTGAAAGACATATTTTTGCGTTTTGACTATTCATTCAATCGTCTGAATGGTTCCACTCATCAACTAAAATATCCGTAGAGTAAAGTTAACAAATTAAATTGCAAACAAGAACTGTATTAATGGAAGTGTGAAGTCAGAAAATAGTTCCCTCTATTGCTTTTTTGATGTTGTAAAATTAGTAAAAGTTTGCTTTGATTTGCATGTAATGTTCGTTGTTGAAGTGTACTTTCGTAAAACCTTTCCTTGTCCTTTAAAACTTCCTGACCGGAAAACCGCAGGTAACAATGATATTTATAACTTTTCGGTTAATGTGTCGAAGTGCTTCATCCTGCATAAAAAATATATTTTGAGGTTTTTTCTAAATATTATCCTTGTTTGTTTTTCTAGTGTGGAATTGCCTACGTAATTCGTTAACATTTGCCGGTTTTTGTCTTGAATATCTCGATGAGCGATTTTTTGTGGATTTTTTCGTGAATACTCGTGAATTTCGTGAAGTACTCCTTTTTAACTGTTTTTACAGGTTTTGTACATTCATAATAAGCAAAATTTGAAAACAATCCTTGAAAGACAAAAGAAAATATTTTAAAAATGTTTTAAAACTCTAAATTTAAGGAACTTATTTATTATTCTCCTAATAAGGAACGGTCCTTATTAGCGATCAATAAAGAGTTAGTTTCCGTCAAGAATAAATAATACTTTAATGATGCCTAATAGGAAAACATCATGTATTTATTTAGAACTTGCGGCATAAAGGGCAGATTCACATTTGAAACAGGTAAATATTTGTGAACGCTTTCCGCTCATTGAGTGCTTTGAAGAAATAGTGAAAAATTTAAACTAAATAAAAATTTACAAATAATACTGGCAGAGATTTTCTCATTATTTTATTAAGTTGTACTTCATCTGAATATAAAATTTTATATTATCTTCATAGTCAGAAAGCTCTAAATAAAGTATGGTTTATTCGTTTATTGCAGCCTTTTATAGAAGCCGTTAAATCAGAATTTCAATAAATTGCACATACATAATATAAACAACAACGAATCAATCTCCAGTCAGAACTTTTTAAATATTTAAGTTTTCAACAAGGAAATTTGAGCTGCATATCAGTTGCATTATACTTTAGGCAAATAAAAAATATTCCATTGCAAAACAGCGTTTGATGATTTGAATTGAATATTTTATTTAAAACAGTACCTACTGAAGAAAGCTTTTGAAAGAAAAATAAATATGAGAATATGGGAAATTTTCAAAAGCGAAAACAAATTGAATTTGCAATGGTTAAAATTCGCTGAAGCATTAAGACTTAAATAAACATAAATTTGAGCCCTAAATTTGTGAAAAACAGTGAGATTCAGCGACCAACATCAGTTTCGTCTATCGTCATTAGACACAGAACTTTTCAATTAAAATCTACCAATTTGGCGTCATAAAGCTCTCAAGCTTCCAAAAAAATAAATATGTCTTCCAATACCTTCCGCAGATTAAATAACGAGTGAATTCAGAATTCAGAACAGGAATACTGTATCGGATACTTTATCATCATTAATAACAATATGCAAGGGCAGATAATGGAAAGTAACAAAAAAGTTTTTGCCCTTTCGGCGTAAACTTCGTCGGAAGGGCGTGACCTCATGATGAATGGCCATAATTTCACCCTAAACCGCCCTACGTTCAATGAAATATATCCCTGCGGGTGCAAAATAATTGAATGATTATGTTCAATGTATATTTTTTGTTACTTTTCCGCATTTTTTACCCCAAATCTCTCTAACCGACCGTTGGGAATCAAACATTCATTTTATCGATACATTTTTACATTGTACTAAAAGGGGTGAATTCGAATAATATTTCTATAATTTTTTTGGATAGTTTTCTTCCTTGCCATTCCCTGGATATTCATGCCCAACTGGCCGCTTCCTTCGGCCTGGTTACGAAAAGTCTGATTAAAAATTTAATTATTCCGACAAAACAGCCTGATTGGGGTGGTGGAAATGCGCTTTTCAATTTCAATTAAATTTAAAAGCAAATGACAGGTTGGGTGCGACGCAAAAAGGACCGCGGCGCTTAGTAAAACTGAAAATGCTCGAAGTGCTGGCTTTTTTCCGAATCGGATATGTCAACTTTTCCAATGGAGATGAAGGGCCATTTAATTTGATATTGCGAAACAAGGGTTCAGACCTCATGGCGACAATTTTTCGGCAACTGCAAACGAAAGAGGATCAAACACTAATTATTAAACATTAATTTTTTCCTGGGTTTTCATTAGATAGGGTGTGTTTTCAACACGAATCAAATTTCAAACCAGATACAATTTCATACCAGAATTTTCGGTTAAGAGATATTATAAATATTAACGAAAATATCGCAGTTTGGAGAACAAAATATGTTTTCAAATTGCAACTTCCATAAAGCAGATTATACTAATCGTAACAAAGATCTGCAACCGATCTTCTGCCACCATGAATAATGTGCAAGCTTTAGATAAAGTTTTAAGCCCAAAAACTCGTCTAAACAGGCCGAATATTTCAATCTTCAAAGTGGTTTTAAATTTATAATTTGCTCACAAAAAATGTAGAAAAACGAACGCAGGAAAGTTAAAACAGAAAATGTTGCATTGATTTTTTATTTTTGCGCTTAAATTTTTACGTTAAACATGGAATAATTGAAGCAATCTATTTTCAAAACTTTCCACAGTCAGTGGTTTAAAGCGATAAGAAGAATATCCGACGTCAGATGCATTAAACCAATGGTTCTTCGCTTCAAAGTCATCCCAGATTAATTTTTGTTGCAGATTCGGCTTTTTGGGACAAATTCAGCATAAAATGAATCCCAAACCAAAGGGATTTTTTTCTTTAAAAAAATTGCAACCCTTTTGAAGGTTCTCAAGAATATTGATTTGAACAATAAAAATATAAAATGTCGAAACAATTGTGCTAAGTACGTATTTTTTAAGGTAGAAAATAGAAACAAAAAAAAATTGTAAAATATATTATAAACCAGCAATTAACAGTTAAAGAAAACATTCACTATGTGGAATTGCAAAGCCTGATGAAGTTTGACTGAGAAAAATATTGGAATTATTTTCAAAGTAAATCGATAAATAGCAACACAATATACAATGACAAATTTTCAGATTAAACGCCAATTTCTAGTTTGAGCTTAGTTTTTCCGTTTCCTATCAAAGTTTTCGCGTTGCAATTACGAAAATGTCGATTTCAATTTATTTACAGTGCTTTTCATTTCTAGCAACAATTTTTAAATTCTACAAACTGCAGGAGAATGCGAGATTTTTAATAAACCCAAACATTCTTTTGTAACTTAATTTTTCTACTCACTTGAAAAAAATCTTGTAAAACAGATGCCTAGAATCGTTAGTCTGTATATTAAAAATATTATCTAAAGCGACTAATTAACTTTCTAAATGTGACTTAAAATTCTGATTTTGGCGTAACTAATTTCTAGCACAAATCGTCCCAAAACAGCCGAAGAATGCAACAGAATTAAAATTCAAAGATTTTCTTCAGACTTCAATTGCCCAATAAAAATATAAAAAATAATAAGATCAAATGAATTAAACCAAGTGTTTTTGTACGTTTATCAACTGATAAATGTGCACACTTACGATGTCAAACGAGAGTATCTCTGTAACTCATCAATTTATCTAAAAAACACATTTTTGTTGCCCTATCATACAGGGTGATAACACCAGCATTAATGTAATTGTGCTGGTTGGTCCCTGGCGGACTCAAAGAGAAAAAGTAAGTTTCAAAGGTTTTGTTTTAAAAAGCTCTTGCTGCTATCTATCATATTAAAAAATTATCAAATTATACCAAGTGCTTAAAAAGTTATTTAATAAAAACCCTATTTTCAGCCTAGTTTTTCATGGGCCTAAATCTTTCTAGGAGAGTCTGTAGAATTTTTGTTAACAGAAAGCTCTCATGTTTTCTTTCCAATTTTATAACGTAATATTAAAATCGACACTAAACCTGCAAGAAGTAGAAGTATAATTATAAGCAAATTAATATACTTAATTACATGATTGCATAAATGTCTAGGAGGGTTTAGAAAATGCTATTTGGTCACTTATTTATCTTGCTGGTGAACGACGAATTTATAGCGGAAAAGACAAATTGAGCATAAACTAATAATTTGTATCAATTTGCTAAATTAAAAGGCGATGTTTTGGTACTGCCAAATGCAAAAATTTACTACGGGCCTAAAATCAGGCTGGGAATTTATTGAGAATATTTATCGTGTCGAAGGCAAGTTTAAATCCAAGAAACTGTGCATTCGATGAGAGCGCTTTGAGCAGAAAAGCAGTTGACAAATAATACTAAACAATAAAAAATTAAGAACTAAGCAAAATAAAGTGTAATGATAGAAGTGTTTTTCGCAATCACTTAACTGGCAAAACAAACGATCGCATGAACTTTAATGCGAGCACTAGAAACGATCCAAATAACATATTTCCTCCTTCATCAGAACCCTTCAGACCAGGAAAAACCCTAATGTTCTGGCAATTCGAAACGCATTATTAGGGGTAGGTCGGATTATTCGAAATCACTCGCCTGAAAAATGGAATCGCAACGACAAAGGA
This sequence comes from Dendroctonus ponderosae, assembly GCF_020466585.1. Taxonomy (NCBI): domain Eukaryota; kingdom Metazoa; phylum Arthropoda; class Insecta; order Coleoptera; family Curculionidae; genus Dendroctonus; species Dendroctonus ponderosae. The sequence goes on from NW_026018611.1 coordinate 6,347,215, forward strand.
TTGCGTCAAAAAGGGCTTAAGTCAAGCGGCTAATTGTTGATTAATTGACATGTTTATATGCAAAACGTTCCCGTTTATATGTGAATGTATGGTTCAAGTTTTCCATCGGATGTTACCGGTTTGAAGAAGACACAGAGCTGGGCCAATTAAATTGTCAACAGCGAAAATCGCTTTCTTTATTTATGAGTTGGGAATCATTCAAATCGTCTCTAAAGCCTGTTTTGAGGGGGATGGATTATAATTTGCTTAATAGTTACTATTGTGTTGAGCTTCAGCTTGGTAGTAATTAGGGAATGGTTTTACAACTTGTTAGGGTTAGGCCGATTTATCGCTTTTTTTAATGGTTCTGAAGCGAGCGTTCTTGTAAATGTTAATAAACAGTAGTGTTTCAAATCATTAGAATTTCCAAAAATATATCAGTTTCATTTTTCTTCAGGCAAAATTAAAAGCCGCAACTTTCACGTTGAAAACTAACAAGTACATTCTGGAACTACAAGAGTGATTTTAGGGGTGGTAAAATAAAAATTGTTCAGGATGGCTAAAAGCAGAGAAAATCCCGTTAAAGCAGGACTATTTTTATTTCAGTTAAACTAGAATTTATTACCTGTTATTTTCATTTCATTACTTTCTTCAGTTCTTAGTTCGTTCCTTTCTTATATCATTTTAAATACAGGGTGTCCCGTAAGCTCATGATCAAAAGGGTACTGCGATATTCTTTGGACCAAAAGAAGACGATCTGACCTAACTTTTATTAACAAAAATGTCTGACTCCATTGCTATTGATGTTCAAAGTTCTTCAAAAAAATTATCTTTTTCGAAATATCGGGAGAATGGTACGATGTGTTTTAGTAATACTCGCTGTAAATTTTTTCTTATGTAAGACGTATATTTTGATGAAACAATCGAGTTCAGCCGTTTTGGACAAGTGGTGAATTCTTGAGTGTCGTGGTACAAAAACTACCAGAACTTTTTAGTTGGAGTATGAAATCAACTCATTTTTTTTAGGTTGATGCACTAATCATTCGTTCACAATTTTGTGCTCTTTCTAAAATCTTGTAACATTTATAGTTTTCGCTTAAAAAAATATGTCTGTTTTCTAGTCACTTAGCAATGCTAGACATTTACTGCAAATATGCGCCGCATAAACGTGTACGCTTTCACGCAAATTGTCTTCGCAAAACCCTAATACTTTGACCATGTCGGTCATTTCTTCATTAGAAAAGGTCATTCAAAACGAATTTGTGATATTGATTGATAATGATTTTATGCCTCGTATCACGATATTTGCAGTTAACGTATAACATTAACATTTTCGCAACAACTATGAGAGCTACAAGATTTTACAAAGGGCACACAATTGTGAATAAATGATTAGTGTATCAACCTAAAAAAAATTGAGTTGACTTCATCCTCCAACTACAAAGTTCTGGTAGTTTTTGTACCACGACACTCAAGAGTTCACCACTTCTCCAAAACGGCTGCTTTCGATTGTTTCATCAAAATATGAGTTTTACATAAGAACAAATTCACAGCGAGTTTCACTAAAATACATCGTACCATTCTCCCGATATTTCAAAAAAGATAATTTTTTTAAAGAACTTTGACCATCAATAGCAGAGGAGCTAGACATTTTTTTGTTAATGAAAGTTAGGTCAGATCGTTTTCATTTGGTCCAAAGAATATCGCAGTACCCTTTTGATCATGAGCTTACGGGACACCCTGTATAATCCACAAACTTGCAATCACTCTAAATACAGATTATTCTATTTCGGAAATTAATTTCACAGAAACGCTTTTTTCACTTTTACTGATGAATTTCCTTAAATTAAGTCGGAAAAAGCAAAGAAACTCAAAAACCACGCATATGAAAATATCAAAATATTCCGAAAATGCCATCAGACTGCGAAATCAAAGGAGGTAAATTTATGCATTTAATGTAGACCGTGCAAAATGCACACATGCGAATAACTAATGCCGTTGAACCAGTGATATGAATTGCGTATTTTGAAACTCATAAAATAATTTTAAAAAATAACAAAATTGCCCCAAGTTCTCCATGTGTATCATCATCGAGAAACTGACTCAAAAAACTCGCCCTGTTCAGAAATAATTAAACAATTCTGGAAAAAATCGACTATTCTCCATCTTCTACACATTACAAATTGTTTCAATTTCCCGTTAATTGAAATAAAAAAAAACAAATCGTCGGTCAAGCCTTCAAGCCGCCCCATTTTTAGTTAATAAAATATGAAAATCCCGTCGAGTTTTCGCTTCGTTCGGGCCAGTAAATAAATTTAAAACTATAACAGTTTCCGGGAGTAAAAGTATCCCGGTTCCTGCTAGAAACCGCCCTGCAGGCAAAAAACTAAAACATACATCGGATTCGCTTCAATTTCTGTTCCTGGCATATTTGAACGTTAACTCTCTATATAATATGAATGCTTTAACTTTGCCCGCGCACTTTCCAGCGGCTCTGTTCGTTCTTTCTTCAGCCAGGCGAACTCGGCTCCATCCAAACTTTCTGGACCGCATTATAATGCATATATAATGTTATATTGCAAAAAATGTTACGCGATGATGTCTTCCAATGTGAGTGTGTACCGGAATATACTAAGTGGCTTGCATATGTAATGCTAGAATTGTAGTTTTTGAGTAATTAACTCATTTTTTTCTATTTTCCATGTCCCAGTTTCTCGTTAATTTGCCCTAACTTTGCCCAATCCAAGTTTTGATTGTTCTTCTGTTCAGCCATGATAACTGTTTAAGGAGTTGTTCTCTTCATTTCCTTAAACATAGACGGTGGAGAATGAAGTTCTCTTGTTTTTGCTTTTTATTGAAATAAAAGCATGTTGTAACAAAGTAAGTAAAAGTAAAAAAAGTAAAGTAAAAAAGCACAACTTGAATTGACTGAAATATATCCCCTGAAAGATGAAATTTACTCTGTTGAACGTTCTAAAAAACGACGATCTATGCTTCAATAAAATTACATTGAATCTGCTTCAAATCACCTGCTAAAGCTTCATTTAAAAACAAATTCTGAATGGTAAAGCTTGAAGGAAAAAGTTAACTCTCTTAAATTTGCTAGGAAAATCTCAATCTGTCGTTGCAATAAAACAGTTTCTTCGTGATAATTTACTGAAAATCGAAATAAAACTTGAAGAATGAAACGCACCCTCTTAAACTTGCTGAAAAACAGCAATCTATTAGTAAATTACATTGCTTTTAATCTGCTTGAAGTCATACTTGATCTACCAAATTTTCTGAATGGTAGAGACTGGAGAATGCATTAACTCTTAAAATTGCTAAGTATTTGCTGAAAATCGTACTTCAACGTTCGCTCTTTAAATTGGCTAAAAGATAAGACGTCAAGAATGAAACTCACTCTCTTAAACCTCCTAAAGAACAGTAATTTATTCTTGAATTAGAAGACCTTAAATCTGATTAAAATTCAATTTGTGTGGTCAATTTTTTTTAAATGTCTGGAGAACCTGGAGATCAAACTGGTTGTCTTAAATTTGCCAAACGAAACTCAGTCTGTTGTTGAAATAAAAGAGTTTCCACATGTTGAAAAATCAACATTACTCTATTAAACTTGCTAAAAAGTCACAATTTGCTATCGATTGGGATACAATAACTTGCTGAGAAGAACATCATCTTCAGGATGAAACTCAATTTCCTAAAATTGGCAATAAAGTATAAATAATTTGAAATTACAAACGCATGATTCGTTTTTTAAAATTTGGAAAAAGACAGTTTTCATTAAAAAATCAGCACATTGACGTTGAAAAATAAGATATCGTTTTAGTGAGACATTCATTCATTTAATTCAATTTTCTAGAAGAAATCCTAAATCGTGTGAAAAGAGAAAAAGGCCCTTGGATTTTACCTGAGTTTTCTTCTTAACATACAGTGTGTTTAAAGAAAATTGCCAACTCTCGGATTACAAAATGGAAAGTGAAATACTTTAATAATGTTATATCTGCAAGCGTTTCACTTCTAAGCTATAGGGTGATGAAATATCATTAAATGTTTGTTCCGCTATAGAACCTACAAATTCGTTTCTTTTTTATTTTTTTAAATTTAATTTTTAGATAGGTAATTGGTGTTTTTGGGTTAGATGAAGTCATTTTTTAATACCAAAAAAATTCCAAAACCAAATAAAATAATAAATTGAACAAGAAAGCAACTCGGTTTATAAGAGATTCAGTGGCGCAATTATTTGCAACAATTTCAACTGTGTACTTGTTTTAGTTGACTAATTCTTGATGATTAATAATTCTAATTGATTATTCATTATTTGTGTGGTTAATTACTTCATTTTCCAGCTTTTTTCAATCCAGAAGAAGATCAGAGTAATCAGAATAAATCCTAATAATTGGCAAGATTGCAGTTTTGCCCTCATCCAGGCAGCATTCTGACACGTAGCCGCTGAAAACTGGCGCTCCAGCTTCCGCCTTAGTATGATATTAATCTTCCTACTTCTGCGGTTGATGTATATTATATTGGATATTATAACCGAGGAGAAAAACGAGCGCTGGATAAAGCCAGCGGTTCAGTTCGCTTCGTGCTTTTATTGTTTCTGCACGTTAATTAACAGCTTTGTAATTATTGAAGCGATTCCATTATATCCTATTATTTCTCTTTAACGCTCCTCAGTATCGTCGAGTTAGGAGTGGAGTTAATTTGGAGCTATCGTTACTTAACGAGATTCAAAACAGGCCGCGATGGATTCTCATTTGGGTTCTTTGAAGTTGGTTTAATTGGTGATGCAAATAAGTGATATTCAGAATATTTTGTGGCTATGTTGGTTTCTTTTCGAATCTTTGCTGCGATTGAATGCAAATTTTATACCTGCATCAACAATGGTATTTTCATCGTTTCGCCATCTATTTTTGAAAAGTTTGGCGGCTCGAAAGAAATGAAAACAGCTAAATCTACATTTACGCTAGAGCGATAGGAGTTCCGAACGGTAGACCCATAAACAAAGAAATAGACAAAACATAGAAGTTTCTCCAATTCGGTAATTCCTAGCTATTTGAGGCAAGAGAGCCGTTTTACTCTAAAATAATCTGGAGTGTTGGATTTTAATACGAAAACGAGCAAAAAGTCGACTGCGAAGAAAATGTGATCAAAAGTTGAGACAAAAGAAGACAATGTTGGTCTCGATTTTGCTTTCATTGCAAGACACAAGATCGCAAGTGCCGCTTATATCTCAAATTAAACCTAACATTTTTTCATCAAAATGCACACTGGAAACCTGCAAAAATTAACGGATGACCTAAGTTTCACTCTTCTAGATAAACAGCGATCTAAACAATTAGATAAAACTCTCCCTCTTTAGTTAATTTAAAAAAGAAACCGGCATTCATTTGTAAAATTTTCTATCCTCTTCGTCTTCTAGTTTGTTTTTTCATTGCAATTACTTCATGATACAATTAATTCATTCAATTTCTTGTTCTAATCGCTGCTGATGTTAAAGAGCCCACAGCATTTTTTGTACGGTTTTGACTCGTTCGTTCAAATTTCGATTTTATTTTTCATTTTTGATTCTTGTCGTAATGCCCAAAATGAGTTGCGCTAAAGTTTTATATGGAATTTATTAAGATTTAAAGACGTTTTTTCTGCTTGAGGAAAATAAAATGCAATGTGAGTTGCAAGTCACAAAGCAAAGCGTACTATGAATTACTTACAAAACTTAAGAAAATTAATAAAGATGCAGACAAAAATATGGTGGTTAAGTCAAGAAAATTGACTCATGCGGGGGGTGCTTTAGTGAACAGCTCTTGGACCATCGGGTTTTCCTCCTTTATTGCTTTCTTTTAACTGGAACCATCGCCGTCACTTCAGGAGTCCGACCATGACTGAGAACAGACACAGTTGGACGTTGGGTCATGCCATCCCAAATTCGCACTGTTTGTTCAAAACGTTGAAGTCTTTTTTCAATATTTAGCTGCTGCTGATGGGAGGATTTCTCTTTCTCTAGGCAAGTGCGAGCGAACATTACAGCTTAATTTCCGTGACGAAAACGGAACGAGTGGTTAATATTAGGAAAGCAGAGGCCGGAAAGCTCATTATCGTGTCCATAACAGCTTTGGTCGACGCTGTCCGTCGCACGCAGCCCATTAACGGCGGCGATTACCCCAAGGCGTCGCGACGCGTTTAATGCCCCAGGAAGACGTGCCGTTGACATTTATGTCCCGTGGCCGCACATTGCCACGTGGCATCCCGATTAAAAACCTTATTTAGTATGGGATTTCAGTTGCTTTCATGTTTTTTAGGGTACCGAGCTATTAGCCATGTAAATGGAACAGATCCAGCCCAAAATTGGGGGCCTTGATGCGATGCAACCGGCCTCTTTGCATTGATCAAAAATCGTAACAAATTTATCAGGTTTTTTATTATTTTTTATTTTCTCTGCATGGTTTTTGATTCTTTCATGCTTTCGACAATTGTTTTCAAGCTCAATTTCATTTTTCCAGCTCAAACACCTTCTTGAAATAGGTTGGACCAAAGGAATTTCTCCGCGTTAATTTCAAATATGCACCGAGTTTCAAAGCAGTGGAAAATAGTTCTTAAAATGCATGCTTAAATAAATACTATTTAATATTCGTTAAGTTTGGCTTTACTAAAATTTTGAGGAGAATATTTATTTTATGTAGATTTTGAAGTTGCCTGGTTCAAAAAATCACTTCATGTTTCAATGTGAAATATCCTCAAAACTGTGCGAGATATCTACTTGGAATAAGTACTTTTTCTATTCAGAAAATATCGGAGATCGAGATATTGCCAAGAAAAAAGCGATATTTTAAAACCCCAAAAAATTCGATTATTTTAAATGGCTTCAGACTAAAACGGTAATTTATTAAAATTAAACGAAAATTTCATTTACACCACTGGATCTATTAACTTTCACATCACATCTATTAAGTTTCGGATGACACCAGTTTGTTTAAAACGCAATATTTCTTCTGAAATCATTTTTTTCAGGTTTTTTTTACGGAAAATATTGCATTCCCTAAATTTCTTAATTGTTCATTCGATTAAACTTTTCACAGTCTACTTCTCAAAAAATTATATTCTTCACTTAATAAATGTGTTTTTCAGTGCACTATTCAGTGATGTAGAAATGAGCGAGCTGGTTCAATTTGTTCCTGAGTTATGACCAAAAAGGTAAAGCCAATTTTTCACCTTATTTAGAGAGTTAACTCGAAATATGCTGAAAAGATCAATCCGTTGCTCAAATATCTTCAAAAATCTGGATCTTTCAAATTAATGCAAGAAGGATGCTGAAATTTTCATTAAAACCATCCAAGATTCTGATTTTTTCCAGGTCTCTTAAACTGGACCTCAAACGGTCTCCTAAGGAATGTATAGACTCAACTGCGCTCACTTTTTTCAAAAGATGTGAATCCTCCAGACCAGAGCAAAAAACAATTCAAAATTTTCAATATCTATTAGCAGAAACTACAATCGGAAGACTCCGAATTACACTTTTTACAAGAAACTGAACTAATAAAAAAATTTATTTATTAAAATTTTTGAAAAACCGTCATCTCAAAAATCAATTTACAAAACTTCATTTCGTCATTTATTTAACAATATTTACAAAATAGCCTTTTAATCAATACGTTTCGGTATTTTGCTGATGAAAGGCTATAGTGTAAATATTGTATTATAAATGACCGAAATGCAGGAAGTTTTGTTCGTTAATTTTTATAGCATCTCAATCACCAAAGTTTGATTTGTGCAAAACGAAAAATTTCAAAATATTGCGCTGCAATTCATTGACTCTAAAACGCATTTTTGTTCATTTAATTGATTTAATCGATTTCGAGCAACAGTATCTTTTCTCTAGCTCGAGCATCAGCGTATCCAAAAAGAACTATTTTGGGTGCTAAAATGTTAAAAATTAAAATTGGTGGTAAACTCAAACTCCAAAATGAGTTTCAAATACACTGTTTGGAGCAGCTTGAATTGTATTAAAAAATCTTCAAACTATACCAAAGGACTTTAAAAGTTTTTTTAAGTCTAGTATAAACCAATTTTAAGCGGCGACTTTAGGGACCTAAGTATCTCTTAAAGTAAATAAGACATATGTTTTGGGACACCTTGAATCATAAGCCCTCTGATTATATGCGTCCGAATAATCAATTAAGATTTCAAATATTACACACAAAAACGGTCTATGTCTACAGCGGTTTTGCAGTTACTTTTCTAAAATCAATTTACTGTGCTTAAGAACATATACGTTTTCCCAATATAAATTCGCTGACAAATTTCAGTTAAACATAAATGCATTGAAACTCCAGAGTGCAAAAGTGTGAATACACGAACACCAAAGTTGTTATTCTGTTTCACGCCTTGGCCGCAATACAAAAAGGGCTCCGGTTCCTTTGGTCACTTTTACACCCCCGTCAAAATATCAAAAGTGAAAAATCACAGCGTCACTTGCACTCGGTCCGCTTTTCCGATGAAAATACATTTCTCCCGGCAAAGTCCGGTTTCCATTCCGCGAAACACGTTTTTATTTTTGTCATTTTATTTTATTGACGTGACGCTTGGCGTCGAGTTATCGCCCGATTTAAGTTTTATGTTCTGCGAATAAAATGTTTTAGGTTCCATGATGAACTGCAAGTAGTTTAAAAAGTACTTGCAAGAGAAAGTTACACCTTAACGTTTCAACATTAAATTTCGTCTTTTAATGCAGTTTTTTTATTCGGTGATATCGTCTAGTTTTAGTCTAGTTTAGATGTTTCAAATTTCTAAGTGTTTTTACTGGAAATTTTTCAAAAGTTCCTCGAATTTTTTCAATGCGTTCTTCAATGATGAGAATTAATAGTCTTGGGAACTAATAAATATAAGCTTGATGAAAGAACGGAGAATGACATAATTTTCTAAGAACGCATTTCAAAACTACATTTTAAATAAATTAGGAACACTGAATTCTAGTAGTATAAACGAAATAAAACTAGAATCGCTCATCAGAGGTATACATATTAGATTCCGTTTTCATTACCGCCCCTTCCTAATTTGAAACACCAATTAAAGTGTTCATTAAGTTGAAAAAGTTAACGTGTTTACAAAATATATGCGTGTATTGTCTATTATTAATTAATAGCATTAAGCTTGAACCATCTTCCTATTTTATAAGATGTCACTTTGTGATTCCAAGAAAAAATACATTTTGTCAATCTACGTAATAATGACACCGTTATTTCACGAGTCGCTGGCGTTTTGTACCAAGTTCACCAATTAAATATTTAATTAAACGAAAATCGCCACCCATCTTTTGAATAATCCGTTTAAAGAAAGCAATTAAATTCTGGGACGCCGAATTAAAAAAAATTAAGTCGTAACACGACAGAACCGTATTGAGTATTTGGAAAAGCTACTCTTTTTCTTCAATAATACTTGTTATAGATAAGTTCTATATTGTTGAGGCGGATTCATTTTTTACAAACTTCTTTTCGGGTATTTCGCCTTAAAAATTTTTGTCTTTAAAA
>NW_026018611.1:6357321-6359536 GCF_020466585.1 Dendroctonus ponderosae
ATTGCGAAATAGGAGCACTATTTATCAATCTGTAATAAAAGACGTGAGGAAATTCTGTCTTTTTTAAAGACAAAAATTTTTAAGGCGAAATACCCAAAAAGAAGTTTGTAAAAAATAAATACTTGTTATGTTATGTTCTAATGATAATTTCACTACCAACGTTTCAAACAAAAGCAACAAATTATTATTAGCCTGAATATTTTCATTCAATACAACATGCAACTAATTTGTTTCTTCATAAGTCGGTTTTATTTTTTTCAATTGCTTTAATTTACGTTTTATTTGAATGTAATTTGCTTGATTTAAATGCTGAGTTATAAAGACATTTTGTTATTCACAACAATTAAATTTTCTATGTCTCTACAGTTACCACTTTATTTCCCAGTGTGTTGGAGTTACATAGGATTTTTCCACTTCACTTTATTCGGTTCGATTAATGGCGAATAATAAGGAATCAGGCCCTGTTTTATGAAAAAAAGCTCGTGTCTTAGCGTCGGAACGGCTTGAGAATAAGGGCAAAGCGAAAAAGATTAATTTAGTAAATGAAGAATAATTAAAGCCAGCCCTATACAATTTTTTACTTGTCAAATGCAACCGATTCGCTCGCCCGAGATCCGCTCTTGGACTCCTGATGAGGAAATACGGGGAAACACAAATGACTTTCGGCCTGATGAAAAAAGAAAATGGCCCCGGGAATTACGACAAACTTTCCCGGGCAGAGGAAGTTATTATTCATCGTTTGCGGAGTTTCCTAATTTTGTTTGATTTATATAAATTATTTTTTTTGCCTGTATGTGAATCGACATTGGAAGCATTAGAAAAACCCTTCTGTTAGTAGACAGTGATTTTTATAAATATTAAATTGTACATAAATTAGATTCTTCAACCCCAATAAATCCCCATGCCAAACGTAGATTTAACATTCAAAACTTCGGCCGTATCCGATAGGTTTAAATTAATAAATATCAAAACAACAATGACACGCGCCTCCTAAGCTTAGCAAATTTCCTGCCACGTGTCCATCTGACACTTTCCATCCTTCCGCATTTAATATCCACGTTATCTGTTCCTTTATTTGATTTTTTCCGGTGTGCCTCGTCCCATTATTTCAAACCGCACGCACCCCTTTCCGCTAATTCGACTCGTATTAAGGATTCGAAAAAAAAAATGCGCCAATTGGTTACGCAGAAAACAATCAGTTGCGGTGAGGGCTCTAAACTTTTTAAAAGGGATGCATTCACATTGTGGGGGATGTTTCCGTTTTCAATTCCCAGATGTTACTTATGTCTATTTAATTAAAATTATATTTATGTACTAATTATTTACGTGGTGAAGATTAGGGATGAGTTTGAAATATTTCAAGGAAAAATTGGTACTGTAACATTCTTCAGTTATTTTAAATTTCAAGTCTTAAACAGATTGATTTATAACGATAATTTTTTTAATCAACACTTTTTTTCTTATTATTATTTTATTGGTTTCATAGTAGAGCTCGTTTTCATTTTAAATCATTCTATAGTTATCTTTGTATATAAATAGTCATTTAGTTTTGCTTGTGTTTTTTTATTTTCTTCTCAAGTATCGTGAAATCTTACATATATCTTCGGATCGAATCCCAGCCAGTAACAAAACTTATCAACTTAGAAAAAAGCAACAGATCAGGCGATTCAGATGGAAAACACCGGAAAATTTTCGGATTCAAATCCATTTTGAGGGCAATTTTAAGTTTTTGAATGGTCTGAATTTTTTCACTGTGTATACTGCTAAAAAAATGTCGCAAAGGACTTTTTGATAACTAAAGCTTGACGTCTTTAGACTAAAGTCTGTAAGGTTGTAATGTGGGCATGGTGTTGAGTGGGCGGTTTGCCCACTTGAGATTTTTTTTTTTTTATTTAAATTTATTGAATTACTAATATAGCTATTAAAAGATAGGGGTTTATGGCAGCACCCATATCACTTAGGGGTATAAAAAATAGATAACCTATTCTCAGACCTACTGAATATACATACAAAATTTCATCAAAATTGGTCAGGCCGTTTCGGAGGAGTATGGTAACTAAAACTGTGACAAGAGAATTTTATATATATAGATTTTAATATTCGTGTTAGTCTAATAATTTATAAATGGATCAGGAATAGGTAAAATTTAATTTAATTTTCTTTTGAATGTAAAATATCTTTTTTATTTGCGACATTTAACATTCTTTAACGAGAT